>NC_135695.1:16513375-16847541 GCF_964276395.1 Gasterosteus aculeatus | reverse complement strand
ATATCAAATACTTACCTTGTGCAGCGTTGTATGTGTGTGAGAGACAACTAAAAACATCTCTAGAACCAGATCCAAAAGGTAGAAAGAGACAGTTCTCCCTCGGCCCTCCCTCAAATATCAATCAAGCGTACAAATTTGAAAGGTTTTGATATTTTTACAGTCGGGAGGGAGGGTTGTCCTGTTCCTTAGTACCCTAAGACTCGAGCGTCGTCATCCTTTGACCTGAGTAACACAACCCTAAAGGTCAAGCGGGGTGGTCGCGGCTGGTGAAGGGAAGGAAAGGAGGGATAGGTGGAGGTTAGGAAGGAGCCCGAACGGAAGAGGCAGAGGGGTTGGTGTTTGTCGTATGTGGGGGAAACCAAACCTTGCATGCCACCCTGTGCGGGCAGTTCTTTCCAAAGCCCAGGGGAGGTGAGATAGTGCGTACAACTCTGTACATCTCCTTATAGTGGAGCCTAGCGCTGGAAAGAACATATATTTCTTTAGTTGTGCATCATTAAAGCCCTGCAGGACATAAGGCCTGAACTGCTTTTTCTACGACATCTGTTTTTACTCTGTGACAAACACATGGACAAACACGTGTACAGGAGCAAACATGCTAGAAAGGCCGCCCTAAAACCTTCCGTCTATTTATATATATAAGTATATGGAGTAGCTTTAGTCTGATAATATTTTACAGCACGACTGTAGAGCACTTCATTTGAAACTCTTTATGGATAACGGTGGAACGAGCTCTCTGATGACATCATGACCGCAGGGAGCCTTTACATCTTCCCCCGCAAAATAAAGACACATCTCTTCAGACTTTACCTTGACTAAAACACGAACAAATTGTACCACTTAAGTGCAATTATAAGTCCAATTTATCTATAACAACTATATTGTAAGTCGCTTTGGATAAAAGCGTCAGCTAAATGATGTAATGTAATGTAATAAGCCTCTGGTGGCTGTAGTTAACATTCTGAGGGTTTCCCTTCGCCTTTGAGATTTCCTCTTCCGTGCGCTGTTCACTGAATTAAAGAATTAGAAATAATGAATCCGATTGCGTTTTAAATAATAAGAGAAATTGTGGTCAGAGTGCATTTCGGCTCCACACTGACCGTCGACCTGCATACAACCAAAGTCGGCTCACATGAGTTTGGTAAATACCTGACGGACTACAGACTCCAGACACTGTGACTACAGAGCACTTTCAATCTAGGCCCCTTGACGACAGAAGCTCTTTACAGAAACTGCGACTACAGTATTACGTTTAAAGCAGTGTAACAATGTAAGTGTGACACGGAGACACTGACCAGGCAGCGCGGTCATACTCCCCCCAGATCCGGACGAACTCGTCCAGGTGGTGAGGACCCAAGATGGACGAGTCTCTCGTCAGGTACTCAAAGTTATCCATGATCACGGCCACAAACAGGTTCAGCATCTGGACCGGACAACAAACAGCAGGACAAGGAGAAGCCGTGACATTTATTCACATGAAAGGTGAACCCGAAAGGTTAATCTTCAATAAACGTTTGTTTGGTATTTCCTGAAATCCTGAATCCCCGTCTTACCAGGAAGGAACTGAAGAAAATGAACGAGACAAAGTAGAAATAAGCAAAGTCGGAGCCACAGCCGCCCTCTTGGTCCGACGTCTGAAAAACCGCCGGGTCCCTCTCGCACTTTTGTCCCCCCAGACAAGACAACATGATCTCCTGCCATGACTCCCCCGTAGCACTCCTGGACACGCACAGATTACACAACACAGGGATGAGGAGGAGGGTGTGTGTGGATTCAAGCTTTCAGTTTATTCACAGGTCGGTCCGCCATCTGGTAAGGTGCCATCAAAGCATCGGGACAGCTTTCAGATGCTTCGAATGGGAGACCACATTGTGTCCTAGCTATTCACACATCTAAAGTATTCTCTGTGTGTTGTTGCTTGATTGTTAATGTCAATGTTTCATACAGCCGTTTAGTTGTGTCAGTGGTGGCGTAACGCATCTAGTCAAGTATACTTTGAGAGATTTCAGTGCCAAAGAGATCGATTCTTTTCAGTGTTTTTCTTTTCCCTCAGCGACGGTCTCGATGGCCATTTCATTTATTATCCGCTTGAATTGTGAGTGTTTTGGTTTTTGCAAAGGAGGTGAGTGGTACCCTGCAGCATCCGTCAGCACTCAACACGGAGCAGCCCCTTCAGTGCTCAGAGTGCAAAGTTACCATAACCCAGCAATTCTATTAACACTAGATTAAGGAAACGTGTCATTTTGCGAATCAAGTGTAGTTCAGATCGCTGCTTGATCTCAATTTAACTGGGACTAAACACTCTGGAGCGCTGAAGCAAAGCGGCTGGGTTTAGCGAGTCGAATTTCAGATTGGATCCATGTTGATCTGAAACTAAAAAACCTCAAGGTTTCCCACCTGAACAGCAGCATCAGAGCACCAGAAAAGGTCTTGAAGTTGTTGTGCTGCGTGATGTGAGTCTCCTCGTTCAGCTTGATGTTCCCAAACACCTGATGCACACAGATGCAACACACACAACCCTTAAATATAAAAACACCATCTCCACGGAAATACAGCGGCCGATCTCCCGTGTGCCTTTTCCGACCTGCATGCCGATGATGGCGTAGATGAAGAAGAGCATGGCGATGAGCAGGCAGACGTAGGGCAGTGCCTTGAAGGACTGGACGAAGGTCCACAGAAGAATCCGGATGGTGTAACCTTGTCTGAGCAGCTTGATTAGACGGGCTGCTCTGAACAGCTTCAAGAAACTCATGTTGAACGTATCCACAAACTGGCGTAGGAAAACAGGAGGCATACACAGGAATACAGCATTACTGCTCACATTTATACCCACCATGGAGGGGAAACTGTGCAGAGAAGAAACACTCTGTCTCTTTCAGTGTCGGCCTGTTGTTTGAGTTGAGTTTTCTTATTACCTGCAAGTCAACCACAATCTCTGTGATGCTGCCCAAGACAGTGATGAAGTCGAAAATGTTCCACGTGTCTCGAAAGTAGTTCTGCAGAAACGGGAAACACGCTTTGAGCCATTTCCAAAACGTGACCTTGTATTGACATTCAGTCAGGCCGAAAGTGGCTCTTTTTTTCCCTCTCACCAGGAAGCCAAAGGCCATGATCTTGAGGACGCACTCGACCGAGAAGAGGACAGTGAAAGCCGTGTTCAGGTGCTTCAGTACGGCCTCGTATGCCGGCGGGGCAGAGTAATACTGAAAAATAGAGAGGTGGCAGGGGTCAAAGTACGGGAAAGCTTTGCGCCAGGAGCAGGATTGTAAGGCGGAGTATTCCCTAACCAGTTCACCGAACCCCAGTCCTGCACCCTGCTGATCTACAGCCTGATGGAAGATTCCTCCAGACCCATAAATAGCACCTCAGTCTCTGCACCTTTCATCTATCGCACTATAAAAGGAGCCATTCCTCCAGGGGCGGCAGCCGCAGTTAATGAGGTCATGCTAAATAGCAGCCTTTGGACATTAGAGATCAATATTTAATACAGGCTGAGTCACAGCCAGCCTGTCTTTCTGTCTGTCTGTCTGTTTGAACAACCAGCACAGCTGAAAAAAACAGGCCAGTTTGGACAATAAACAGTGCCGAAGGAAAAAAAAAGAAAATATAAACAGATCTAAACATCACAGTGTGTGGAGGTGGTATCGTGAAGAGACACACCAGTAACTACACATCCATATTTTCCCAAGTGAATGACGATTCTGGGGCCTATTTTAAAACCAAAGTCGCAAATTCCTGAAATGCCCCGTTTTTCCCCCGTTAGCACGCGGGACATGTGGAAAATGGCACGCCATGCCTCCCCAGCAGTAAGACGACAGATGTAGACAATGCAACTGTCACAACCGGTTGCTGAGCTCTCGTTTGTCTCTTCACTGTCCTCACCTTCATCATCAGTACGATGGTGTTGAGGGCGATCATGGCCAGAACGGTGTACTCAAAAGAGGGAGACACCACAAAGTGCCACAGACGGTACTGGAACGTGTGCCGGTTCTGGGGCATGTAACGGGTCAGGGGCTTGGCACCGATGGCAAAGTCTATACACGCCCTCTGAAATACACAAAACGGGAGAAAGTCATTATTTTATGTTTCCCACAAAAAACATTCATGGGTTTAAGAAGACAGACAACATTTAATCTATTTAAGCTTTATAGACTAGAGTCTAAATTATACTTTGCTCAAGAGCAGAGAAAGGGAGACAGGAAAACTATTAGTCGGACTAGAAAGGAGCTTAAGATCATTAAACACAAGAAAAAGGAAAATAATAATAATAAAATATCCATTTTATTATTATATTCCTTGATCAATTGCCCTTCACCTCATTTTTTTCCAGGCTGCACTCCTCCATCATCTTATCGCCCTGTTCCTGGAAGGTGATGATGATGAGGGCCACAAAGATGTTGACGAAGAAGAAAGGAAAGACGACAAAGTAGATGACGTAGAAGATAGACATCTCCATCCTGTTGCCGTGGCTCGGACCCCTGTCCTCCTCCGTCACGTCCACTGAGTGCTGCAGAACCCTGGAAGAGCAATGACACAACGCTAGCAATAATGCTAACAGGCGCTAGAGAAACAACAAAGAAGAAGCACCTCTACTGTTTAGCAAGAGAGCATTTTCCTTGCACACTTTACAGCTACTTGCAGCAGCTATTAGTTTAGGGAGGAACCTTTGTTCACTTGGGTGGGGATCGTTCTTGGGATTGCCAATTAACGAGGGCTGGAACAGCACAAACCCACATGCACCGTCAGGGAAATATTGGTTTAACCCTATTGTGAGATAATAAACGGCCAAATCTTTGTTAAGTTAATCACATATATTACATTTCCTTCATCAAAGGTCAGATCGGACCATTACCAAAGAACAAGCCAGTTGTTAAACCATCATAACACTCACAAAACATAATGAAGCCTCTAAGAATGGGAAACTACATGCATGGAAAAACGCCTGCTTAAGTTTCTCAACGATTAGCCCGCCGCCGCCGATTCCCACCGGGCACTCACTGAGGCCACCCCTCGCCAGTGGAGACGGTGAAGAGGGTGAGGAGAGCCCAGATGACGTTGTCGTAGTGAAACTCGTGTCTCTTCCAGTCTCTCCTCTTCACCTCTTTCTTGTCCTTCTCGTAGTCTATGTAGTAACCTCTGGAAGAGGAAGAGGAGAGTAAATGTGAATCGGTTGCATGGAGCCCAACAAAATGATATTATGACATGGAAGGAAGAAAAGAAGGAAGCAAAATAAGAAAAATTTGTGTAATTATTATGATTCGGGTAGAAAAGAGGGAAAGATTTTAACATCTATAGCAAATCAAAACAATAATTAAAAAAGGACTCATTACTGGCAGTCCTTCTCCGTGTCCTTTGAACTGTCGGTGCAGTAGAAAAATTTCCCTTTGAAGAGCTGCACAGCGATGACGGCAAAAATGAACATAAAGAGCTTATAGACGATGAGGATGTTGAAGACGTTTTTCAGGGACGTCACCACACAGTCAAACACCGCCTGCAGGACAGAGAAAAGGGAGAGATCGGGGACTTGAGTCTGGGAGGATGAGCAGATATTTCAGCAAAAAGCAAGTAAAGGAAGCAGTATGTGCTTTGATGCACATAACCATCTATCTATTTATCTATCGTTCAAGATTTTACTGGCCTGAAGCGAGACCAAGGGCTGGAAATTAAGAAAATGAATCTAAAGACAGCTGATATAGCGTTAATACGACATTCTAAAAATATTTAAAACCACTTGTGACCCCTTCTGGTAAAGTTAATGTTCTTCATTCCCTCTGCAGGAGATATAACGAGAGCATCTTTCATTTACAGCTTGGTGGGCAAGATATTTATCACAATCCAAAAAAGGAGCACCTAGGCACAAGTAACGGCCGGATAATTCAGTGCCTTCACTTTTGACTCCTTTGTCCTTATTCTCCTGTCTGCAAATCACAAGGTCTGTTTTAATTTAGTCGTTTAATTTGGTCTTCATCATCTGATCTGTCATCAAGTGCAAGTACTTTCTCTGCTTAATTTACAATGAATGAGAATGTAAAGGTATATACTTGTACATTGTCAGTAAAATACTTGGTTAAAAAGAGGGGATGAGCTGGAACGACTTAAACGTCAAGTAGACGGTTACTTCTCTACAGTGCATGCAACAACTTTGGACTTCAGTCGCTTTTGTCTAATGGAAGTTTGGTAAAAATCTTACTGTCTCTCAACTTTACACTACATGCTCATTATCACACATATTTACAGAAACAAAATGAGATATCAAAGACATCTTTGACCTTGAGTTTAGGAAGTCTCTTGATGGTTTTCAGTGGTCTGAGGACACGCAGCACTCTCAGGGATTTGATGGTCTTAATGTCCCGCCCTTTGTTGTTTCTGCACAGAAAGAGACATTGTGAGCTTCACACCACAGAAGCTTAGTAAATATCACATTCTTAGAGAACGTAATTGTTTTTTTTCCACACCTTATTTCTGCATCGTTACATGCATGTTTCATCTGACGTGTCCTACTAATGTTACACTCGGACACGTTGAAAGTAATCATTCTACGAGAGGAAGACTTTGTGTTTTTACCCCATCACATTGCTGCTGGTCAATCCCACAGGGGCATCACCCAAAGAGGGAGGGGAACAGGAAAGAGGGACACGCATATCAACGGTTATAATGTTAGAAACAAAACGGAGGAGATGACAAGGGTTACGGCGGAACACTGTAATTTACAGCTATTTTAAAAGACACTTTAATGATTAGACATGTGATTAGTGCTTAGACACATTGATTCAAACAAATCGTGGGACTGACGAGAGGGCGAAGGCCACCAACGCTCCCACCACGACGATGAAGTCCAGGATGTTCCACAGGTCCCTGAAGTAGGAGCCGTCATGGAGGATCAGACCCTGGTCAATCATCTGACGACAAGACAAGAGCGAGCCATGAAGAGCCCTTGTCCTCCAGGGATGGAGCCAACTTTCAATCATTTCTTTTTTGGGGGGTTATATTTAAAGATTCAGTGTAAAATTGAATTAAATGAACCGTCAAATGGTTCCTAAGAGGGTCGCATGGCGCAGTGGTCCCCAACTGGAGGACCGGACCCTCATAATCAGTGGCAAGGTGGTTCAGTAAGAAAGAAATGTCAACTGTTTCTGGTGCACAACAAGACGCTCATTTGTATTGACTGAATCTTTGCCCCTTAATTGTAAATTACCGGATTATTTAACTTCTGGACGCAAATAAAGCACCCACAAAAGCAGATCACAGGTTTTTTATTACAGTTTTTTTACAGCATCAAGGCTTACTACGGTTTTAATATTGATGGTCATCCTAATGTGAGTATCTGCGAGTTAACTATTATTATTTTAAAAGCACAAAATAACAGGTACACTTTTGTTTGAAAACAATTTCCTGCCATTAATGACCACTTAAGAACATTTCAATATCATCAGTAACCCACCTTTATAATCATCTCAAATGTGAAGACTCCGGTGAACACATAATCAAAATACCGAAGGACCTGCAGGAGGAAAGTCAAAAGGGCAGAACGGAGAATCAGACACATCGTGGATGTAACACAGATGATGAATTGTGTTCTTTACAAGGAGGAACTATTCAACTTCTTGCATTAGTTTTATGGCATTTAAGGAAGTACAACACAAGTGTATTAGCTCCATTCCTCATCTAAACAACCTCGCTCTGTAGGTCTACGAGTTGCTCACTAATTGAAAATGAAACACCCGCCTCATGAAGTCATAACCTGCGTAGTGTAAATGAAACCCAAGGCACAGATAAACAACAATTGGAATTTCATCTCAGGAGTAATTTAGTAGACATGGTAAACAACAGAAACATTCTAGTTTCTAGTAAGTCATTTGATGTTACAGCTGTCCCTGTGTCAGCTGTAATATACAGACGAATGTGAATACACAAACCTTATTCCAGTGAGAGGAGGTGGCTACAGGGTCCTCAGCAGCCAGTGCTATACTACTAGCCGCTATGACCAGCAGGATGGACATTTCAAAGTACCTGAGGTTCACCACGTAGTGACACGCTCGACGCACCCTGAAGGGGGAGCAGATGGCAGAGATGTGAGGTGACCAGAAGTCAGGTATCAGATTTGTCTAGTGAGTGAAACTGCAGTCCAATACCAATATGCTCACTAAAGCCCTAGACCCTGAAGGCTTAAGGATTTACCTGGCATCACCTGTCAAACTGTTGACTGAGAGGCTCCAAGCACAAAATATTGTTTGAATGAGACGCCACCTTCCTTAAACACTTAAAAACATCCTGCAATGTTATTTATTTACAAGTTTTACCCAAATGAAACACCTTGCAGTTTCTTGAATTGTAATTGTAAAGTCATTTATTTACTCGTTTTCTGCATCTGCAATCACTAAATTAAAAGAAGCGATTGAAGAAATAAACTGTTGTGAAACAAAAGGCGTGCAATGTTTGGATTCCATTTGTTTTTATGTACCATCTTGGATCCTCAATGTCTTCATGTAATTTAAAAGGCCCTTGATGATAAAGTTGATCCTGCTGGTAACGACTTACAGGTTGTCAGGTTTGAAGAGGAACATGCTGTCTGGGGTCACGTTGTTAGCGGGCTTTGTGTCATCCGCCTCCTCGCCCTCCGATTTACAGGTTTCCGAGTCCTTACCGATGACTGGAGAAGGTCGGGAGGAGAAGATGATGTGGTGAGGAGAGATGTGAGGAGGAGAGGAGTGTGGTAGAATGAGAGGAGGATGCAGGCTTCATTTGGCTTGAATTGTTTTAGACTAATCACAATGACGACGGCCTAGTATGTTCAGGAATGAATGTGTCACTCGACCATTTTCTAAATGAAAGATGAATTCATTGCTCCATGTTAAACCACTGACACTTATATGAATATTCTAAACATGAGTTAATGCTCACAAAGTTCCAAAAATACAGCCCGACTCATTTTGTAAATTATTGTCCAATTTAGAGTAAAATAGACAAAACAACTTGTAATTCACACGTCAATACTGCAGGGTTTTCAAGACGGGGAGATTTACAAATGAACACTTTCACTGTGTTTTTTCATTCATCCAAAGGAATTCCATCATTTTGGTCCACTAAAATGTATCATTCAGTGTTACAGGTTACGGCAAAAGGCTGAACTGGAGACCTAAAGACGGCGGTCCAGAGACCAATGGGTCACTGTGACTATGGCTATTTCATATTTCTAATAATTCATTTCAAATGAAGACTCGGCAACTAGGTGGCCTATTTGTCACACACCTGTAATGGTAGAGAGCTCCAGAGATGACTGAACGTTGGGAACATCGATGATCACACTGGAGCTGAGCTGAGCTTTGTCCTGGTCCTGGTCCTGGTCCTGGACCGTCTCATTCTCTTCCTTGTTGTTGTCTGGGATGACAGGAGGAGACGGGTCTTCCTGCGTCTGAGGACCCTGGTCAGTGGTGTGGTCCAGGTTGTCTGGTGGCTCGGTGGCTCCTCTCTCACTCACGTCACTCTGCCTGAAAATACAGACACAAATACTCTCATAACATCTCCAGGTCATTGAAAGTCATGTAAATGTGATGACTTTGGACCTTTGCTGCATCTCATTCCCCTCTCTTCTCCGAGTCATTCTCGTCTCGCTTCAATTTCACCTGTTTACCAAATATGAAACATAAAACTGAACAAATATTAAAACCTTTCGGCCGATCTCACCTGCTCTCATCGGGCTTCGACAGTCCTTCCTCCCCTTCAGCCTCGGCCTCCTTCTCCTCCATTTTCCCCGGTTTCCTCCTCCTCTCTCTGCTGACCGAGCGACTCGCCGAGCGGCTTCCGTTGCCAGGTGAGGACCCCTGACCGCGGGTCCCGTTCTGACGATCGCAGTGATGCAGCGCCCTCCGCCCCCGAACCCCGGCGTGACCCCCCGTGCCGGGAGCCAGTGCGTCAAAGTTCTCCGGCGGCCTAAACTTCTTCACCGCCCTGTGTTGACGCTCGCAATTCAACCTGGGGCTCGGACGCACGCAGTCGCCGTCGGGACTCCGATCGAGCGGCGTCCCGCTCTCAGCGACGCAGTCGGACTCCTGAGGAGCCGGCGCGGCCACGGAAATGGAAACGTCGGCCAGGGGCACGTTGGTGGCGTTCAAAGACTCTGCGCCCGCTTCCGCTTGGGGTTCGGATATGTCACCAGAGCGGTTGGCCTCCAGAGGGGCGTCCGCCAATACGGAGGGGCCCGGAGCCTGGTTCTTGGACGGAGAGACTAAGGGGTCTGCCAGTTGCTTCAAACTCCCGGTCTGAGTGTGCTCCGGGGCCTTGCGTTGCGCCGGCGGGGGATGTCCATCTTGGGTCTGGGCTGAGGGAGGGGACCCGTCCTTCTCCTCGCCGGGGCCAGTGAACAGAACCTCGCGGCTGGACATCTGCCGGTGCCTCCGCAGCTGACTGGTCCTCTGCTCCCACACTGACATGGTCATCCTTTTTCTTCTCTCTCTCCTGGACATGAAAGAGTTACAGGGGTTGAGAGGTGGGGGTGGGCGGCCCTCCCTGACGCTGCCCTGGGCCTCCTTCAGGGAGCAGGAGTAGGTGGGCCGGCTGCGGTGGATGGCTCTTTTTCTGTACAGGTAGGGCCGCCTCCTCCGGCTCCCCCTGAGAAGAGAAGGAAAACGCCGAATGTCAGCGACGATTTGGTAAAGCAGCGCCACATTTAACATGCAGAAGGTCTAAGGTTAAAGGTAACGTCTCAGCGAGGCTAGAATTGATATTTATTATCTTCCACGTCTGAAACAGTTGTTGCATGCTATGTAATCGCCAACGGATACGCATACAGGTTCCGTTTTCTCTTTATGAAATGTAAATTAGCAATAAATAAATTTAAACCCAAAAAATGAATATCACGGTGCATGTACTGACAAGAACTTTGGTCTGATTGATGAAGATGTTAGGCGATAAATTAACCAAGCCAGGAATTGTTGTGTGAATATACTAACAAAGATACAGAATGAAACCAGTGGAATAGATATAAAGAAGGTGAAATAAAACAAGGTTTGCAAATCTGGAGGTACATGGCTGAGAATGAACAGGAGACTACACAGGATGAGTCTGGGAAATGGACCCATTTAAGAAAATCAGACAGGCGTTAGTGAAAGATTCAGAGAGCTGAACAGACAGCGTTACTTACTGGAACGTGGACTCTTGTGTGGTCCGTGTTATCAATGAGCGATTGGTTGAAAACAAGACATTAGTGCTTTTGTGAGCAGAGACAAAACAAAGCAGGAGACACACAGCGAACAATCCTCAAGAATAAACACAAAGACAGAAGTCGTAGCTGGTAAACTGCACTTGTGTAAAACTTTTCTGTTAGTATACTAGTAGTACTAGTATATAGTATAATGGGAGGGAGTATTTAGTCAGTATTCGGTTTTAGCATTATGTGTTCTGTCAGTAACAGAACATTTCAACCGTGCACATCCCTTTCTTTAAATGTTTGCAATGAATACATTTGTTCAAAAACTGACTGGACTGGTCAATGCGTTGCTGTGTGTCTCCGCTGGAGCCAAGCGGCACATCGACAAACAAGATGGTGACAGTATTAGCAACAATCAAACAACATTCGTAAACATCCCCGGTATGTTAAGACAGTCCGAGCTACGGTATGGTAACAGGTAGAAAACACATAAATGGGCTCCATCAACAAACACAGGAGAAGACATATTAAGATACCTTTTGAACAAAACCAGCACAGTGGGATGCAGCTCTGAACACCCCCCTCAACTCGGGGGACTCACACATTTGCATTCTTTGTGGACATGCTAGTGGAGCTAAACGGGGCAATGCAAGGGCAGAGCTTCAAAATATTAGAACACAAATATTCAGAATATTCAAGAGCCTTTGGGAGAGGGATTAAAGACCTCACAATGGAAGAAAAACTCTACACACACTGAACCAAACTACCCAAATATTCTGGTCTGAGGGTCACTAGTTATACCGTATGTGAAAATCGGCGATGTGTGCGTGTGTGTGTGTGTAGTCTCCGTTTTTCTTCCTTTGATCATGCTGACCGGATGCATGCGCTCCCAAAGTGAAATCATCATCAGCCGCCATCATGATGCATCCCTTCTTATTTTTTTTTGGAGCAAACGCTGTCATGCAAGTTTTGTCAAGGTCAGCCGGGGCAGGTACCGCCGGGGTTTTTTATAGCTGACATCGGCGATGAGACCGGAGACCCCTTAAAGTTCAGAGTGTCCTCTATGAATACAGATGCCGGCCCAGACGACCCCGCGGTATTCCTCTCCGTTGGGCTCTGACAGGACGCTGACCCCAACTGGCTGAACCCAAACTGATGCACAGCTCGAACTTTTCCATCTATGTTCTATCTACGTACATTTTTAGGAAAATGTAAAGGCCTCCGCAACAAAAGAAATGAAGATAGGCAGAAAAAAAGTTGAAGGTACATATTTTTTAGTTAAAAGCATTAAGAAAGTATTTTCTTAAAATCCCGACATGCCCATGCAACAAACTGATTGTTTCTCAATACACAGCGAGCACACAGAGCCAGAGGTCCCCACTCTTGTGCATGCACATGCACCTCCACCACCTACGATAAAGCCCTGTGCAATTGATCCCTGAGAAAAAACATCTATGCTGCAAGCTGTAAACCTGAGCATTGAGAGAACATGGTCACTTTATCAACATTTCCACAAGTCAACATATCGAAGCCTGCACACACTTTATTTTACAATAGCAACAATACCCACTTTGTGAAAACCAGAGTTATATTACTGTAATGGACACGCCATGTTAATTTGGACACTAAGTAACCCTGTCTCCATGACAACATCATAAGCACCTCCCACCCTGGAGTAGAACCAGTAACCATGGAGACACAGACTTCAATTTGGAGCAAATTATAGTGCTGGGGGCAGGCGGAGGCAAGATATTAGACTTTTCAGTAGAAACGTATCAATAAGTCTCTAGTGGGACGAATACTGATTATCTCAACAAGTGACATTTAAGAGAAGAACTTGAAGCCATGTATTGATGACTCTTTGCCTCCATCTATAACTGCATGACGTGGTCAGTAAGCCAACACTACAGAAACCTAATGATGGACTGGCCATTTGCTACAGCGACTCGGGCTAACTGTTGGCCCTGCAGGTCAACCCTATACGGGCCATCCAGGCGGGAAGGAACTAATGAAGGAGGGAGGGTGACAAAGTGGGAGACAGAGGGAAGAGAGGAGGAAGTCAAGCAGGGGAAGAAGCTGCATACAGCACTTACTCTGAAGACATGAAGGAGGACAACGGCCCGACCTCCTTCGCCTTCTGGAGAGCGTGCTTCTGGTTGAACGCCGCCTCGGCCTCCTCTTCATCCTGAGGAGAAGAGGAAAAGGAAACTGAACATCTGTCGTCTCTTTGAGCTTAAATAATTAAACAGGATCAAAGTGAGGAGAGGAGACAAACCCGGATTAGAAATGGTGGTGCGCCACAATTATTAAGACTATTCAGTGGGAACTAACACGAATAAAAGGAAGGGGAATTAGGTCTGTTGTTTGATTTTTACTTGTTTATCACCTTGGTTAGTTCTTGTGCATTGGCGAGGTTGTCCACAGCGATGGCCAAGAAGACGTTCAGCAGTGTGTCTTGTCACAGCTGAGTTAAGGCGATAGGTACAGTGCAACATGCAAAGCTAATAAAATTGACCTACAAAATGATTGATTCAAAATAATATCAAATTATGCTACCTTGAATTTAGTAATGTCACTAGAAAGATTCCTACTGAGAGAAAGGCCGTAAGTGCTGTACCTGACATCCGGGAAGGACATTTTTTTATATTTCATTGAAAGAGGACTGAGAAAGGATGCAGTTGCCAAACAGTGTGAGCACTATGAAGTAGATGGAGGACCACATGCCAGACTTCACTCCTCCTTGAGAGCGAATACCATTGTACATCACCTCGTTCCAGTCCTCTCCAGTCAGGATCTGAGAAAAGACACAACACGCAGAATATCACACACACACACACACACACACACACACACACACACACACACACACACACACACACACACACACACACACACACACACACACACACACACACACACACACACACACACACACACACACACACATCCTGGGCGTCACAGTCGAGCCCGGCTGCAGCTAAACTGCACACCTGCTAAAGTTGTATTCCACTCAATACAGCCTTTCCTGTATGTCGTCATTGGCTGCGTTAAGCTTGTGTGAAGTCGAGAGCATTAAATTGTCACGTTTATTTCCAGACCTGAAAGACGGTCATGATGGCTGCAGGAAAGGTGTCAAAGTTAGTTGGGGTGTAGTCTTCAAAGATGAACCTGTGGGAAAGACATGCGTATGAGAGACACGTTTTTTTAGCTTGGTCATACGTTTTCATTTCATACACTGTAAATCCACGCCTGCTAAAACCTCCAAAAGGCCGTAATATCGAGCGTCTAGTTTTTCACTTTATTTTTAGGGTTAGAGTCAGAGAGAAATCCTCTCTGACTGGACAGCTGGTGGCTTTTTTTTTTCTTCTGGCCTTCTGTATTCTTGAGGCCAGTTCAAACTCAAGGGCAGCCTTCGCTGAAGTGACAGCTGGTGAGAAACGGCATCAGGGGAAAACCAAGCTACAAAAATTGTGACAAAGAAAGTCTGAAATCTCCACCAAGCTCAAAAAACAGTAAACGGGCGGCAGGATCATGTGTTCTCCCATAAACTGTGTACAGCTACTGGTCCGTCACTTTATTCTTGTGTTTGTTAATATGTTTTTACTGGAACCACAGGGAATACATAACAGGCAAGTGGAGGACAGAAAACCTGCAAGAGGGAAAAGATTTGTCTTTAGCTCGACTTGTTCCCTCGATTGACTCCATTCCTCTATGTTCTCACAGGGAGTGACACACCCGACCTTAAGCATTTCCATCAGATGACAGTGGGCGACTATGTTACCTGCCACCAAAGAGCTGCATGCCGAGGAGCGCGAAAACAAGGATGAAGAGGAAGAGCAGGAAGATGAGGGAGATGATGGACTTCATGGAGTTCATCAGAGATACCACCAAGTTTCTCAGAGACGCCCAATACCTTGACGGTCACAAAATATCACATTACTGCAAAAACAATTTTTTAAATGTGAAAAGTGTATTTTATCTTTATTTTTAATAGAAAACCTTCAGTGGAACTTTTCATGTCAAAGTCTGATAACGGGTCCAACGTATTTGTTTCTTTTTTTGTTTGCATTTTTTATTGTTTACTCTGTTACTGTTTTTAGTTTATTGCACTAGGTTGTTGCTTCATTAATATCTATAGAAACATGGATAGAATACATTGAAAGAAATTTAAAAAAAACAACACAACAAACATAGCACAGCTTCTATCTTCCAGTCAACAGTAAAATGCTCCATGTGTATAATACGAAACATCTCAACAGAGTTCGGAAAAAAGCTGCGGCACTAACTTGGTGATCTTGAAGATCCTCAGCAGACGGAGTGCACGCAGGACACTGATGCCGAAGGAGGTGCCGGGCCTGAAGAAACCCCACAGCACTTCAAAGATGCTGCCAACAATCACCTACAGACAAACACAAAGACACATAATGAGGCTAAAACAGAGAAAAGTGAGGGAGGAGCAGAGAATTCTATTCATTCAAAATACAATACGCAGGGAAGGAGACTGGGTACTGACGCTGCAGTCAAAGCAGTTAAAGGAGGAATGGAAGTACAGACGCGGCCCCAAGCTGTACATCTTCAGAAACATCTCAGTCAGGAACAGAGCGAGGAACAAGAACTCTGCATAGTCTGGAATCAAAGAAAGAAAAAAGTACTTCAATTTTGAAACTTTTGAGACTTTGATACGATAATACGACAACTTGCAGAGCCACTTGGCTCATTCGCAGTCGGGACAAAAAAAAATAATAGTAACTGCCTCCAGATGTTACTGAAATAAAGTGTGTCTCACAGAGGAAGTTGGACAGCCAGAGAGGCTGGTTGTGGTGAACAATGGCCACGCACAGCGTGTTGAGAGCCACCAGGCCCAGAACTGTCCAGTAGAAAGTGTGCGTCTTCACCACGCGGCGGATGGAGATGCGGAGGAGACGCTCCTTGCGGCGGAAAAACGCCGCCGGGCCTCGCTTGGCACTGCGTGCTCTGGCCATGGGGAGGCCTGAGTGGAGGAGGAGGAGACAAGAGAGGGGGGAGAGGTAACGCACGGTTACGGCAGGAGCCTGCTCTGTATCTTGAACTGTAGCCTTAATCCTTCCGACTTCCACCCCTGCAGCAGAGCTCAAAGCGCCCAACCGGAGTATACTTAAGACTTTGTGCGCTCATATCGATCAGCCCGTCCAGATTCCCACCCACTCACCCACAGAGGAGAAGTCGCCATATGGCTCCTCCCCTGGTTGCCCTCGATGCCCCGCATCCATCCCTCTCCTCTTGATGGTGGTGGCTCTCTTCAACACTGCGGACAGAGCAGGTTGAACGTAAGAAAGTCCCAGAACAAGGTGTTAAAAATAAGTAGAGGAACAACGTTGACACAAAGCTGATCTTTTGGTTTGGGTCCCATTTTGGTTGATCAGAAAATATATACTAAAATCATCTCAGGCAGTGTGGAAAGCAACATAAAAGATAATGATAAAAGGAAAATGATGAGGAAATCACAACATGGATTATCAGCATGACGTGCTAATGTCTGTGAAGTTAGCTGGGAGGGAATGTTGAACAAATTAATGGTGCCGTTGAATTAATCCTAAAATGATCTTTTAATGTTAGTGTAATGATCCAAACAGCCGGATGCACACCTTCCGATGCTATTTCGGGATCTCCGTCACAGCAAACCATGCTCTGAAGCGGCTTGACGGTCCATGCATTTCTCTCATTTCAGCTGCTGCCATACAGTATCAGGCACATGCCGTGCAGCGCACACATGCCGAAGTGAGTGTGTTTTGACCGTCTACGCTGGGTATTATGTGTCCTACGTCCACTCGTACCTTCCCTGCTCCCTTGTGATCGAATCTGAATCTGAATTTCTTGCTTTCAATGTTTGTGTGAGGACTTTTTTTAATAAGGTGTTGATCAAACACACAAACATATTGCTGCCACTTCACACACTGGCATGAACACTGAATCCTGTCAGCACACACACACACACACACACACACACACACACACACACACACACACACACACACACACACACACACACACACACACACACACAGCACATGGGCCAATGGTTGCTTAGGCAACCACAGTGCGCCACCTTTCTTTTAATCAAAAGGCCCCCGGAGCTTCTGCACTGTTGTTTTTACTACAGATTTGCATTCAATTTATTTGTCATTCTTCTTCTCATCTGTTCTTTCTTCTCAGTGACAAAAAAATACATGGGCAAAGATTTTTTCACTTTTTCTCCCATCATGTGTGTACATGTGATTTTGTGCGTGTGTATGTGTGTGTCAAATGAGTTGGTATTAGTTGGTGAAGCACAGAGCAGAGAAGAGGACGGTTCTCACCATAGGCACCACCTGTACTCCACTCTGGGAGGCTCCTGAGAGCTGCCAATCAATCAACATATAATGAAAAGCTCTGCTGGTCTAGCGAGGAGGAAAGGTCAAAGTAGAGTTGCCCAGGTCAGGGGTGGCACAGTGTCCATGGGTTAGAATAAGGGTTGTGTCGCAGAATTTTAAGCGCACGGTGTCCTAAATCCTGTACTGTAGATTTTTTGTTACAATCATTAATTCAGGGGAAATTTGGGATATACTATACGATACTTCAACCCCACCAATGGCTCTGTGAGGCTCAGGCCAACAATGCTTTGAGCTAGCCAGCATGCTAACGTGGTCACAATGAAGGCAAAGCTGCTGCTGCCTAATGATTGGTCACCACATTGTTGAACACGGGTAGGAACGCTCAGCTGACTTTTGGCACATTTCATTTGGACTACTGATGTTAAACAAGGAATCATTTGGGTTTTTTTTTAGTCATTATCACCTGAGGCTGCTGGGAAGGTCGTGGTTTGGTTGATATCTGGTAATAAATCAAACATTTAGGAGAAATTAAAATGTTTAGGTTACAATGGCGCTAGTTGAAAATTGAGAGGATCCCTTTAGGATCTGTTGGATTCATCCTCCACGAACAAGGACAAAATATTTCTCGTCAATCCAGCCAGTAGTTGTTGAGATATTTCAGTCTAAAGTGGTGGACTGACAAAACCATATGAATCACATTGAAATGTAATTCAACTTCTTTGATTTATTTTTTTACTATAACCTAAAACCACAGACGAATACACAAAGCAGACTCTAATGTGCTTGAATAGCTTCCATAAAGCACATTTTCATCGAGCGTACATGCCAGCATTAAACAGATTCAGTCAAAGAGAAATAGAGTGTAAAACAACGAGAGGGTAAGGCCAACGCTCGATGATCACATGATCGTTGCTGACTTACCATCGAGGGCAGAAGTCCCCGAATTCGTATTCTCCTCTGCGAGCATCACTTCTTCTGGAAAGCAAAAAAGTCAGAACGAACACATGATTGAGCAGCCGACGATGGCCCAGATGTAGACAGATGTTATCACATATTTTGTACCAACATCTGTATCTCAACTGTGGTGGAGGAAAAACAAAATTGAAAAACTGATAGGATTAATCTTAAAGCTTAAAGCGGAGTATCGATTTTTTTTCTTTTTCTGGTCAAAAGCCAAATTCTTGGTGTCCCTGAGCCGCAACCGGGACTTAAGCCACCTGCTCTGTCGATCCAGGCCCGGTAGCCGTTGAGCTCTCTCTCGATCTGCTGTTGGCGTCTCAGTTTCATGAAAGCCCTGCGGTTTTCCACCCTCTCCCTCTCCTTCGCAAATTCCCTGCGGAGGAAAATCAAAACCACAAAATGACTTGTTTACTCGTTGAGAGCGCGGGGGTTCATAGTCAGGCGGATAAATAAACCCTCTTGAAGACAATCACCCAGCGGGGGGGGATCTACTGTCGTCTGGAACTCTCGTCGTTGCTCATTCAGCCGCGAGAGAAGAGGAGGCCTCTCACTGTGGAGATTCCAGATTTAACCTTTGCGTAAAACTAATTAACGTTAAAGACTCTGACACCACGGACTGAACGAGCACAATTTGACTTGACAGCAGCTTCTTTGCCAGTCAGTCAAAAGGCAGCGTACAGCGTAGACTGCGTACTGTGACTTTAGTCAATTTCAAGGGCTGTCGACTTTGAAAGGTGGGATGTAACCTTGGCAGGACAGGAAAAAAAAACAGCCGAACCTCTGTCCTCATAAGAATGAGCGTATCTTGACAGAGAGCCAAACTGACTGTGCATTTGAGCGGCCTTTAGTCAGCTGAGTAACTCCTTTTACTCTCCTTTGTGGTGCCATAAGGCCAAAGTGGCCTCACCTTCACCTGAAGCTGCATTAGTTGACAATTGGTCTAATAGGTAACAGGTAAAAAAAACATACATTTGAAACCTTGATAGGTTTAAAGTGAATTAAATTACACCTGTGAACCTACCCAGAGAGGACTCCCAGCACAAGATTCAGGACGAAGAAAGAGCCGATGATGATGAGAGGGATGAAGTACAGCCAGTTGTATCTGGGGCCCAAGGCATCGTCAGTCTGAAACACCAAAGCCAAGTCTAAATTCAGTAAAATCACTATTCACATATCACATACTCATGCTGCCATCGAAATAAATACACATGTAGCATCGTGTATGTGGATCTGCACCGGGTTCTTTCATCCTCCCATCTTCCTCCCTCCTTCACTATTCATCAGCAAAGCTCATTCAGCATCACTCCAGACAACACAATGCAATCAACCTGGAAAATCATCTCAGTAAAAGACTGCAAAATGACACCCCGGCACGGCAGTCTGTGTGTGCGTGTGTGTGTGTGTGTGAGTGTGAGCGAACGCTTATGAGGGTTTGCTTTATTGAGATCTGAGTTCAGAGGTAAAAGAGAAAGGAGAAATTAGGTGATTATTGATTAATTCGATGATTTTCTTGTGGTATCCACATATCTTTAGCCAGGTAATATACCAGGTATTTTTTTCCAAAAGTCAATTACATAAAAAAATTCCCAAATGTCTATAAAATGGTTCAGCGTTGTGTGAATAATGCAGGAGAGCTGTTCTGATAGCAGCAGGGATATTTTGTCTGGAAAAATGCTTCTCAGCGGGCGAAATTGTGTATTTTGGCTCTATCTGAACAGGAGCTTGCTTGTCTGTCTACAAACTGTCTGTGTGTGTGTCTGTGTGTGTGTGTGTGTGTGTGTGTGTGTTTTCCTGCTTCTTGAACTCTGTCACAAACGCTCGTCAATCACGTTGCAGCACTTCAATCACCGCCTGACAGTTACTCAACAGCAGAAAATAACATTGTTACGGTCATTGTAAACATGATGAGGTATCCTGCTGTTTTCTGTTGTATTATTGTCATTCGAAACATTAGGCTCAGGGTCCTTGAGGACGAACATGTCAAGTTTCCTACAGAGCAACATTTACAGTCGTGGCTCGGGGAGTTTTCTAACAAGCTTAAGGTCCCGCTTAAAGAAATTATGAACATTTTGTCTGTGTATTTAAAGATGGCTAAGTCATTCATCACGACAGTCATTAATCCTAGATTACATTTCTAAGAGATTGTGAAGCGTGGCGTATTTCATAACTCGTGGGTGGGCAGTCTAATCTCTTTTCAGCCCTTGCAGCATGTTGCAGCAGGTTTGACATTTCTTAAGGAGAGATAAATATGAGAGGATAAAAAAGGCAAAATCTGAGAGGAAAACAACGAGCTAAGGGAGCACTCTACTGTTTCAAAAACACATGCCGGTAACCGTGACCCCATGTAGTCCATCCACTGGGGGAGGGGGGGCACTGTCTGAGCAGATGATGCGGACCTCCACAGTGCGCAAAAGCAGCTTCTGTTCTTCAGTGTTATTGGCATCTAAAGTGTGACAAAACACTGCTGCGCCTCAACAATTTGCAGCAATCCAGAACAGCGTTACGTGCCAGGGTGTGTGTGTGTGTGTGTGTGTGTGTGTGTGTGTGTGTGTGTGTGTGTGTGTGTGTGTGTGAGAGCCGTCTTACATTGTAGAGTACAGTGGTCCATCCCTCCATGGTGATGCATTGGAAGACGGTGAGAACAGCAAACAGGATGTTGTCAAACTGAGTGATGCCGTCATTCGGGCCGATCCAAGTGTCGCTGCAGGTGTATTTGGCTGGACACTGGCGATCGCCGCACGGGACCTCGTACTCAGAGGAGTCCACCGTTTCATTTTCTGAAAATTTCAGGCAGAGAGAGAGAAATAGTTGTACAAAAATGACTTAACAACAACGTAGAAAAACGACTTTCATTTTTTTTTTCTCCACCGAATCTGAGAATTTGAATGTTTTTCATTCTCACGCCTGCTGCACAGCTGTGCCCTTCGTCAATGCCCTGCAGTTGACACGTGTGTCAGTGAATTCTTAGTCTCGGAGATATCTCACTGACCACTTGTCATGGAGAATTAATTAGAGTCAAGAAGAATAAAGGAAACCTCTTTACCGTTCAGTGACTGAAAACACACACTTCAGTCCGCCTTGTTATCTAACGGTCCATTCGGCTTCGGCGTGACGGGGACGGCGTGAATGCACAATGAGCCGCATTCTTTTTAATTATACGGGACAACACTGACTGTTTGTTTTGATCAAGCCTGCAGGTGCAGCCTGACGCGTCATTGTGTGTGTGTGTGTGTGTGTGTGTGTGTGTATGCATTTGTGATTATAAAAATGATGCTACTGCCTAAAGACACGGTACACGGTCAACAACACCATCAACAGCATGAGCTCAGTCCACTGCTTTTCCTTCTCTCATGCAGTTTGCTGACAAAATTCGTTCTTAAATCAGTCTATTTCCTGTTGTGCAATGCAATTTAAATCAGATCTTGCCTTAGATATCTGAATAACAGTATTTACAAGACATCACATTTGGCTACACAGAGTAGAATGACTTATTGCAATGTCTGTGTGTGTATACGTGTGTGTATCTGAACTAGAGCCCTGTATCAGTACAAATAATAATGACATTCGTTATAACAAATGAACTCACCACCTACTTATGTGGATCAAACTCTTGTGTAATGAAAGGTTTTCTGAATATGTTGTTAGGATTCCTATAATGTGATTTGACAGAGCAAACATTGCCAGACAAGTGAAATGTTCAGACAAAGGCGGCTGTGATATGAATTAATGCATTTAAAAAAACTAATATTAACTATAACAATAGTCGGAAACGATGTGAACAAGAAATGTACAATGTGATATCTCCGAGCATATTTAAGTCACTATAAAATACAGAATGTAATAATGATCACTATTACTGGTAGACACACGCCAACATGTTACACATCTCACATGCACATCTGCTTGTGCAAGCATCACTGTCCATACACGGTAACGTGCAGCGTGTAACCGCGTGCTACACAGACACACGCCGTGTCAACAACTGTGTGTCCGTACCCAGGATCCCCGCCTGCGGCACGCAGGTGTAGTGCAGTTTGCCGCTGTAAAATTCCAGGCCGATGATGGCGAACATGAGGATCGCAAAAAAGAGCAGCAGGCCGATCTGCAGCAGAGGAACCATGGCCTTCATTATAGACTTCAAGACTATCTGCAGACCTAGAAGTAGAGCACACAGTGTGTTCAAGTGAAAACAAATTAAAACACGTCAATAATAAAATGTGATCACGCTGATAGAATGTGATCGAGCTGTAGAGCTTTGTCTTTATCAACAGAGAATTAACCTTAAACTTTATTGTTCAATTATTAAAATATTAAAATTAATATATAAATATAAAAAATAACTGAACTTTGAACTTCTCAAATGAATGTTGTGGTCTCACTTAATATGCAACGTGATCTCCAAAACCTTTTCGTAAAAATGTATACGAAAATCTTCGTAACAATACATACGAACTGGCGGTGGTTAACCACGGCCCTTGAGTGAACAACATGGCGGACCATGTTGGATTCTTGAGTGAACGTCTCTCCGCCATGTTGGATTTTTTGAGGGGGTTAGGGTTAGTATTGTATTCTTACAATTTAACATTGATTTCTCGTTAAAAATGCAATCATAACACGTTTATTTTACATCGTTAGACTTCACGTGTGTTTACGGGGGGGAAGGTCTCCATTCACTTTGAATAGGGTGACATCATCAGTTGCAGTCCGTATTTATTTCGTATGTATCACTACGAATTTGTACGTTCAAGATTTTTGTATACATTTTTACGAACAGGTTTTGGAGATCAGGCTGTAATCTGAGGGTGGATTCAATATCTCTGGATTTCTGGCAGTTAGTCAGACGTAAGATTTGGTTGTAAATAATTCTGAAGGACATTGATATGCTACTGACCAAACAATTCATTTATTAATAAAGAGAATGATAAGATTAATCAACCACATAAACCAATAATTTATGCAGATATTGACCTGGAATTTAGATCATCTAGTAGTCCGAGTAAGTAATCCGAGGTTCACAAACATTCCGTTTGCGCTGGATTGGAGGTTTCAAATTAAAATGCCATATCTGAAAACATAACACGGCCAATGCTGTCGCCATGACTCGATCCACCGAGGGGAGTGACACGCCGTGTTTCATTCACTTGACCTCAGCAATAAGAGGATGTCGATTGTCGTTACGGGACGCTTACTCGGGATGCCTGACACCAGTTTGAGGGGACGCAGCACTCGCACGGCCCTCAGAGTCCTCAGGTCCACTGAGATGTTCAGGTGTGCCCCCGCTGCCGCCAGGATCCTGCACAGCAGAGAACAAACCCACACAAACCGTCACCGATTGCAGATGCACAATGAATGCCACAATTTGACGTTTTATAATCTGTTGCGGAGTCGCGTCGAATCAGGGGACACACAAATACACATTACGGCCGTCTCACACACACACACACACACAGTGTTGGAGGATGGCTGCAGAGCTTAGATATGGTGTGTGAGGTCTCCAGCACGCAGAGAGAAAACAGAGAAAACAACAGGGAGGCTTTTCTGGGCTTTGGGCCGTGTGTGGGAGGATGCAACGGTTGTGACAACTGCTATTTAGGAGGAGAACAAATAAAGCAGCTCTGTCAAGGGATGGCAAGACACCCTGAGGCTGGAGGGACATGAAGCTTGTGGGGAAACACACACACACATACACGTTGCAATCACACGGAGCCTCTTATCTGCTCCACAAAGCTGGTCCATGTCTGTTTTTCTCCCGTCCATTCCCCCACCCTCTAAATACACCTCTGTGGCCTTCAGCCCTCAGACTGATGAGGAAAAAGTAAGACAGTCCCCCCCTCCCTCATCCACCCATCTGCCCTTCCGCTTCCCTTTTTCTGGCTCCTGTCTCTACCTTCACATCTCATCTGCCTTTTCCCCCCGCCTGTTTTTACAACCTCCTCACCAATTACACTGGCACCTTCGACCGTGTTTATCCATTTTCCGCCGACCTGAACACTCATTTATATCCTTTTTAACTGGTTGTCACCGAAAGAAAAGCAAAGGCATGGGTGGAAGAGTAAGGTAATTGAAACCCAAGGTGATCGATACTTGGATTTTGTCATAGTTCAACAATTTAAACACAAGATTTTAAAACAGCATCTTACTGCAATTTACTCTAAGATTATGGCATACTTGATATCACACAGAGAAACAGCCCTTTCCTCCGACACCGTGGTTAAAAAGGAGTCCTGTCTGTGGTGTTAGGAATCACATCTGATTTAATTAACAGAAGAAAGAGATGTAGAGAGAGAGAGTGACACGAAGAGAGGGAACGAGGTGAGAGAAAGACTAGAAATAGCTCACCATCATCCACACAAATACAGAAATAGAATTATTCTCGTGAGCTTCACACCTCCAACTATTCTGCTTTGCGTTTTCTCCCCTTCCCATTTTCACCCCCGACACCTCTCTGTACCTCCCTACTTTTACCCCAATCTGCCACCTCCATCATTATACCCCCCACATCCTCCATCTCTCAATCTTCCCTGAGACCATTAGTCAGTCCCGGCTGCTCATAGTTGTTATGGAGACAAAAGGCACGGAGGGTCTAAGATTGGCTACCTCAGTTAGTCCACTGTTAGTGGACGTCCTGGTTCCCGTCTTTTCATCAGCACCGTTTGCATTCCAGCGCATTTTTGCTCTCAACGTCTTCCCGGACTTCAGACAACAAAAGTCATGTTAGCAGGGTTTTAATTGTCTGCTCGTTTAAGCCAAGGAAGCGTCCATGCTTGTGAATAAGAAAGTGGCAGTAGGGCCAGAAATAGAATGTTTGCTGCTAGTTCTCAGTCTGTTCCTCTTTTAGCTGCTGTCTGGCAGTCAGCATCTCCCTCATGCCAGTAGAATGGTGTTAAAGCTGCAAATACACAATAGTTAACAGATGGTTTTTGATTAGCTGGATGGAAAGATATTCTCTACCAAAATATGAATTAATCTTCATACTGTGGTGTTTGAGGTTCAAGTTGGACAACACGTTTATGTGTACTGTGTGTGTAGAGAGTTGTTTGTGGTGCTGAAGAGAATTACCAATTCATTTTACAGTAAACTGGATTTGGAGCTTTCTGTAAAACAACGTAGCCTAAAATAGAAAGCTTGACCAAATCCAGTAAGCTCCACTTTCCTTCACTTCAGTGCGTTCCAATCATCATTATGACAACCATGCTTCACGCTACTGCCGCCTGGACAGTGCCAGCCTCTATATGACGCTGATGAGGAAGGTGAAGGTTGGCCACAGAAAATGGAAGATGTGAATCAGCCATGAGACGCACGGCTGATTTAGCGCAAAAGGAAACAACAGGGATTTACCTAAATCAGCAAACGATTAACTTAAATCCCTGTCGTGTCCCTTCCCACAATGTGGGACAATTCATCTTCTATAATGTAATTACAACGGAATCACTGTTGTGGGAATAAACTGTAGTTATTAAAATGATCTTACTTGTATTCAACGGTTATTTCCCAACACCAATGCGAAATCTTTTGCCTTCTGCCAACTAAACTAGATGGTGTTAACTTGAGCTTTTTAGCCTGATGGGAATAAGAGCATCTTGAAATTGATTAAATCCCGGCAGTCCATTCATGAACACGTTAACTAACCCCAAACCGGGAGATGTCACTCAGAGAACCGTCATCGTTCAGCCCGAACTCATCTGCCGGCGTGTGAGACACAGAGAGTAGTGAACCCGGCTGATGCCCCGGTCGGAGTCGTCAGCCCTGATAAGTGATTAACAATGACGTGCCGTGCAGAAGCGGCAGCCTGCTGCTGCGTGAGAAATCTGTTGTGACAACCGTCGCGCTGTGATACTGATAACGTTGGGACTTATTCTCCCCCGTCAAATGTCCAGCTGCTGGCTAATGTGATACGAGCACACCTGGCTATTGTAACAACTCCACAGCGCGTGCTGTTAACACCACCGGTGCTCAGATGTGGGTTACAGAATGCTTTTAGTGCACAAGATGCTGCTTAATACAAAAAACTCATTATTCTTTATTGCTATTATCAACATCATCAGAATGTTGGAATATATGTTGTAGTTTCTCTATATGTGCTGCTGATAAATATATTGTTTTTAGTTCTTGAAAAGTTCCGGGTGATTTTCCACTCCACAAAAAGCGTTACACGATAAGCTATATATTCAATCCAGGAACCTGACTAGCAGTCGATGGCATCAGGAGGAGAGAATCTAGGAGTGCTGAGCTTGATGGAGACACACAACGAGTTGGTGACGGTAAGCTGGAAAACAACATGTGGTCATTAACTAATAAGGTATAAAGCTGTGCAACTCAAATGCAATTGCTCACCCAGAACGGACTGGCTCCTATGAATTTCTCTGTTTGGCCCAAAGTTAACAACCATTTCTGAGTGACTGTAACTTGATAACTGTGTCGGTCCATACTACAACAAAGTGTTCAAGTGAACTTTAAAATATGTGACCGATCCTGGTTGATTCAAGGTTTTCAACATCGATGACACTTGAATCTCTCATACGAATTCATAAAACCCCTGAGGGGGCCCATAGTGCAGTGTGTGTGTGTGTGTGTGTGTGTGTGTGTGTGTGTGTGTGTGTGCGCAGTGGATATTGACGGAATAAGGCGTAGTTGATATAAGTCTCTCTGCCTCCCACAGTGTTCTCTCCCATTTCTTACTCCCCCCTCATCCATTTTATTCTCTCACAAACACAAACACACACACACACACACACACACACACACACACACACACACACACACACACACACACACACACACACACACACACACACACACATATTCAAGTTGTTGTGAAAGATTAAATGTTGCTGCTTGTATCCACAGCCTGAGATACTGGCCCGACTGAGTATCAGCCTGCATATTGGTTTATGTGTCAGTTCGGTAAATGTTTACTCTTGGGCAGAAATGAATAATTAATATTTGGTAAATTATTTATTAGCCATCTGTTGGAAGGGAAAGAGTTAGAGAGTAGGAGGGAGAGCGAGATAGGGAGAGAGGGAGTGAGTGTGAAATGTTAATTCAGAGCAGTAACAGAGATGAGTCGTTGGCACAACAACTCTTTCTCGGGTCTCAAAAGTTCACCTACAAACCCATGAGAAGGTTGGAAGTTTTGCATAATACCAAAGCCACTGCCTGGAAACAGTATGTTTGCATGAATAAACATAAAAAAATCTAAAAAATTAAAAAAGTTAAATGAAGTATAAAGTGAAATATATGGATACAAAAATAACAAAACAAATAAATCCTGCAAGGGGAACATTAAATAGAACGTTTCTTTCATGATCTTGAGAGGAAGAATGTCAATTTCAGCAGGCAGGTCTAGAAGAAGCAGAAAAATAATTTGATTACAAGCGTATGTCCTGCATTCAAAATGTTTTTTCCCAATATTGTATAAAGAAAAGTATTTTTGTAACAAAAGTAGAAGTGGCCATTTTGAGGAAGAATGGATCCTGTAAGTAAATTATAAAAAAGGTAAAAAAGAGGAAAGTAAAATACAAGACAGCTGCTCTTCAGGTTTTCTTTGTGAGATACTTGATGGCAATCTAGAGATGATTGACGGGGGGAATATTTGTTGATTTAATTTCAACTCCAGTCAATTAAATTACATTTTGGTTGCCTACTATCCCCAATTTGCCTCACGGGGCTTTACAATCCTTACACATATGACATTCTCTGTCCCAGGACCCTCACATGGGTGCAGGAGCCCCCCAACAATACCTTTAAATGGGAAGGAAAATGTGAGTGAGAGCAACAGAGGACGGACTAAGAACAAGTGAGAGTCTTTGTTTCACTACATTGCGTTGTGATCTTGTAGTTATTGAAGCTCCTTAACAATACTTTTCTGCCTCTGATAATCCAGCACGTCATCACGGTGCACTGAACACTAGAGATATTTCAAACTACCTGCAGTCCCTTCAATTATCTCTGATTCACTTAACCACCCTGCCCTCTGGACACTCATCTATTCAATCCCGCTGCTTGTCAGTGGCACTCGCTCCAATAATTCTCATCATCCGCGGCCTGTAACTGAGTACAGAGAGGAGATACGGGTGTTGTTCACTGGTGTTCAAAAATATCCAGAAACAACTAAAACAAAGAATTTTGCAGAGAAACTGTGGAGCCAGAGCAGCAGTTTTCTCTTGCCAACAACACTGATGGTTGATTGTGACGCCTCTCAGAAGATGTTGGACGTTGATCCACATTAATGCTGTTCAGGGATGAGAAAAAGAAAAGGGTTTCGGCGTATTTAACAATCCGATTACATGGTTCAGCGCATAAATTACAGAATTAGTATTCAGGTTCAACAATGGGGAACTTTCTTCATTTCTTTCATTGATATCAAGGGCCTGGGTTTACATATGGACAGAATCATCCATGCCAATAGTTGAGCATACTTCTCATATTAGATTTGCATTATCTTCCAATCTCACCCAGACAGAGAGGCCGGGGAGAGATGCACTCCCAGCGTAGAGTTCACCGAAGGTCCAACGGGCAATTTAGAGTCGCCAATTAACCTGATCCCCAGAGCATGTCTTTGGACTGTGGGAGGAAGCCGGAGCACCCGGAGAGAACCCACGCAGACACGGGGAGAACATGCAGACTCCACACAGAAAAGCGAACCCAGGACCGTCTTGCTGTGAGGCGACAGTGCTGACCACCACGCCACCGTGCCGCCCTCTTTGAAACCAACAGGTATCAAAACACAGCTGTATCCTTTGTGGGTAGCTGACCGGAGAAGGCAGATTGCCCTGCGTGCACCTGACATTGCGTAAATGTACACACGTGTTGTTATGGATCCAGTGCGGAGTGTGCATGTCGGCCTGTCTCCTTGTGCAGTCGCGGTGTGCCGAGCGCAGTCTTCGCGGCAGCACTTCTCTCCCTGTCTGTCTTTGGAGATGATGTTTCATTCTAAACTCCATCTGTAAGTTGTAGGAAGAATGCGACCTCCGTGTATTTGGTTAAGCGAGCCTTTCAACCGCAGCCTGAACTAATCAGAGTGAAGCCACCCAAGGGTGTCTGGCCTAAAATTCCTCTGACAAATTGCCTGTCTCGTACTCGACAAATCTTCCTTTCAGTTTTTGTAACTTTCTTGAGTAATTTAACTGAATTCAGTGTGACACGAGTTCCCGTTTGCATCGGGGGCCGCTTTCATCTCGCCTCATCTACTGATCAGATCGCAGACGGGACCGCACAAAGGCTCTCGACACACGGTCTTTGTTTCAGCCTGAAACATGATTCAACATGAAGAGAGTGAGAGACAGAGGTCATGCAGGGAAGCAGCGTGAGCCTGTCAGACTGTCAATTTCCATCATCATTAATCACTCACTTAATTCAGGATCACAGCCAAAACGGCAATTTTACTCATGAGTTGCCACTTGAACGTCACTTGCTGCACGCTTGGTCTTATTCAAGCGCGTCGTTTTGTTTGATTTGAGAAACAATGGTTTTATAAAAACGTCAAAGAAAAGTCTGGCTGCACACAAGAGCAGCTAAAATAGCGCTTTAGATTGCAGAAGAAGAAGAAATGCCTTTAGGACTGGAGCCAGTGACAGGCTAACCTAGGGTGGGGTCCTTTGTCACCACGGTAACAGCTCAGGGGGACGTATCCACATCATGCTGTGTCTGAACTCATCAATCGATCTGACAGCAGATGGAAAATAAAATCGGAAAGGACAGGTGTGTGTGTGTGTGTGTGTGTGTGTGTGTGTGACATCCATTCCAGATGTATGACGGTCTGACGATGCTGTCGGCTAAAAGACATGCAGCAGAAGCACGTTGAGCTGAAGACAATCCACAGATGCTACCAAACTCCTAATAGTCGTGCATTTGCATCTCCAGCTCATATTAACGGCGGTGGGGGATCGAGTAGAAAGAGTCCGGTATTGACACCGAGTGAAAAAGAATCTCTGTTCACAGAGACTCTAACTCTCTCTGTTAATTAACACCTGAGGGCCGAGAGGCACCGACAAAAATCCACCTGTAAAATGTAACTGAATGTCAAAAAAAAAGAAGATTAAAAAGAGAGAATATTAGTGTTTGAAAAGAAGTAACATTAAGATATTTCTTAGGACCAATGAAAATGCTATTTATTCAGACTCATTTTATGGATTTTAAAATATTATTATTATTATTTGCATGGTCTCGACTTTGAGTTTGGCTTTTGAAACTGTGCTGCATATCATCTCTCTCTTCTATCATTTCCTTTCTTGACTATAACGAATACCAAGCAGTAACAGGCCTAAACTTATTTACAATGTTGGAATGGAAATATTGTCTAATGATCTGTAAGTTCAGTAAGTTTAACAACCCGTTAAGTTTTATAGATTGTTTCTGCCTATTTTGCAACTAAGACGCGTTCAATGAAAAGTCAAGCAACTGTTGATACCTTTGAGACATGTTAGAGTTCAGTATCCAAACACCTGTTTTGGATACAATATAGTCCCGATCGTACATCATCCATCATCATCCATCATGTCTTGTTTTTCCTCCCCTCTCTCCTTTCTCCTTTTCTTCCTTGATCCAAATTAGTTTCCAAAAAGAGAAAAACAACCATCCTGACTCAGCAGGAATGTTTGCAAAACGATCCTTTGGATACTAAATGTGAAAACCTTGACATTTTTACTCTCATTGGCTCCCTGCGCTAACTCAATCTCTCCTCCGCCTTCCCCCTCCATGTGTCTGGCACATAGTTGTGGTACAATCCCTTGGTGGGCGTCGCCTCCTGCCCACTGTTGTCTAATGGAGGGCTTGGCAGCGAATGAGACTGCCAAGGTGCCACTTAGTACGCACGATTACACACGGAGGCAGCGGTCTCATTTCCTGCAGGTCTATCTCCTCTCTCGTCTCTTAACTAAACTTCTTGTTATGCTGCTTTCCACCTCCTCTCTTCCCTTAACCACTTGCCATTTTGCGGGAGTATCACACTGGTGAAGCGTGGCGGGAAAAAGACCCGCGGCCCCCTCTATTTGAATTTCAGTCACAACAGTCCTCGGCTGCGCGATAACAGCCTTTTAAAAGCACCAATGGCATTCTGTTTTGTCTTTTTTCATATGTCCCTTCCACTCACTCTCTCCGCGTGTGATACGGGCCAACTTGAAACACCGCGGCAGCTCGCTGAGGTAATCTTGGCCGCGAGCGCCGACGCGTTAGGAAATGGTTCCATGATTGCACAGTCCAAACACAATGCTGAGTGAGTCAGGGGTATCCGCGGTGGAAAGGTTCACGTCCCCTGAGTCTGCGTTAACAGTTGCATACTCTCCATAAGAGAGGCATAGAAACTTTCCTGTATATATTTGCTCATACTTAGGATGTGAACATGTTTGCGTGCATGGTGCATGTGCAAGTAGGGGCTTGTAGTAGGGGAGTCTACTGTATATGTGTATTTGTAACACAGCCTCCTGTCTGCAGAGGCCTCCGAAATACTAACCGGTAGAAAGCACTGTGCCTCATCTAATGTTATCAGCCGTTCTCATATTCTGCATTCACTCTCTAATAAGATTGCAAACCTCGACTGATGGACCGCAGGTGAGTGAACGTGTCCGTGTTAGAATTCTGTGTGTGTAATGGAGAAAGAGCGAGAGAGAGAGAGAGAGAGAGAGAGAGAGAACATTTTCAATAATTTGTCTTTGCTGTGGTCAGAATGATAATTTTGACTTTCTGCAGCTCAATTTATCCTGCTGAAAATAATAAAGAAGAGAGCTGGAAGTTTATTCCATCCAGATCAAGCGCGTCTCTAACTCACAAGCAGTAGCTTAGACTGAACAAATCATTTCTTTTCTTTGGCTGTGTGAACATTTTGAGCTTGCATTTGAAAAAGGAGTATTCTGAAAACTCTTTGAGATGCGATCGATTTAATTATTGTGGACGATTCAAATATCGACACTGACTTCCTGATCTATCCGCACCACTAATGGAGCTTAAGCGGTGGTTCTAGAAGGAAGCCTCCCCTCATGCCACACGTAATGTAGATATGCTTCAGCTGGTCTGCCAGATTTATCCAATCAGCGGAGATGGGCTGCGCCCAGGTGTACGCGACCGACAGAGGCGGCGCCGTGGCTCTAAAACAATCATAATGTTGCTGTAAAACTCTTTTTTAAAGGGTTTCTCTCTGTGTTGCTGTCAGGTGTCATTTCAGTGCGAAACCGTATGCGACCCTCCTCCACCCCCAGGCACCTCCAGCAGCTATCAGGGATTGTTCACTTGACTTGGTTTTCATCAACTCTTCCTCACCACCACCACCAGTGTGTGGACTCCAGGGGGGGGGGGGATTCTGTCAAGCGGAACTCGGCGTCACGGCCCCTTGATTATCCCGGTTCAGGATGGAGTCCAATCGCCAAAGATTCTGCACATTTCAATATTATACATGTGCAATGTTTGTCAATTCGGACCGAGTCTGTCCTGATTGAAATGGGAAGGTGAAGTGTGATGGCAGGATGCGTCTTGTCCACTTTTTTTTTTTCTCTGTCCCCATTCAGGCAGTTGAGATTAGAACAATTCATTAGCATGTGTGCGCCTCGCTGTGTTTATCAACAGGCGAGAGGGGCGGGAGGCTTCCAAATCACTTCTTCTTCATGTCATCCTCCTTCTCCTCCTCCTCCCCCCCTCTCACGCCGCACCCTTTCTCTCCAGCAGTGGGGGGGGGGGGGCTGCTCATCAATTATTTAACACCCAGATTCATGTAGAATTCTCTAAGAACCTTGTGTGCCAACCCATTGTGCTTCAGTGAATTGATTTAAAACTCATTTGCTTTTGTGTGTGTTTGTGTGTGCGTCTGCGTGTGTGTGTGTGTGTGTGTGTGTGTGTGTGTGTGTGTGTGTGTGAGAGAGAGGGAGCTTAACCTGCCGAAATCAGAAACATTTCCTCTCTCTGCTACGACGACGAGGCACCTTTCTGCAGTAAAATGCCTTTTAATCCCCCACGGAGAAGACTAATGTAGTTATGAGCCCCAATGGGCATTTAGGGCCGTTAATACCATGTAATTGATGTACTGTAAGTGCTAAGAGTGTTTACCACCTCACAACTGTACATGGCTTCTCGTAGTAAACATCCCTGCCTATTAGTCCACACAAAATGTACCACTTTGTGAAAACATGCCTGTGACTTGGAACCTCGTTTTGGTCAACTTACATTTAGGCCACTATTTCGATACAGCACATAGGCCTACTAATCATTATGTAATCTGACAATCAACACTGACCCTGAAATGGTGCTTTTCCATCAAGGAATGAAGCGCAGACAGTAAACAGCTGAGGTGGACAGTGAAGAGAGTGAGTTCCAGTGCATGATGACATTTGGAGCAGCTTGTGAAGCTTTGCATAATAAAATGGACCAAGGACATGATTTTCACCAAAACACCGCCACTGTCAATACAAGACGCTAGTACTCTCCCAATACATGCATACACATAAAGACACACATGCACACAACTGTTTGACTCACCCACTGAGGACCACAATGAAGTCCATGACGTTCCATCCATTCCTGAGGTAGGAGCCTTTATGAAACACAAAGCCCAGGGCGATGATCTTGATCCCAGCCTCCAGACAGAACATCCCGATGAAGTAGGGCTCCGTCTTCTCCTGTAAGAGCGAAGCAGTGGTATCAAGCTCGTACTGAACTGCACGTTGAAGCACCGAGCAGGACGGAGCACGTTTGGGGTTTCTTGAAGATCTCCAGGCTCCATCAGAGAGACTTTAGAATAATCTGTCGATTTCAGCGACTTGACAGAAAAGTGTAGATGTGCGCTTAAGCGTGCAGAAGTGTCCATGTGTGAATGACTCACCAGCCTCTTTGACATTGGGGTCTTGTCCTCTCCGGGAAGGTGCTGCTCCAGAGCCAAGACGATACAGTTGGCGATGATGGTGGTGAGGATCAGGTACTCAAATGGAGTGGAAGGACGGAGTTAAGGAACTTTTTACTGACCCCGTTGAATGTTAAAGTGTGTTCATTTTGAAAGGATGAGGCAGTTTTTGTCATTGGCAACAAATTCCTTTCGAAGAAAAACAGTGACTAATGATTTAGTTGATTACATGTCATCTTAGCATTGACAGTCAGATGGAAATAGTTACCTCTGTATGAAACAAAGCAGAAGTAACTTGCTTGTTATGCGGCTCTGGGCCGCAAACACAGCCGGACGTGGGCAAAACATTACGTGAGGTCACTTGTAACACACACACACACACTGAAGTAACAGAGGGCTTATCGAGGAGGGTTGATCGTTGGCGCCTTAAACGTGATCCCATAAACAGGTTCACCTACTGCAAGCTTCGCTGCCTGCTCTGTGGCACCCCGTGGTGGTTGTTGGTTCAACACCCGCCGCTCTGGGGTTGAGCTAAGCCAGCAATGTGTTCTTTATCAAATGCTCTGTGTGGGCAGTCCCCATTCGGCTGGTTATGTGCAGAAGAGGTGGGAAGGAAGGAGGCTTAAAGCCGCAGAGCGGAGACCAGGAGGGAGAGCGGAAGTGAGAAGGAGGCAGCAGACAACAGAAGGATGAAACAGGCCGGAGTGATAAGGGGGATGACGGCAGATCAGTGAAGACGAGGGTTATTTGAGGTGTCGGAAGCCGGTGGGTGAGGAGGAGGCAATGGAGACCAAATAAGACTGACACGGGACATATCAGTGTTGCACTCGGGGATGTGTGCGCTATGAGAAGCTAAATAAACAAGGCGGACGTAATCTTACTCCCACCCGCCTGCGGGGATTCTAACTTAAACCGAGACGGAGCAACAGATTCGGGGGAAAAAAAAACCCACAGTGGCCATCACCGATGTCCGTGACAGGTATGAAAACAAATAGCAAAGATGGGTTTGATGGCATTATAACTGCCTCAGGGCTAAGGGTGATTTAAACAAAGTAAAACATTTATTTTGATTCCCCTCCTACAATAACAAGCATCCACAGCCGGCCATGTGGCGCTCCGCATTCCCTCAAACACATACGACGCAAACCTATGAGTACCTGCGAAGCCCCATAAACATGCAATAACTTGTTAAAGTAAGGGTTTGATCACTTTGGGAGCAGCAGGAAATGTTTAACTATCACACATCAGGCAGATAAGGAGCTACATTATTTTTTCAAATTAGCATTTTACACCCCAAACAACAAGAATCACGAAAATACAATTTCTTCAAGAAAAGTAAACTACAAAAGGCTATGGGTGAGTGCTATCGTAAACTAGTCAACCAGTCATACACCATTCACTAGCTTTATTTAATTACATTACAGGTCAATTAGCTGACGCTTTTATCAAAAGCGACTTGCATTACACTTTAAACACATGGCTTTTACATTTTGCCCAGGGAGCAATTAGGGGTTGGGTGTCTTCCTCAGGGACACTTCGACTTGTGACATGGGGCAGCCGGGACTTGAACCACCAACCTTGCGGTTCCCAGGGCACCCGCTCTACCCCTTTGCTCCACGACGACCCCCTTAATGCTCATTGCACCTTCCTAGAGCACCGGATAAGGACCATGTTGGCTACACCAAATATAGCATCCTGATGTTACGGATGTTATCTAACCCCAGACATTTCAATACATTATCTCCATGCAATACGGTAAAATTCAACGTCGACTTGGCCCTAATTACACACTCAACAAGTGTCTCGGATCAAAACCCCTCCCGCCTCCTCCGGAGCGTGACGCTGATCATGGATCGTCTACCAGGTTCAGCAGTGAGGCGCTTCGTGAGCAATCCTGTGAGTCACAGTGACGCTGGCGCTCTGCCTCGACTCCTCAAACATGCGTGTAAAAATAGACACCGAGACAGAGTGTGATGCCCTGTGCATCTGTGGATACGCTCAGGCGCAGAGTGTAATCACCGCGTGGAGTTAAATCAACTCTTTTTCCACCCGAGGAACGGAAAGATTGATAAACCACAACATATATTTATATTGCTGTGCTGTTATTCAAACACGCACGGGGTAAAGATGTCGTCGAATGAATGGATTCAACAGAGTGCGGCATCAAACAACGTCCGATGTCTCAACTCCACATCACCTCCACACAGGTGGATGTGCAGTCATAACACCAAAATACAATCGGTTCCTCTACGACTAGTCGTTGCGAGGACCCTAAAGAGAGTTTAAACACATTCCTCTTTTGCATTTTTGACTGGTTTTGTTCAATTTATCTAGTTTTGAAACCAGTGCATGTGTATTATAGTTCAAGGCCAAATTACAAATACTCTCATTTCTTCAGTTACGCTGGTTAAAATGTGAAGAAAACGCAAGCAGCAAGCGGGAACACTGTTTCTTGTAAATAGAGATAAATGAGGAGGACGACTTCAACACACGGGTCATTTCCTTTCTAATCTCCCATTTCCATTTTTCATGTAAGGAAGCGAATTTACAGGGAAATTAATACTCTTCCTCGGGTTAAAACTGGCTTGAGAGACATTTGTCAAAGGATTTGTAACCTTTAATTCACCCTTAATCGAATTAACATTTGTGCACTTCCTGTAAATTCTGGTTAGGCCTAACAAAGATTTGAAATTCACGGTCAGGCCTTTAAAAGAGAAGCTAACCATCCTGTTAAATACTTAAATGTCTAGAAAAAAACTGACAAACCAACCAGCACGTGCCTATTACTGTGTGCACTGATGAATCAAACTATTAAAATCATCTATCAATTATTTACCTTCTCAATGGGAAACATCCCACCGTGGGGGATCCCAATGGGGATCAGACAGGAGGAGCAGCTGTCAGTCCTCATGAGGCCTGCCACACAAGACTCAGGCCGTGGACTTAATAAGCACTTCCTCTTCCCCGCCGGGCCTTGATCAGCCAGACCACAACCTGAGTCAGATATACGCATGCACTCCTTGAGCCACCTCTTCTGAAACGTGTGAGAGAATACCTACTCATGGAAATGCCCAAACAGAGTGTGATATGCTCTCTTAGGCCCACACACAGCACTAATTCCTGAATTGAGCTGCTGTTAATTGAGGAATGAGAAGAAAAAAATGACGGCGGTAAGTTGTTTTGCAGCTCATGGCTGACCTTTTGGAGATGCCCAGCTGAGACAGTGTGTGTGCTTTAGTGTCTCCATTTCTATAAGGACCAATTTGAGTCTCAGATGAGATTAAAAATAAATGCTTGAAAATGTTATTTGATAAATATAAGTATATTCCACAGGGGTTAAAACGCTGAAAACACTGGTTGAGAACCACAGCTTTAAAGGCTATGGCGGTTATTAACACAATAAGGTTCATCTTTAGTTTGAGTGATCAAGGGAAACTGCCAGTTTGTGAAACGGACCAATTAACCTCAAGAATTGATAGAGAACCCCAAAAGTGGCTAAATGCTCATATGTGTAAATGGACAACTGTTTGCTAACAGGTTTGCTATATTAGCTTAAAAGTGCAATGTATTCTTGTACGTCTTCAACCAGGCTAAAGAACATATCCTGCCGATGTCGACTGTATAAACTGTTTGTATCATTGCCAACGTGTGTTTTCATGTGAACAACGTGTGTTGTCGTTTGTGCTTACTCGTGTATTTACCGGTAATTAATCCTCCCACTCCAAACATGACGCACACATATTGAAGAGCCGAACATCACACAGAATGAACCGGCTCAGCTTCAGTCTCCTCAAAACCATATTAGTGAACAGAATGCTATGGGATGTTTATAGTAATGACTAACGATTTGTGGTAGTATATGACAGCACGATCCGACATCATTGCATATAATTCCTGTTAATCAGATACAGTGGAGCTCATTAGATGTAACGAGACACTCCGTCCTCAACCGCACATCAACCTGGAGGTTATTTAGTCTGGCTGCTTTCCTTCTGGTCGCTGCAGCACACATAATATTTGTGTTAGATTGTACTCTGGACACAGAATATGTGCTGGTGAGTGCAAATATACCATCAGCGTTGCTTATGACCGAACCACCGAGGGGACGAAGTAGGATAGGATAACTAACACACACACACACACACACACACACACACACACACAGACGCACACACACACAAACACCTCTTGTTGACCGAAACTCCTCCTGTTTCTATTTTTAATCACCTCTATAGATGGGCGAGCCTGGAGACAATACACAGCGATCAACAATAGGGGCCCACGCGTTCTATTTGCGGTTTTTATTATAATCAACTAGGCCAGTCAGTCAGTCAGAAAGCTGTTGAGCGGAGCAGAACAATAGCAGAGAGGAGGCCACACCTGGCCGGGGCCCCGGTGAGCGGCACAGCGGCAGCACGAACACGCCACCAATGGACGTTTGCCGCCGTCCTCCTCGGGGGCGAAAATAATCATTAGTGCTACATCATGGTTGAAAAGCCATTAAAAGTGGTTAGGCAGCAGAGGTTTGGGGACTGCTACTCCTTGGATTAATAGCATGAGCACAGTGCACAGCGTCGGCCATCGGGTCATGCGAACATTCATAAATGCACCAAGTGCAGCCGGCCGGCTATGTCAACATAACGAGGAGAAGCTCGGATTACAACACACAAAGAGGGGGAGACACTTTTGTTCTCTGGTCTCTGGAAATGATTCCACTATATGTTTACATGTTGGCTGCTATACTAATGAGCACTTCTCCAATTACTGTATAGCACCTGTAAAAAATGACTCGTTGTGGATTACTTTCATCTACTTGATTAATCAACCGGTCGTTGCAGCTCTAGTTGAACTTGTTACATTCACTCTACATTGTCAGCAGGGGCGGTTGTGTTAAAAGACCAACAGAAGGTCCTCATAGCCCTACAAAACCATAAATAGCAAAACTCTTGTGTGTTCTGCTAATAAACATTTCCATTGACATCTCCGCCCCAATATGTAGTTATTATCATTAACCTGAGAAATACCCCGATTGATAATTCCATCCACTTATGGACTTATGATTAAAATGGTAAAATAATGTCACTGGTCTGTTTCACAGTCTGATTGTAATGTTTGTTGTCCTATATTCTACAATTCATAATTCACTGTTGTGCAGTATTGCACTAAATTAAATGAATACACTACCCCCCAAAAATAATGGTTGACTTATTCAAACAGTTCCTGGCGTGCATTCAAATGAGTAACACTGTGTGTGTGTGTGTGTGTGTGTGTGTGTGTGTGTGTGTGTGTGTGTGTGTGTGTGTGTGTGTGTGTGTGTGTGTGTGTGTGTGTGTGCTGTCCATGGTGCTGAAAGAGACATTTGGGGCCCCACACTGAATATAATTTGGTTGTTTAGGGACTTGCCCGTGAAATTGTGTGCACTTGTAGGAATAAAATAAAACGGTTCGTGTTTATTTGTCACAGTTTACCCACCTCAATGATTCACTCCCACACGACTCCTTTCTCCGACGAAGGCGTTTGTATATTTCACACATCACCCGCTTCATTTAAAACATACAGCAGAAGGGGGAAAAAAGGATATGGCCACTCAATGACTTTCTTGGCGTACTTCCTGACCACGTTGTCCTCGCCAAAGATGAAGAGGGACCTGTTGACGGTGAAGCAGTTCTCCCTGACCGGGATGGGGTTGTACAAGGCCATGGTGCGGGCGCGCTGCGCTTTGGTCTGCTTGAAGGCGGGGGAGATGCCACCTGTGGACACGGCCGCCCCATCGCGGTTGCGGTTGCGCTCGGACCCTCCATCACCTGAGCTCAACAAGCCCGGCACGTCGTCTCCAAACCGGGCCATTCTGTCGGGAAGGGAGACGGGGAGAGGAAAGGGAGGTTATAGTCTCCTTGAAAAGGAGGGCGCGGTGCTGCGCTACGGGCGAGCCAGCTGCGGGGTGGCCAGATCCTGACCAGCTTTAGTCCATCGTCAGGTTAATTCGCAAAAAAACGAAAATCCACCACCAAACTCAGTGTTCCTCTACTTCAAAATGGGTTCACGGGTGTGTCTCCCTGGTCGGTCCGATTTGGAGGCGCTCGCCGATTTCAAGTGCGCTCTGCGTAAATCAAAAGGACACCGATCCAAAAAGTAATTCAATTCCGCCTCGTTATACAATCCGTCGTCTTGAATGAAGCCGGGGGAAAGGATTCATTTCCCAGTTTATGATTCACATCCAACACACTCATGTCTTTGAGAGAGGCGGCAACAGGTCCCGTCTTCAGCCATCCTCAGTCCGCTGAGCGTCACGCACGAGCGCAGGCGGATCCAAGGGGTTCTGATAATTACTGGCAGCAGTTCTCAGACCACATCACCTCTGCCTCCTCTTCTCCCGATGACCACCTACCACAAGAACATCCTATACTACCGCTATCACGACCGGAAAAAAATGAAGAAAAAAACTTTGGCATTTTCCAACCCCCCCCCCGCCCGAAATGACAAAGCAAACGGGAAACTATGTGTCACGTGCATCGGAAAAGAAAAGCCTCCATGAGTCTTGTTTGCATTGGGGGAAGCGAAAGAAGTGCATCCACCTTCTCCACCGCGCCGTTTGGAGCAGAATGAGAGCGGCGTCTCCGCCACATGCTCCTCTTCATAACCTCCCACGTGCACTTTAGCAGATTCAGTTAACAAACCACGCGTTAAACGTACAGAACGTGACAAACAGAGTTGACAAAGTCATGATCAAAACCAATAATTAGGATTAAACCAACAAAATTGAACATTTGGCAGCTTGTGAACCTTTTTAGTTATTTGAGATACCAGGAGCAGTGGTGACTTAATGTGTCTGCTGTAAATGTGGGTGAAGTAAAAATCTACTTTGGGATGAGCTTTTTGGAGTGAGTGGTCAGCATAGCAACATTATACCGTTTGAAGAGGGGACATGCTGCAGTAGTAAACACCTGTTGCAAACAGCAGCCATGCAGCATCTTTGGCTAATTACAGTGTTCACAGCCTATTAATGGCTAGTGCCGCTGTGTGCTGGTTGTAAGTGATCATATCAACTCTAAGGAGGAGGAGGAAAGCTTTTCCCAGGGAAGAGGATGGGGTGAGAGTGTGGAGTTAAAATGTTACATCTGTCAGATCTGAGAAAATGTACATGAATCAATGAGGAAAATTGGCTGAAAGAGGACAAGACTGATAGTATTTTATGCGTTAAACCAATGATAAAACCAATGATGAATTTATTCTACAAACAGGTTTCTTCTTCCTGTGTGCTTTGTGCAAAAAGCAGCACGCTGACACACATAATAATGATGCTAACATCTCAGTTAGCATTTTAAGAAAAGCATAGAGTTAAAAGAACCTCCGATAAAGTTAATGTCATTAATTTGCAGATATTTGATCATAAGCCAACGCCTTTGGTCAAACACAAATGTTCAGGGTCATCTGTAACACAGCTATATAATAGTTGTAGAGTGATCTGACTCAAAGCCACAGAGAATTATTTTTGACATCTATCCCATGGATGTTGAGATAAACAGAGTGTGAAGCAAAATTCGAAAGTAAAATGAAGGTGGAAGTAAGATTCACAAACTGATGTTTATGGAAACCAACGTCAAACGGGAGGATGAGATCACCACGGCGCCGACAATGATGGGTGATTTTGTGATGGTGTGATGAAGGCAGTGATCAATGGTGTGTGGCCTCCAACTCATTAGAGCTCCAACACATTATGGACGTTAAAAATAGAACACATAACAGACAGATCTCTGACATCTCCTCATTATAAGTGATGAGAATAGAAGTACAAAGTGTCCCACAACGGTCTCCTCCATTTGGGAGGGGGGAAAAAAATGTTTAAAGATCACGTTTCCCTCGCTTTTTGTTATTTCGATCCCAGCTAAGTGCGATGGAAATGTGACTTCAACCACTTCCTCTGTGCAGCGGTGATGCCATTACAGAGAGCAGAGTAGCCGCGGCTCGCTGGCTGAGAGGTGAGGAGTGAATTATGGTAATTAGGCGTTAGCAATAGGGATGATTAGGGTGGATGGACAATGGTTCCTTCAAGGGGAAAAAAGGCGGAAAGCAAGTCGGTGGAGTCTCTTTGTTGTCTATGATGCTTTGGGTTTCTTTAATAAAAAGAGTTTTTTTTTTTGAAGGACTACAACTGAAATACAACTTTAAAGTTTTTGCTGGAAGGTTCAGATCAACCAATCATCACTGGCCACCTGGACAATGTTTGTTTTAGAAAATATCTATAGTGAAGCACACTTTATAAAGAGCTTACAAGCTGTAACTAAGGATCAATGTATAAGTCATTGATTGCAATAGTTTTAGGGTTGCAATGTTCCTCTGTTGTTCATCCTTGGTGTGAAAGGTTAATAATCCATTAATAAAATCACTTTCTAATAAGGATTTTGATCTGCAGTTATGAATATCAATGAGTCCTCCACTGAGTCATTGGAGAGATAAGGCAAGTGTCATACTGGCGGAGGATTTTTGACAACCTGTCAACCTAAAAGTTGTTGTAATCTTATCAATGCAAAAATACAAAACTCAAAATGTGTCAGTTTGTCAATATTTTAATTTTTAAGAGTATATTAATGGAGGATGTGATATACAATTTTCACGACATGATTATTGTGTCCAGAAAAATTAACTAAATGAATTAAATAAAGATATTATCGTGGTGTCAAAAAATGTGTTTGAAAAAGTCTGTAACCTCTATAATATATCGAAGAGGTGCAGTATTTGGTTACCAAAACAACTCCTACAGCTGCAGGTGAAAGTTGGAAAGGACAAATCACATTTTTTGAAGGATAAAAACTAATATTTCTCAGGACTGTGAAATACAATACAGCTAGAACATATCTAGCTGTATAGTGCTCTCTGTACTTCTGTACTATATTAGTGGAGATAATGTGTTGTTAGTGTTGGAGTATATTCTCCTGGCTGTAAGAGATGTCTATCTTGCAAAAACCAACGAACCCCAGGTTACCACGGTGACTTGCTGTCGTGACAACAGGTCGACAGTCCCGGCTTCGTTAATGGGACTTAGTGACACAGGACTGTGGCGAGAACAAAGATTTCAATTTATAAATAGAGCGAGTGAACCTGGCATGCTGGTGTATTTGAAACCTGGTTATTATCAGGCTCTTCGCCTAATAGCGCTGTAACTAAATTAGCTTCTCAACCCCGAGGAGAAGAACAGTCACATGAAAGCCCACATGTTAATTCACGTCGCACGTGTTCGGTTGTCATGTGAACGTTTGCCGCCAACATCTTTCCATCGAGCCATTACTACGGCAGACAAGACCAGAAAGGCCAATCTGTTGTCTGTGCACGTTGATTCATCAAGGCTTTAATCAACAAACTGAGCAACGATCAGCTTCAGAAAGGTGCAGACGACTTTGGTTTCCTGACCGCCAGCCAGAAAGAGCAGCAGCAACACGCACACTGTGCAGTGTGGCACATACAGTTGGAACTGTACAGAATGTAAAAGACATGGCGTCCAGAGTAAAGACAAATCTGCTTTTACAAAGAGGTTTACACAACTTTGCCTCTTCAAGGATCTTATAAATCCATTTTGCATGAAACAAACGTGCCTTCACGTACCCCATTTGAGAACCACTGATCTGAGTTGTCGGTGCAAGTTTTCAACGTGGCCAAAATTCAGTGAAGTTCAGATTTTACATATTGTCCAAAGTACGTAACACAATCTTTGGGTAAGAAGTGATGTGCAACTTTCTGTACATTTGCACCTGCTCCTTAGGGCAGATATTTTAATACAGAAAAACAGAAAAATAAATGATCACCTCTTAACTTTCTTGTTATTTGCATGATTATATATGTGTGCAATGATATGAAATAGGCCGTGCAAACTCAACACAAGACACTCCTTCAACCACAGCGCTCTTACAAAGGCCACAAAACGCACCATAAATTAGCTGCAAACAGTGCGAAAACGTTCAAATACTGAGACGTTTTTCATTGTGCCTCAACATGCAAAGGCGTCAATCCAATTAAAATGGCCCGCACAGAAACGGCACGCTGACAAATAAAGTAATTTGTCAACCACAAAATAATCAAAACACGTCAAACAAATAAATGGGAGCCATCGGTAAAGGGGGGTGAATAATGTGAACTGCCCTCAGACTCGCAGGCCTGACACAACGTGTGTGCGTCACCACGAGCACAGGTGTGTCCCCTGTCACTGATTAGTTCAAACAGGTCTGCAGCCCCGGAGCCAGAGAGCACCAGAGAGCACCATGAACCCAGCGCGCAATCGGGGCCGTCACACAATTTATTCAATTTACAGAAATGCACCTGCACGAAGGATAACCGGTTCACGCCGTCTGTCTGTGAGGCTGATGGATGCTGCCGCTGAAAGTCTGAATTACGGATAAATATTGAGTTAGAAAAGACCTGATCATCCTGGCAAATGTAAAAACGCAATATTTCCTGTAGAAAATGTGCTTGAAGCGCAGTTGGAGACGTGGATGAGCCCATTGGTCGAGCTGCTCAAACAACTGTATTCAATCTAACTAGTTAAGAGTAACTAAAAACTATTAGAGTATTACTCTCCTCCAACAACAGCTACTTATCTGTAGTGGCCGTATACGTCAAGTGCTATGATGTAATTTATCTACTTGTATGTGTATCATGTGATGCTAAAAAAAAGAAAAAGAACAAAGTAAATCTACGAAGTTGCCCAATTTAACCGCTGTGCTGGGTCACTGTGCCATCGGCCAGACCCCAGAATTCAACATGACACCCGAAAGCTCCGCCCGAACAGAAGGACACAAAAGCCAGAGCTATTGATGTGCTAAGATGAAGGGACTGGGAGACCGGACTATATTTAGCTTCATTGAGATGTTAATGGTTTGGACCATGAGAGCACTTTTGTGCATGTGTGAGCGAGTGTATGTGTGGCTCAGCATGTGTCCGGGTGTGTGTTAACAATGAGCTCTGCAAGAACCACAAAATGAAGTTCCGGGCTTCACGTTGGAGACCTTGATCATAGAAAATGGGAATAATTACAATTGGGCGTGGCAGAATCAATAGTTGTCCGTTTGCAAGGACGTTGCATGGAAATAGCAGCAATGCCGCTTGCTTTCTTGGCCTGAATCAATCTCTCGCTCTCTCACTCTCGACCCAACCCAGATTTCTGCCCACGACTGTTGTCTTCCTCCTACTTGTTTCCTAGCAACTGATCTGACATGCCCCTATTCTCCGTGCTGATAATTTGTCGCCGTAACCCTAGATTTTATGGAATAAGCTATTTAAATCCCTGTTCCCCAAGCAGGGCTGAGTTATGATCGTTGTCTCCAAGCGAACGACCCCGGTACACGCATGTTGTTAACCTGGTTTCAGTTTGGAGAGGTCGATGCAACAGTTAGACAGTGAAGGGTGTGCTAAAATCATCAACCAGGTAACAAAACAAGCATCAACGCAGACATTTTTATGACTGTCTGAGATATTACATCAATTTAAGCTACTTAATTTAGAATTTTGCAACATTATTAACTAATTAGCTGGGTCTTTGGCCGTGTAATGAATCCTCTGTGGTGAACTGTTGACTTTCATTATTGAAAAATGTTGCCTAATGTTTGTCTCTCTGGTACAACATCCCAAAAAATCTTGAATGTGAATATCATTGTGGGGCCACTTAGGTTTTAGCATCTAGATCCATTATAGCGCAGGGGAAGACACTTACAGCTAATATTTATTGTTTAAAACACCAAAGATGCTTCTGTATGTTAGTATGAAACTAATTCATATGTGTACTAACACAACTATGACATTATGTACCCTAAATCATGTCTAATGCTGCATATTTGCTGAATAGTCAAATGTGATGGAAGATGCTATTGCTAAGCAGTTATCTCCATCTAGTGACAAACAGACGTATTACATTATTTAATGTACAAAATTAAATTCCCAAATCTCTGTTTTCTGTTTGGATATTGGCAGTTCAACCAATTGAGAGGACAATGTCTTACAATTGATTGTACTGCCTGATAACTGTAAAATGTAAGAATATGTATGTTTATGTAACAGTGGCCTCAGTTGTTTTTTTATTTAGCTCAGTCTGCCCCTCAGCTGCTGTTTACTGCGCCTCCTCACTCCCCCAGGCCCATGATGGATTTCCAAGGAACTATCCAGACCCGCCTCTCTCCTTCCATCCACCGGAAGCCCTCAGGACCCCCAAATTACGCTCCACAGTAATAACATTAACCCTAATCATTTAAATACTTTTGTGATTTCCCTTTTTACAATGCAAGCTTTTGCTATGAGGGTACAATTTATTATTATTTATTGTACAAACAACACATGTGAAAAAACCTTAAAAAGGGAGGAAAACATGCATTTTCAGAATAAGCCCCTTGAACTGTAGTTTTATTGTTCAACGTAAATAATACTTTAGGAGACCTTTTTCACTCCAGGTTTCAGCAACACAGTGCAAAACAAACGGTGGGAAGCAGGTGGGTTAATCAAGAAAAGCCAGGAATAAGCCTGCCAGTCGTAAGCAGATGGTTGACACTTTACTCACATTACTGAGACTTTCTCGGCGGACACTGATTGGCTTGAATTTTCACTCTACAGGACAGACTTTCCCCACATCATTACCTAATGGCTTCTTAAGTGGCAGCTGCTCTGGTCTGGAGAACACACTGTGCAGACGAGCTCGACTGAAGCTGCAGTGAATCACTAAGACTGTGGATTACGAGTGGCCTCTGGAGGGCAAAACCACGCTCATCCAACAAGCATCGTGGCTTGAGATGAATAAAATGAAGCAATGATTCATCAGCTCTTTGTGTGTTTGCAGTCTCAGCCACTGCTTCTCTCCATCGATGTTTACGCGTGCCAGATCCAACTCCAAAAAGAGCTTTACATATGCGATATGTCCCCCTTGTTCTCATTGTGCATCTGCTCGAATAATTCGGGAAAATCCGTCTAAATCACTCCCTGTCTTTGACAAATCCTTCCGGTTGGATTATGATGCCCGCGTTTACCCATTTATTTTAAACGGCATCATCGTACAAACTGATGATTACTCCACGGGCTACAACATCCATGTGTCTTATGAATGCATGAATGAGTTCTCAGCAGCTCCACTAGAGGTCACAGACACCACGTTGAGGCAGTAGTTGGCTGCCACGTTGGATATTGATGATGACTCAGTTTGCTTACCCAGCAGCCTTCTACCCATTTGTAATACATACTACCCTCCTGGAGCAACATAAGTCACATAGCTGCAGCGTTTGGGCTCCCTCTGGTTTTGAGAGCTGTGGAATGGATGTGATGAATATCTCGCTCACACGTTTTGGGGCGGGTCTCTGGCTTGTTTCCCTGCATAGGTCGCCATCAAAAGTTAATGTGGGTGTCGTGATGCTGGCCACATATTCCAACCCACTACCAAATTGTAATGTCACAATAGGGCGGCCAAAAAAGGCTATTAGATACAGCTAAGGCCCTCGTGATAAGCCCATTTGGCTTGAAAGCATCAGTGACTGAAATAAATCCTGTTGTACTACAAAGGTATTATTTGCTCCAATAAGCTAACAGCATTGAACTCTCGGAGCACATCACAATCATCTTTGATATTCAAATCTGGAGCTTTGAATAAACGAACGGGAGTGAATTCAAGGTCTATGGCGGGGCGCACATGCATCCCCTTTAGTGTCAGGGCTTTAATGTTGAAAGAAGCACATGACAGCTCAGCTAGTTTGAGCGTACGCGCACACACATGAACATGCAGACTTACCCCACACACACACACACACACACACAGTGGGGGTAAAGTCAGTATTAAAGTTTTGTTCTGGAGTGGTGAAATGAACCTTAATACAGTTCTAAATCCTGACAAAATAATGAATTATAACATTTTTGCCAAACAGGCAGTAATGTTTTTTATTTGCAGCATTTTCATGAGAAATAATATTTTCTGAAATGTGATATGATTGTAGTTGTCAGGGTTGGGTAGGAAGGTAGGAATCAAACGCAGACGTTGAAAGCAAAAGGACTTTAATAGTCAAAAAGGCAAAAGCAAAACGCCAACAGGCAAAAACACACACACAAACCGGGGGAAAAGAGGCAGGCAGGAAAGCGGAACATCAAGACGATATACAGGAACATCCGTGACTAAGGACAATGACTCCACAAACGAAAAACAACGCACACTGCTTAAATACACAAGGGAGGTGCAGGTGATTGGACACAGGTGGAAACAATCCGACAATCACAGGGGATGACAGGACCAGGCAGGAAGTGAAGTTACCCGGGGACACGAGTGGCAGAAAACTACAAAATAAGACAGGAAGTGCACCACACCGTGACAGTAGTTCTAGATTTATAACTTCACCTTTTTGCAACTTGACAATCAAAGGTTGAATAACTTCCTGCCAGAACCAATTTTAAGTGTGTGTGTGTCTTTGGGAGGTTAAAGGTGTAACTTCTCTGGCCAAACATCATTACATGAGGGTGTTTTATTTGTATGTGTTGGCAGGGCCCATTGCTTCCTGTGCAAAATGGTTTAATACCAAAGGGCAGAGTGGGAGGTCAACACAGAGTGCTTCTTTTCCTGGCAGAAGCTGAAAAGCGAACCAGCCTCTCAGAAAAATGTATCTTTCCAGCAACGTTAATCTGTTTCAGTCAGTAAATCAAGGTAAATAATGATCTAACATGAATCAGTTCCTATTTTGACAGGGGTTGATAGGCTGCTTCTAAGTCAATAAATAATGGATTCTTAATCAAGTGTTCCAATGATCTGAGAAACATGGATCTCGCGCTGTGTTCCTCACAAGGTTTTCTCCTTTAATTTCCAGAATTACAGTCAATACCTAGCTTCACTTCTTCAGACCTTTCTCACACAGAAATAACATGAAAATTCCATAAAACACAGAGCCAATACATCATTTCAAGACATTGCTCGAAGCAAGTGAGTTCAGCAGATCTATCATCTTATTAATTATTAAACAGACAATAAATGTGAGAAGTATCTGCGAACCATACTCATTTATAGTCCTGTTTTCGGTCTCTGCCCATCTGAGTGGGAATGTTCAATAGTAAATGAGAAAGCGGGCGGCTGTCGTGGAGTGTTGAATGGGACGACCGGAGGCCATATTTCAAGGTCCCTCAGGATACGTCGCTGGTGTTATTTAGCAGAGCACGAGCCCAGAGATGCATGGCAGTAACATTTAGTGCTGGGATACTGAAAGAATTGGGAACATGCAAAGGGAGCATGGAGATGATCTCGACATCTTAAAGATAAAGTGCCACAATCGCTTGAATGGACTTTGTTGACTCCCAGATAATGAATGATAATGACTTTTGGGATGTTTGAGTTCCATCGTATCACAAAAGGATTTGTGGTTTGGGTATAAACAGCTATTGTGACGTCCCCCTAAAGAGGAAATGTAACCACTTTGGTGATATCTTCATCATCAGGTTAATTTTTTCTCCAATACTTTTATGTCCAAATGTCTGCAAATATAATCAGATTCTGCTCAGTTCTTAGCCCTGATTAGCAACTATGCTAAAACACTAAACTAATATGTGGATTGTGAAGTATTCTTACTAAACATAAGCATTGTTAGCTTTGTCAATGCTGCTATGCTAACGCTGGCATTTAGCTGAAACCATTTTTACCTTTACTGATAGTGACAACAGTCTTTTGGCAGGTACGTGGGGACAATGAGAGGGAGGGGTGGCATTTCGACAAAGGTCAATATAGTGGCATTGTGATAATACAATACGACAATAAAGTATATGCTATTTTTAAACACAACTGTATTTCATCAATATTGTCTTGAAGTTGATCATCAAAACCAACGAGGACAAAGACTACGCCACAATCAGAGCAATCAATTATCAACGCTATTAAATCGATAATAAATGACAACATATAAGAACAAAACTGAGTTTCATATTACTTCCCTCTGTATCAGTCTCTTTTTGCTGCACTTCCAACTGCCATCCCGTCAATGTCTCTATTCTAAACCCCGGAGCCAAATTTAGCCAAACTCAGACGCCATCACCGACTGACATATCCGACAGCTTGGTAACTCATGATCTCTCTCCATCTCTGTGATGGTCATCAACAGTGTCAGTTTGCTGGTTTGCCATCCAAACACGGGAAGACAGACGGAGAGAGAGCAGAATGTGAGGCTGGACGCGAGGTGCAGTGTATCGCTTTATCACTTAATGAGAGGCGCGCCGTCTTCATCCCCGTACAAAACAAATACATCCTCGCCGCAAAACAAATATGCCAGCTTGAATGAACAAAAACATTATTATGGAGCGAGCAAGTGAGCAAACATTACCTCCCCTCACCTCGTCACATATTCTCCCTCAATAACATTGCCTTCTCCGTTCTGCATATTGTTTGACAGACACATGGTTTTGTGCCGCTGAATGTGGCTTTTCAGCATGTCATCATCAATAATTCACTTATGACAAACAGCTCTGACATTTAAACTGCGCTGGGTGTCTGTCTGACACAGAGAGGGAGAGACAATAATGAAGGAGAAGGAGACGCGTACGAGGAGAAGCAGATTATAAAGAGTCAGGTGGCTGGCCTGGTAAACTGTCAAACCCTGAGTAGTAAAACATTGATGGGAGAAGCAAAGATGCCTAAGATGACCTTTTCAGAAATCCTCCATTGACCTCGGACTGAGTAACTGTAGCTCGGAGCTACGAGTGCCGTCGCGCAATTGGTATAGATGAGCGAACAGGTTTTTATGACATTTAGATTGCATGCCTTGATGCCCATTCATGGCTCTGTTTGAAACATCAATCACACACTCACGCAGTCTTTGGGAGAATATGTGAATGACCAAGATTGTAAATCTTAGAGTCTTCTCTCCTGAATATCTGTCCGACAAGCAGCTCAACAGGTTGACGAGGAACCAAAGGTGTGAGGCCATGTGTGCAGGCGATGTTTCAGAGCTCACGCTTTGTTGGCGGACAAACACTGAGCGATGCAGCCAGATTCAAACTTAATGTAAATGCATATTTTATCTAATTTATGTAGTATCTTTCCAGATTGATAACATTATAACCATGACCTTGTGACTACAACAAGGGTTTGCAGCTAGGTAGCAGCTCTGCTCTGCCTTGAGCAACATAAAAAATCTTAGCTTAGCATATTAGCATACAAACATATAGCTTTAAGTACAACCATAAGGCTCTTAGAAATGTCTTCTGCAAGTATCTTGGTAAAAAATAAAGTATTGGTGCTGCCAGTAGACTGGAATGAAGGGATCACCAAAGTGATTACAATTCACCCAGAGGAGAACTATCACATTACAAAAGCTTCATGAAAAACCAAGCCAACCAAGACATTTCACTGAAACCGCAAATGTAATCCTCATGCCGACGCTGAAGAAACAGTCACAAGATCACCGAGTTCGGCAGGGTTCATCCTTTGAGGACCGGGACATGCCTGTATAAGATATCATGTGAATTGATATACAAACATTCATGGAGGCAAGCCGCTTGCAAAATAAAAAGCCATTTGGTTATGGCCCTGCTACACCCAGTTGGTCTCAGTTGGTCTCCCACAAAAAAATTAAAATAAACCCAAACCATGTTCTTTGTACCGGTGGAAAAATAATGAGGCTTGTGCCTGGCGCCTTAACAAAAACACTGACACTGTGTGCTCCGATCCGGTTGTGATCAGTACAAATAATGGTCACATACTGGGTCCAAGTCTATAAACACACCCCTGCCGAGAATAGCGCCAACAAGACCTGGGCGTACAGCCGTGCAGAGATAACCACTGACATCACAAAGTACTGTACATACAAACACAGCAAGCGCACGACGGCTGCAGCAATGACTGTGGTGCCAGAGTCGTCATGTTTCATCTGTGACCTCTGAGGCCTGCAGCACATCACCTGTGAAGCATTATGTGAATTGTTGATTTAACATCCCTAAATATCAGTCTTTACTGTGCTGAGTCTTATTTGTGTGTGCGTGTGTGTGTGTGTGTGTGTGTGTGTGTGTGTGTGTTGCCGGTCCGCATGGCAGCCAATTAACTACAATCACACACAGACAGTATGTCAGGCTGAAACAAATTAAATGCAGAACAAAATGTTCGGGGCCAATTGTGAATGTGGTGTCATATTTTCTCTAAACAAAGACAAATGAGCTTCTGATCTGGAGCAGAGAAATGTGGCCAGCAATATGAAGGAGTGTTTAACTGGTTGGAATTATTCGCTTTTGCTATGCAACCCAAGTCAATTTTATTTATATATCCAAATATCCCCCATTGGCCTCGAGGAGCATTGAATGGGCGCAATAGATAAATAAAACAAAATGTGTTTATGTGTTAATGTTTGTCCTCGAGCTGGTTCCACCTCACAAAGTTAAACAAACTTCTAATAAAACATTCATTCAATTATTTTTTTAAATATGAAATCTGAATGAACTTTCCCACCTTAACGCAGAGGTTTTCTCAACACCTTTCAAGAGAAAGAAAGTGCCATTTAAAGAGACGCAATTGTATCGTGACCGCAGTCAGCTTCTTGATGTCGCTTTCATCCGTTTGCTGTGAATGTGTGCCGACACAGTGTGAGTGCACTCAAACAGACGAGTTGTTCAGTGTAAAAGATGACGAGCACCCAATGCAGGCGTGGCGTTGGACCCAGAGGACTAGAAATCAATGCAACTCAAGAAACTAATACTCCAGTGCACATGCACACAAATTACAACCAGCTGTTCCCAGAATACATTAAAAACGTATCTTGCGCTCTATCCACATGCTGTCACTTGGAAACTGTCCCGCTCTTCTGTTGAAAAGTATTCACTCTTCCTTTCCCTCGGAAAATAGACAGTTTGTATATGAAACACAGAGACACACACAGCGCCAAGGTCAAATAGAGACCAAAACATTTGTAGTGCCGTCCTCTATTTATGACCAGAGACTACTGATATTGTTGAAATGCCAGATCCCTTCAGTTTGATTACTGTCATTAGGGCCACGCTGAGGCCACGTCTAAGTACTGTTATTTCATCGAGCACTTCCGAAAGGATGTTTTCATCCAGACTGCCACGTGTCAAAATTCACACACCAGAAAACAGACAAACACAAAAACGTTGAATCCTTGCCAAGGCACCAGAATCTGAGGCCTAATTGCTTGATTTATTTGCTGTTTCAACATTTCTTTCAAGCAGAGCTGTGTGATATCAAACGTCGAAAGATAAGACAGGAGACAAAGTGTGTGGCTCAAAGTGTCTGTACTCCTCATTCACCACACAAAGGGTTTAGAATGAAACAACACTTTCAGTTGTCCTGTGTTTCGTTTTTCCCCAGACGCAGGGGGGTTCGGGGAGTGTGAGCACAACGATCACAAAACGTTTATTTGAGAGAGTATGTTTCTATGTCTGCGGCATGAAATACGAAATGTTGGCGTGAAACTGGTGCAAGAAGGGTCACAAAAGTTCATCCTCTGGGGACCATTAATTGTTTCAAGCAATACTAACCAGAATTTTGGCCCAACAAAGACAACTGGGAAAATAGAATAAATAAGACAGTGAGAATTGTCTCCAAGGAGTGATAAACGTCCACAGCAACGTTGTCCAGACACACGTGATGGTGGCGCTACATGACCGGTTATGGGGGGGCAACGGTATAACGTAGAAGAAGTGGTGACTACAAACCTCCATTCATGATTGTATTGCACTTATCCAGCACTTTTATGTATCTTGCTGAAGGCTAAAGGGACAAACTGAGTTCTGAACTGAATATAATATTACCATGACCTCTGCTGATTGCTTGGAAAAAACTCACATGAGCTTTCTTTTTTTTTTAAATAACATAATGACCTTGTTTTGAATTACAAAAGCAGGTGCACACTTTGGCTCAGGTGCAACATCTCATTATCTCTCCTGCTGTCAGGTGGCCGTGGGTTTGTTGCTAAGTGGCCCTGAGAGGTAGATGTTCATGGTTGTAACGTAGCCTGACTCACTCTGGTCATCGTCCCCTCAGCGGATGAAGTGTTGATCTGTCATGTAATATTGTAATAATCATTTCAGGCAGGCGGGGGGGGGATAGTTATCTGTTCCGTGACTGAGCATCTCAACAGGCCCGTTGATGCTACTATTTCAAATGTCTCTTCCCTCCTCATCCCTCCCCCTGCATTCTTTGCATGTCATCATCCATCTTCTCCTCCCCACCTTCCACTTTCTATCCGCTGTCACGCTCCCCGAGCTCATGTCTCTTTGGCCAAACACATAACTCAGTATGGGATTTGGCATTCTGTACCCGTGGTGAGGAAGGAGGAGAGGGGGGTGGGTTGGGGAAGGGAGGGGGGGCGGGGGGGGCACAGAGGGTGCCAACGCCACTAGAGGTGAAAGCCCAGCTTCAACTGGGAAACAGAGGGGGGGCGTCAGCGCTATAATCAGCTAGAAAATCCACACCGCCGCAGGGCAGGAAACCAGTAAAAGCACACACAGCCTGTGGCCCGTTGGCTCGGCTTGGCAGAAAGATAGAATCCACCTAACAGCGCTTCTAAAGCTCGCAAAAATTAAAACATTAAACGAAGAACTACATTCACTTATGTATTAGCCACAATCGCTCGGCTGGGAGCATTAATAGCTTTGCTCCCAAAAATACAGATGCGACAGTAGCAAATTGGTATGCCCAAACTTTGTGATTTGTGATTATGAATAAACTAGATGTAATTAATTAGTGTTGAAATGGTGGTCCGTAAATTACTCTAGAATCAGAATCAGGCTTGCTGTTTCAGAATATTTCCTTCCGGACACGTTTTTCTATATCCTCAAATAATAGTTTTAGAAAAAAACATCAGAATATAAATGGGATCCTTCCAATAACCCTGTGGCTGGATACTCATTTCACCACAGAAATAAAAGGTTATCCAAAAAGTGCCCGCAACGGAGATGAATATCCATCGTTGCGGTGCAGTGGGTTTTGATTATGGCAACAGGCTGGGAATCGAATTCTTCCCCAAATAATGTTAAATATAATGAAATAGTACTTTGAGAGTCCAAAACATCTCTATAGTTGATTTGTTTTATATTCACGACTGCTCAAGATATTATTTTTGACAGCTGTTTTGCTGTCTGTTTCTTCATAAAAATATATATATATAGGATTGTGCTCGGTATCATTTATCAGGTAAAAGAAAGGCAGGTTCTGTGTGTGAATCAGCATCATACTCACTCCCACTCCTTGCGTCGAGCCTGCGGCGTGCTGTGAATCTTATGAGCCTGGTGGGCTTTGACGATGTCCTTCTGCTCGATCAGGCCGCCCCGACGTCTCTTCATCACGTTGGGGCTGACCGCCGAGTCCCCATCCACCCCTAACATCCCTGCTCCAACCTCAAAAGTAGAGGCCACGTCCAGGCAGAGGCCGAGCCGGTTCGGATGTGGTGGGGGGGGGCCATGGCCGGACACGTGTGGGAGGTAGAGGGTGTCGTAGCTGGCGGACAGACTCTGTGGCTCCAGGAAGGAGTGGGACTCAGACAACCGGCTCGACCCACCGGCCGGTCCCGCGCGGTGCTCCTGCCAGTCCTCGCTGTCCATTGGGGACGAGGGGACGGGGTGGCGCCTCGGGGTGCTGCTTCCGGACATCGGCCCCTTGCCCAGACCACCTCCTGAGCCCTCGGCCCCTGATGAAGCTCTCGGTGGCCCCAATGCATTGTGGTCCCCCGTCAGAGACTGGGAGCTGACCGAACGGGAGCCCAGTTCCAGCATGGTGGGAAGGCTGCCCGGGGCCTCAGCATAGTGCTGCAGGGAGGACAGGAAGGAGAGGACATGGAAGAGGAGGATATTCAAGGACAACTTTTATTCGGTATCAAACTTTGATAGAGATCTTTTATTTATACAGGAGACAGTGGACAAGAAAGGGACAAACTGAAGTTAAGGGCCGTCTGTCAAATGGACTAAAGGTTGTTTATTTGGTTAGCTTTCTAGTTTCTACACCAGCTTCACTTTCATGTAGACATCTTCTCATTATATGCACACCCACATGCAACCATGCAAAATTTCACTTAGCGTTTCTAAATTGTGTTTTCGCATTAAAACCTGCTATTCTGTGTCCAACCCGAAAAGCGAAAAAGAGAGCACTTTTATTTGGTTTGCCACGTCTGGAACATTTTTGAAGATGCAGTTTGAATACAAAATTAGCAATTGCAAGTAGGTGACTTCTAACAACGTCTAGGAAAAAAAAAAATCACACTCACTTCTGGCTTATTGTAAATCAGTGCAGCGAGACAAGCAACATCCTTTCCATCATCCAAGCTTGTGCTTGGATGGTAAATCATTTGAAGAGACTCAGCTTTTGGGCAAATATGTATTTGATCAGCTAGGCAATTTGCCAATGGCCCAAAAGTTCTCAATTTCTTCAGACACTTTAAAACATTACTCGTCCTCCCGGCATTTAAAAAAAAAAAGATTAGATAACTGTAACGCAACTCTCAAAATAAACAATTATATAATATCAATACTGCGATAGGTGTATAAAACAAGGCGTGAAGAAACAGAGGGGGGTTCTTTCTTCAACCTTCTTCAACCCCTTTTCCTTAATTTTAGTTTGGGGTACGTGACATTCAATACATCCTATTGCCTAACAGGCTGTTAAAGCCTCAGCCTTTGCTACCAATTTAGTTACCCGAATGATAGATCTCTGGTTTTACGGTCCCTCGGAGAGAAATGGTTCTAAATAAAGATGAACGGATGAAAGACATTTAACTGTCACGAGTCACATCTGCTTAGAATTCATCAGACTGCTTCAGCTCATTGAGAGCAATTAATTAAATGCTGTCAATAAGTGGACACAATGTTGTGAATGGGGCACTGACGATCAGAAGCACTCTTGAGATGATGATGGGGTTTAAATGGGGCAAGAAAGCTTCAGCTCCATGATTTTTAGCACCACTGACCCCTCCACATATCAACATTTTGCCAAAAACAGAGAAAAGAAACCCTGCTTGATTTGCCGACGTCTAGTAAAGTAGACTAGAAGCTGTATGATGAAAAGCAGCAGAACACAGGTTGAAATGAGAGATTTTGTTTGGACTTGTTTGTGAGTACCAAACAAACCAGCAACCATTTGATAAATTATTCATGGAGGTAGAAAATGAGATCAAATGGAGGTAGAGGGAGGAATACATGATTGGAATAAATTATAAAATATGGCAAAGAATCTGCAAATGAATCTTCAGAGCTGACTAATGTCATACAAACAGGCCAACTGGTGGTGAACATAAGGAATACATTCTGTGTGAGATCACATGTAAACATTGTAGTCTCTCATATCATATTTTAACTCTTTAATTTGCAAGTGTATGATTGACTATTATTGCTGTGCAAGCGTTCGGAAAAGCCAGCAACATCAGCACTGATGCAATTACGCTTCAAGTCTAATTAGAATGAAAATATACTGCAAGTGTGTCTTCAATTATTGTTAGCTAATAGGTATGACAGGCATAATAACTTGAGAGAAACTCAATATGCACATGAAGAGTTTTTAAAATGACATTACTGCAGGAAGACCACTTCTTCGACTCCATGTTTAAATGCAATGAAATGCAGCTGCAGAACGAGTAAAGCCACTGGTCTTCCTTTCTATTTCATTCTCTGAAGGAAAACAATCTGAGGAAGCTGATTACCCGCGTTGTTCATTACCTCCACGCCTATACCGTTCAAGTCCACTCCGCCTATTTTCAATCCTCAGCTTTACCGAGAGCTGCAAAATAATGTCCATAAAACTCAAAGTCAAAGAAGGCCAGTGAAATATATAGAAATGAATAATACTGCCCATTGACCCCGGTTCCCGTTAGGGGGAGGTTTGTGTGAGAAATGGCAGAGGAACGATCATTGATCCGGTGCTGAACAAATCCATTTTTGCAAATTATGTTTTCAAACCGGCTGCCTCTGAACACCAGTGAAAGACAGTTCGGCTGACGTATTGGGGTGTTTGAGTACAAAACAGTCGAATCTGGTTGTTGCACTCGCCGAAAGGCACCAGTCACAGCAAAGGCAAAATAAATTGACTTACACTGTAGAGATGCCCATGATCAATAGTAATAAAATAGGCTGGTAAAAACATCAAAAGCTTTTTTTTCGACAGATATGGTTAGTAAAGGGTTGGATGACAAATAGGCCAGTTTTAGAAGAGGAAAGCTGCTAAAATGAAAAAAGACATTGATGTTTCCATGAAAGTATAAGACAATAAACATGAATTGTAAATTGCCAGAAAAGCAAGTCTGCTCTTTGAGTTAGTGCAGTTCTGATTTGCAAACAACGAGTGCGATTGTCTCTATGTTGCATTTAGGTAAATGGTCATTTAGACTGTGTTTATGTACGCATAGCGTACAGTATATGCAATACTGAAGCACTTAACTGACTGGATTGATCATCCACCATCTGCTTGTGAGATCCCCAGTGAGACAATAAAAGAGAATCAAAACCATCCCTTACGTGAGGCGTTATGTCTTCTCATTCAACTATCAACGGGAGATACAAAAGGCTTATTTTCCTTTAATATCGACGTTCAAAACAATACACACAAGTGCAGATCATGTTTTGTGACCAGGAATAAAGAGGAAGTCAAGTGAAGATAAAGGTTGACGTTTCATAAAACATCTTCATTTTATTCTTCTTTACCAGAGACGGTCAAAAAACAGACCATAAAAAACACCTGGACCTCAATGCAAAGACTAAAACATCAACACTCCGCTGTATGCACTCCGCTGTGGTTGACCCACACAATTGTCAAAACCAAACTACCAGGAAAGTTGACTGTGGTTCGATATAATCACCCTCATTAGCTTATTAGATGTCAAACGCTGACTAGCTTTAGTCCCTGAAGTTTCATACTGCCATTATCCAAAATGGTTCACAACGTACCAACGTGCTACTCGCAGCTTACACGTGGCGACTCTTCGGTTACTTAGATCAGAATTCAAGCAGACAGAGATAAAGACTGCGAGTCTGTATGAAAACCGAAACGTACCGTCAGAGTTGTTTTTTTACGCTCTTTGTTTGACAGCCAGGTGTCTACAAGGTCACTAATGAGGAGTGAACGAGAGGCCCTGGCAGGCGAGGAACCTTCTCACACCTGCTGCCCACAGCGACACACACAACCGCCTTGACTACGCGTCGTATTTCCACCACATCCTCCCCTAAACCTGGTGAGAGGCCAAACTTGTGTCACAGAGTTTTATGTCACCGCTCTAATGGCTGTTTGAAGGGAATTTGACATGCATTTGAGCCAGCCCAAAATAACCGTCATGTGCCCTAATGAATGGAAGGGTGATTCAACCGCAATGGTGAGGAATCTTGAGGACAGCTTGAATAGTCCAAAAGGAGAATTAAAAAATGAGAATCCGTGCCAGAAATCCGATCATTTCAGTCATACAGACCTTGCCTTCAAACTAATATTATTTCTTAAATATGCTTCTTTGTATTACAGTTAAAGATGGAGAAATATGCCAATAAGATGAAAGATTAAAACAGATATTGCAAAGAGGGCTAAATATGCATCTTTTTGCGGGGGGATAGACAAACATATTTGGGAGTCCTCCAGCACACTGCAGCGGGAACATCCATTCATCGTCAAACCGCTTATCCTGCACAAAGGGTCGCGGGGGGGCTGGAGTCTGTCCCAGCCAACTTCGGGCGAGCAGTGCGAACAGGGGAATATACTATTCTACTTCACATGACTGTCTCAGTTGACTTTGGTCCCAAGCATTGGATTGGCAACAGAGGAACAACGATGGAATGAGCAGAACCAACAGCTCATCCAAGAGGAAGGAAAAATGTAACACGACAGATCATTACTATTGTAGCCCAGACACACACAGAGTGTGTGAGTCCTCTCAATAAGAAGTCCTATATTCTCTAGCTCTGACAACCTATCATTTGAAGCTTGGGACTCTCATAATTGAGACTCTTTAGATTACTCTCCTGTGTTATACAGAGTGTATTAGGCAGAGGCAATATCTACATATTCAATTCACAACTTTCTATTCCAGTGAGCAAACAAAGACATTAAACGGGCTGTCAAAGTAAAAATGTTGGATACATTTTGACTTGATGGGCTCCCTGAGAGTGAAATTCAGATTTCTCACATTTTTCTTTATACTTGAAATGTACTCCCCAAGGAACATTACAAAGCCATATATTTAAATTCCTGTTATTTGGAGTTAGATGTAAGAGTTTGATACGTTTGTCAGCTCATTTTCCCCTTTAATTTATACGGCAGTGAGTCTTTTTGTCTTTAACTGCAGCCTGATACACCCTGACTGACGCCTCTCAAAGGGATCCTACCGCTGTGATGACCTTCTGCAAAAGACCATTACACAACATCCCTGACACATGAGATGAGTAATGATCAACACAACTAATAGGACCACCACACGGTTATGGTGCAATCACTGGAAGGAAAAGTTGCCTCATGGGGAGGAAAAGGGTGCTAAATGATGCATTTCCTCAGTGTTTGGATAGAGTTGTATCATACAGTTTTGGTAATGTTTATATGTTTAGGTTTTTAAACATGGTGTCCAACAATGTTGTGAAAAACTGCAGATTTTATTGATTTTATTGTATTTGTGTTGTTCCGTTCAACAGACAGTCTCACTTCGATCTAGTCTAATTGAATACTATATTAATAGAAATACCAAACCATTAAATCTAATTGGATACTTCCCCAGAAGTGATTGGATTCTGTAGGGAGGACTTGGCAGAGCAATACATTTTGAAGAAAAAATGCTTTAGGGGCTAAATGAATGATGTAATGTTGTTACCTTACAGCAGGTAAAATGGTAGAATGTCATGAACATACATATTATTACAGCGTAATATTGTTTCGGATTACACGGCAGTAAGGGTCTTGACTTTTAAATCGTTGCCAAAATCATCCTCAAGGCAGAGGAGTAAAAAAGCACTTTGAAAACATATAAATGAAAGGTGACGAATTTTCCCTGATCTGTAAAAAAGAAAGATATGCATATATTTATTCATCTTGGCGATTGCACCCCGATTACTGTGGAAAGCAGCTGCAAACTGTTCCTCTCATTACCTAGATTTGTTGTCAAGCTCAACAGGAAGCCAATGTTCTGAAGCTGTAAGTGGTTTGTTTTCTGAAACGAGCATTCTGGACAGTACGCTGTCAGTGCTTTGTGTATTTACCAATAGTTTAAGAGAAAGTCTGCATGTGGCTACTAAACATGGATTTAGTTGCATCTTGAGGTGATAAAAGATACGCTTAATCACCCCAGCAAATGAAAAATCACAATTATTGCATTGCGGGTGATACAAGAACCGTAAAGTTTGTTTCAGTTTAAGAGGTTCTGTTTGACTGCTGAGCAGAAACACTAAAATTAAAATGAAATAAATTTGGATTGTGGGGGGGGGGGGTTGATAAAGTGACAACTGTTAATGTGATGAAATAATGAACGTCTCTCCGGAGAACCATTTGCGCTTATTCATGAGATCATGTGATTGATGTTACAAGAAAGCTGATCACGTACCTATCGAACCACTGAACGGTATAACTAGGTGTTGTTGGAGTTTGCGTGACAGCAATTTTAAGGCTGCACCCTAATAAGAGAGATTGTGACGTGATGAAGACGACACGGTGTGTGCCTCCAGCAGCCTGTCATCCAAACATTGATTATTCAAACTGCCTCTTCCTTTAGTGTCAACCTCCCATGACCCGAGAAAACAGGCTGTTTGTGGTGCTTCTGATGGATTTGTTTATCTAAATAAATACCAAGAGTCTTTTTTTTTTTCTTGCAAAAGATGATGAAAGTACAAGAGCAGAGAATGAAAAGACGAGATGGTAGATTGATTTCACAAGGAAGTGGTAACAGTTTAGTATCTAAAACCTCATTAACAACTTGTCAGAGACACGCATCCTGTTAATTAATTGGAGCAAATGTAGTCTTGATTTTCTCATCTTTAATTAATTCCTCCCTCCTTGGAGTAACGATCACTGCCTTGCCCAACGTCTGAGATAGACCGAGGAAGAAATTCCTTCTCCTGCCCTTGAATGTTTTATCAGTATCTGGGCACATTCAGTAACATGCAGAAGCTGATTCGGATCATCTCCGCGTGGCCCTCGGACCGACACCTGCTCTGTCACTCTGAGCAGCACACTGATAATGAAGATGTGATCTTCTTGTTTCAGCATGACCTTGGTGATTAAGTCTCCTGTCTCAGCCTGTTGCACATGTCTATGTGAATAGAGATTATTGATCTGTCACGCTTGCGTAGGTTTATCAAGAATACAATGGAGTTTAAAAAAAATGTAAGGACTTTACAGATTTTTTAGAAAAAAAGTGTCTGAGACACAAAGGACTCTCAAAAACGTTTAATTGAAACAAAGAAGGATAATATTATTTGTTATACGGTCAAGACTGCATGTGTTTCTGGTCATTCATCTTTTAAATAATCTGTATTATCAATGAAAGTATTCCTCTTTATGGCTTCTGCACCCTATTTCTCTGGATGGTACAATATACCATCTATATATATATATATATGATATATAGTTGTTGCTATAAGCTTAGCTCCTTTCTACTTCTATTTTTTTTGTTATAAAATCTGTTTGGATCTAGAAATACGTCAAATGTCTTACCTAAAACGAGAGGACTCCTTTCCATGTCGTTCATCTTTCCACAAAAAACTGGAAAAATACTGTGTACGACAACGTCCGACGTGCTGTCCCCCTGCCAGCACAGAGAGAGAGAGAGAGAGAGAGAGAGAGAGAGAGAGAGAGAGAGAGAGAGAGAGAGAGAGAGAGAGAGACCCTACCAGGTTTTTCAGCGAATGGGAGGCAGGGGAATGGGAGTACCTTTCATTGAAAAGACCCCCAAATATACATTTAAGACCGCTGTCGTATGACAAATGCATTGATGTAACTTATGCGTGCGCATCGTCACGATGAGCAAAGCAGCCCACAGGTAACCTACTTGTTGTCTGCTGCGTCCTCCTGCGAGAAAACACAGCCTGGAAACACCGACCTGATGCTTAAGACAGGCTGCACTGCAGTTTATGTATTTATGACCCGCCTGTTAAACAGTGGACACAGATGCTGCCATCGAAACTATTTAGCCCTTCTTTTTTTACAATGTGCATCCATTTGTTGCCGTGGGGACCAGTGAGAGAGAACCCGAGCTCGAGCCCCAATAAAAAGCAGCCGAATGAAAGAAATTGTGAGGAAAAGCCCATGAAACGAACCGAACTCGGGGTTAGTGGACTAATTATTGTTTTGTGAATGAGAGTCTGAAGGCAAGTCGATGCGGTAGTTGTACTTCTGCCTGTGATACACACTCATGCCGCTCGGTGGCACTAAATACACACAAGTTGTGTGGCTGGCGGCAAAACGCTTTTTTTCTGCCCTAACTAAAGATTGCATGCATTTAGAGCCTATGGCTCTAGCTGAGCATTTTTTTCACGGTTAAGAAAGTAAGAAACTCTGCAACAGTCTAACTTCAGGACATATGCTGCAACATTGTGAAAGTATTTCATTTTGTTATGATACTCAATTGTTTTACTTTTTGTTGTATTTACATGTATACGTGTGCCCAATCATTTAACACCGTTTATCAAAACTTGCCTTTTTTTAAATTTCTTCCTGAGATGTGGATTTGCTTAATATATAAAAACATTGAGTCGATCTGCCAGTGTGTGTGTGTCTTTGTGTGTGTGCGCGCGCGCGCGAACTAGGTGGGGCTTACCGATCTTTAGACATGGTCCAAATCTCGCGATAGTTCGATGTCCGCTACTTACCCGTCTTGGATACCCTAGTTTTCGCTGTTGTGAAACATCAACATAGTAACCCGGGAAAGCCAACCTCAAAGGCGGCTAGCGACATTTATTTCCAGGAATCTCACAGCTGACCTAGATATTTGGTGGCCCTGGCGAACACTGAGAAAACAACAATGGGTGCATGTCGCTAGGAAAAGTTGCTAGCTTAGTCGGCACAACTAACGTTACTAGCTAACATTGGTTTGCTAACGTTAGCTGGCTAACGCTAACGTTAGCAAACAGACAGCTGGGCGAAACTGAGGAAGAAGTCCGGAGAAGTAAGGATTTCTTCATTATTGAGATGTCAGGATGACTTTGGACATCTAAACACGTTGGATTGTTTCCCTAAAGGTATGTATAATGTCTCTCGAAATAGCTGGTCCACTGAGTTAATTCACGACTTTCCTGTCAACTCGGATTAACGTCAACTCTCTCGAGTTAGCGGCTGCGACTATTCACTGGACCGTAGACATTCACAAATAAGTCGCAGACCTAATGTTTGGACTGCCAACGATTGCACTAACGTTATATACCAAAAACACAGTTGTTGCCAACTTCACGATGTTTAAATCATTTATTTCATCGTTATAAACCATTAATGCCATAGTTATACATTCACCCTGGGAAGTAACGTTAGATTAAGGAAGGATCGGTTTTCAGTGTACCGGGGAGAAATTCCCGCACAGGGTGTTTCTTTCAGTCGCAGCTTTGACACTGTTCTTTTGTGGACTGTGACTTGTGGAGCTACTAGATGACCATCAGTTACTGTTTAACTTGGTATTGATGGAGTTAAATTGTCCCAACGACCACAACGCCGATGTCAACACCAACCACAGCCAGCGTTTAAATAGTTGTTGCACAGTTCCCGATGTGAGTTAAATTCAGGTTCTCTAAATATTTTTTCTAAATATTAAATTAGTTTTCTAATTTTGTAGAAAATATGAAGTCGCCTAAATTGAACACAGAGTAATACTAATACCATTGACGAAGCGCCTGTGATTAAAGTCAGTCAATACACGCCATGTAAAGTCAAGGATAGCACGTCATTTGCTCCATTGGCGAACGGAAGTGCACCGGTGAGCTGTCGTTTTGCAGAGTAATGACATCACCGGTCGGAAGCTATATTGCAACATGTCCTTACGTGCGCGCGCGCGTGTGTGTGGTCACCCGAAGGCTTCCACGCCGAGTCGATACCACGGGGCGACACTTCGGTAAGCGAAGCAGAAAATATTCCACTCGGGTTCGGTCGTTTTAGTGGAAAACACACGCTCTCCAGTTGGGGAATTCATTTGGTTTCTCACCTTTTAAAGTTCACCTGCCATCGTTCATATTTGTCCCGATGGGTTCAACTTCCCCTTAATGGTTTTGTTCACTTTCAAAATACGTTAGTAAACGAGGTTAATGAGCTTCGACGGATCGTCTCCGACAGCAATACAGGAGCGATATTCGACGGAGAGCAACTGGATCTCCGGTGAAATAAGTGGTTAACTTGAATTACTGGTCGTTAACCGATCAAGAGAAGGGTTTCACGTAATGCCGGCGTTTGCACTATTCAGTCCCAACTTCTGCTAAAAGTAGCTGACGTCAGCTTCTCTCCATAAGAGGACAACGTGGACATATTCTATGGTCTGTACATCACTGTCTTACATCTGTCTAAAGGTATGTAGTCTCAGCTGCCACTGTCTACCATAGATTATGGATTCTGTCCCTTCTGGATTCAAATAACAGAAAATACAATCATTCATTATTTGAGTCACAGTCATCACTGTCTAAACCAAATCTTTAAATGCAGAGATATTATTTGCCTCCTCCTTGCTCTGCCATTATTTCCCCCCCGGCGGTGTCTCGTTATAGTTGTGAATAAAGAGCATGACTTCTAAGGCCGTACTGAGGACTCAATGACTCAAACACCAGGAAGCCAGGCTACATTTTGCTTATCAATCCACAGTTCTGTTAACTAATTCAAGCAAATCTGTCAACACGACGACGGCGGACCGTTGTCTCGGGAAGGGAAGAGAAAACCAAACAAGTGAATATGATTTTGTTGTTAACTTTACGAGAGTAGTACTGATGTAACACCAGACTCTGTGCTCCACCTGAACAGGTGCTTGAAGTAAACATGTTATGGCTGTCAGATGACAGACTTTGGTTCCACCCACCTTCCGACATGCATATCATTTAGAGGAATGTGCAGTTGTAGAACCGGTTTTATATGGTGAGCTGACATCAGTCGGCTGTCATACTAGGTATGTCTTACAATAGGAAGTAATTGGGCAAAGCAAATTTTGTCATACACTTCTTCAAGTCTTGTTTCTTTAGGTCGTCGTATGAAAGAGGTTTCTTTACCTCTTGTTTTTATTTCCGCCAACATTCTTTTTGTTTTATCTGCCCGATGGCTGTATTGTAACTTGCTCTGTTTTGAGGCCGTTAATATTATTGAGTAGGTCTTTGTCTTTTGGCTTAGTACTGGTTTTTATTATTGGCCCTTTTCCGATATTTGCTCAGGTTGAATGAGAGAGATGAGGAGCAGCAGGAGGCCTGAAGTGTCGCTGAAGAAATCTGCTCAGCATCTTACGGATCACAATATTGGCACAGGTGTGTAAAGATGGCAACTTAGTTAGTTTTATTGTTGTTTTGGTTTTCGAAGAAGCACTTTATGTGAAACACGTTTAGACAAATCATTTCAGTTCATTACGTAGCAAGTAGTTCTCTTATCATCTATCAACATGGTTTTTCATTCTCTTTGTCAGAGCTGACAAATGCATGGAAAGGATTGTCCCAGTCCAAAGCTGCTGTAAGTACACACGGAACAGCTCTCCGCTGAATGTCTTTACTATGAAATACACACTGCAATAGCTATTGCCGATGAACATGAATCCCCGTCATCGTCGCATGACTCGGGGAGTCTTTACACGTCTTCTCCCTCTGTAGTTGCGGCATATAGAAAACCGTCTAGAGGCAGCCCCAGGCACAGGGGTGGTCATGGACTCTGTCATGGACCCCCCAAAGAAAAAATCCTCCAGGACGGTTCGCTGCAAGGGTGAGTTATTTCACAGAGTCATCGCCACAAGTTGAATTCTACACTCTATTTTACAAACTATTGTTGCATTAACGTTGTCGTATCTATCATAGACGGCCAACAAGCGGATGACCCTGGGGGGTCTTCAAAGCGCAGGGGACGATGTCAACAGAGTCCAGAAAAGAGCAGCTCACGCAGCCCACTGAGAAACGCCACCCAGGACAGCAATGTCCGCAGGAACAACAGCGTGGAGTTCAGGGAACCGTTGGCCTCCTACAGGTACAAAGACTGCCTCAAAATGCGTGTATGAAACATCTTTAGCCTCTTCTCTTTGGGCCCGTTGCTGTATTTGGACAAGAGGCTGTTCTTTCATGCACTGGTCTGGATATCTGTCGTTGATGCTTTCAAGCTCGGATGAAATCACATTGGTAACTGTTTTTCCAAATCTTCTATGACACTTTGTAAATGGTATTTAGATGATATCAATCTAGTTGTGAAATCAAGTGTGTCGGCGCTCTATAGAGTGACAACAGAATAACAGGTTTATTCCCACACTGGGCTGTGATGTTTTCATTTTCTACTGAGTAACAGTCAGTTCCCAAACGCTCCTTCAGTTCAGAGACCATGTGGCGTTGACATCTCCTCTGAATAGATTATAGCTCAATGTCTCACAGGCACTTCAAAGAATCAAGCCTCTTCTGTTTTCAGTTACACCTGCGAAACTTTAAGTCTTGTTTCTGGTGGTTAAACATTTCCATTTAGTTCAATGCCTCCCATCCATGAACTTCTTCACCGGTTTCACCCTGTGCCCCTCTGTATACTCAGTGAGCGGTAAATTAATCTTTATCCCCCTTTTCTGATCTCCTGTAATCTGGTTTGTGTCCAGGGAGGTCACCCCTCCACCACATCCCTCCTCTCCGCTGGAGGCCTACAGCCTGCAGTCAGTGCCAGGGCCTTCGCACCCATCATCTCCGCCCCCCTCCGATCCTCTGCTCAGCCAGCTGGTCTACCAAAGAGACACCAGGGATAAGCAGACGGACGGGGACCTTGACAGCACACGCTCCTCGGCTCTGGAGAGCACAGAGGTTCGCTACCTCAATGACCAGCCAGCCCTGGACACCTTGAGGACTATTGGAAAGCAGGCACATCTCACGGCTGTAAGAGTCTCTGCATGGGAGGCACAACCTGGTATGGATAGCCAAGAGTCGAGCCCGTGTCTAGCCGCGGCCCGAGGCTCCACGCACCGAACGGAGAGCACTCCCTCCACCAGCCCCGGCTCAGCTTCCCAGCGGCTGGAGAACCTGAGGCGACATCAACCTGACGATAAGCTGGAGAAGCTCAAAGAGCGTATTCGAAGGCAGAGGCAACATCTGGAAGAGTCTGCAGAGAGAGAAAAGCTGCTGGGCTATCTGGAACAGCCAGTTACAGCAGCTGTGGGGAGTAACAATGCCGGTACCAGCAACATGCCCACGGCCCTTATACGGAAAGTAGCGGCTGCACCTCCTGCACCTATATACAAAGGTACTGTCATTGTAGGATGTATTCCAAACTTTAAATGATGTTCAAATATAGTAATATGTAAATAACTAAATGTCTTTGGTATCTAAAGGATCTCTTTTTAGTGGGAAACAGGATGCTGCCGCTTACTTCTTAAATCCTTTATTCTTCCAGGTTTCAACACAACTGAGACAAAGATCCGGACTGCCGATGGGAGAGTTTGGAAGGAGGAGGATTTCCATAACCTCAGCAGCGAAATATACAGAGACCTTTCACGACAGTTTGCTGGTAAACATAGGACACTAACATCTTCTGATGGCACATGAATGCATGGCACGAAGGGGTATTGAGCTCTTAGGGGCGCAAAAAATGGTTTGGCTGTTTTCCGTAGAGAAGAGTTACATCAACAAACATGATTTATGCGCATAGTCTTTGGTTTTTATAACATCAGAGATTTTTGATCCTGGATACAGGGCTTGTTTTGCAGCCAATTGGCAGCTTTTTAGATGTTTTTTGTGAGTTATTGTTGCTTATTCTCTGCTTTTGTCTTGTGTGCACAGAGAGCACCATATCCAGACAGCAGCAGCAGCAGAGGGAACAAAGCGCAGATGGATCCAAAGAAAGGAGGCCTACCAAACCAGTCAGGAAGGTCCACAGAGCTGCCCCTTCCTCTGGCGTTAGTACAAAACCAGGTATAATAATCCTATTTCATATCCGGGGGCCGGCCCGACAGTTGATTTATTTTCAAATGTCAAATATGTTGAACAATCTGGCATAATTTTATAGGTTGGTACATATGGACCAAAACCATCTACTTAGTTGTCCCATACACGTGTGTTTGAGTTCATGAAGCAGAGACATCTCTGGCTTCTAACACAGTGTTAAGACGCTAATCCCTGAAGAAATGTTCAGTATGCGTAACATGCAGTTTGTGAAGCCTGCAGACGCCAACACAGAAGAATAATAGCCACATACTGCTGCATACTGTGCATGGCAGCATGTAAACATGATTTCTAAATATCTTCATCGTGTGTCTGAGTAGACCTTAACGTAGAGAAATATATTGTTTTATATATTTCTATATGTAACTGTCTGTCGATGGAAGAATATAGCGAAGAAATATGGTTAGCCGGCCAGCTGATATTAAATGAAACCTCTCCTTTTCACAAGCTATCTATCTATCTAACTCTGTGCCTGGTGTATACTTGTGCTTATGCCAACTTTTGTGTCTCCAAGTCTGGGGGTTCTCTCTCTCTCGCTGGAACAATCCTATAAATAGCCCTCTGAAATCTGGGGCCAGGTTCAGTTGCTCATCCACCCAGTACAAACAGCTGCTCGCTTAGTGGCTGTACAACTTCATTACCAGGAGCTGTAATTCAGTAGAATACAGTCCTAGTGGAGAGCGCTCCAGAGATTAGCCTGTGTTAAAAGACATTCTTGTTTTTTGAATGTCATTTTCCAATGCCCTGAGCACCACAAATGCAATTCTACACATTGTCATTGTACTGGGCTGATGGCAGAACTCTCAGCAGCAGAGATTGGCAGGGATAACTATGTGAAATTTAAAACAAAACAATTCATCTGCCAGATGGTTACTAGAGGCAAGGAGGAAAATGTACAAAAACAAGTTTGTTTCGTCAGCTCTCCCACACAATGACTTGTGAATGTTTTTTTTTCTTTATTCTCTTATCTTTGTGTATATAATCCAAAGTTTGCACGCTTTGTCTAAACTTTTTACTTGTACTATATTTATTTTCTGGTCACTTGCTCCGATGGTGGCATGTCTACCTAATGCGATAACGCTTGCAGTCTCGTTCCATGAGATCTGCATGATAAATACTGAATTTGCAATTCTCGGTTCTTTGTCATTGTAGCCATTAGCCCTGCATCATGGCGGGAAGGCCAAAAGCTGGTGAAGATGGTACTGGGTCCAGTTCCCAGGCTGCCCAGGGAGGAGGAGAGGTCGCAGCCAGCCGACAGACCGAGCAGAACAGGTGGGACATAGAGACCCATACTCTACCCCAGTGTTTTTCAACCTTTTTTGTGTCAAGGCATACTTAAGACACAGAAAAAATTTCAGCATGAGCATAATATACTCTAAGGAATCAGGGAAACGCGTGTTCGATTTGTTGTGTTTTATTAAACTTAACATCATCATAATGCCAAGATAGCACAGGCTTCATGCCCAGGTATCTCTTAATCTCACTTTTTTAAATTGTCGCCTCAGCAAATCTGCCTATTAATTACGCTGCGTACCGCCCCCCACAGGCAGAGGGGAGTATTGAGCCTTCATACCACCAACAGTGTGACGACACAAACACACAAGTTGGCTTTTTTTTCACCAATGAAGTGACAGTATGTAAAAAATGATTTTTTTGTGCCGCGGCACACTGGTTGAAAAACACTGCTCTACCCTTCTATACTTGCCGCAATACCCCCTCTCTTGTTTTGCAATGTTCAGCGCATTCGTGAGTCCAACAGCCGACTCGGCTAACCTTTTTTCTGATGATATTGCTCGGCTGGACTAGCCAGCGGGGCAAGTTGCTGAAGGTGATAAGCTTTCTTCGAGGGTTTAAAGAGCCACTCAAAATATCTGAGCTTGCTGTCAAAATGCCATCTTTGCATTATTTAAGTTGAGTGGCATGTGGAAAAGGACTTAACCACCAGAGAGTGGATAACGTTTTACTCTTTTATTTGCCTGCTTTCCTCCTTCTTTGTGTCCTCATGTTGCTCCTAAACTTCCACCCTTCAAATTCAACACACCTTTATGTACTCGTTGCTATTACCTGTAATGGAGTCGTTGTTGTACTTGTGTGTGTATATATGGACTGTGTTAAAACAATAATATCTGTAGCCGTGTTTTGCCCATCTGGAATTTAGACGGAAAACAACACAGACTATCAATAAATAATTGTCTTTTGCTGCCACTGGTCACATGGACCCAGACTGTGTTCCACTCTCCGGTAGTCTGAGTCTGTAAAGGGTACCATTGACCGGAAGGAATATAGATTGACTGGCTGTTCCGGGTTGGTGCACAATCAGACGTGGCCTGATTTCCAGAGACTACCGAGCAGGGAGAGGCTCACTGCAGCCAACAATTCAGGATTAGATGCTTAAAATCTAGACAGGAATTTTCTATTGGACCCAGATTAGAGTTTCCTCGGCAATCCGGCCCCCACAAGCCTCATCTAGTATGCTTCTAGCTTCGGACACACCCAGGTCATCCTAAACTGCAAAAAACCCTTTATTGAACATATTATTGTATACCGCTAATAAGGAATTAAAAAAAGAGGTAAAGAACGATGACCCCTTGGTTATAATGGTGAAAGCAAATGTGATGTCCCCTAGTTTCTACTTCAGAAGATTAGTTTAGCATTAAAATGTTCAGAAATGGTGTGCTTATGTTGCTAAATGTTTTTCCCTGTGTCCATCAGCTTCCCGTCACGCCTCCAGTTCAGCCCCGCGTGCGGAATCAAACCCGCGGCTTTGTCCTAACAGCACAGAAAGGCCTCAACGTGGATTTCAATCCAAAAGCCACTCCACAAACGCATCTACACCCTCTTCTGCAGATCAGGGGAAGGCTCCAGGGGGTGCAGTTACGGACCTGTTGTCAGCGGACATCCAGGGGATACTTGATGACCTTCAGCTGGAGTGTAGAGCAGCTGAACGGGAAGAGCGGTCCCGGCAAAGGTCCCGGGGAGGGAGTGGCGGGACGAGAGGGAGAGGGGGTTCAGGGTCACGAACAAGGGCTCCGGTCTCTGCTTGGGGATCTACGGCGACCACGGGTAGCTACTCAAGAGGCTGCCGCAGCGCCAGCCCCGCCGCGCGCCGATCAGAGGCCGCAGACGCCGGGCAGAAGAAACAACACTACGATGCGGACACAGTTCGCCAGTACATTTCCAGACAACAAGAGCAGAGGAAGAGGCGACGTGCTGAGGAGAAGAGGCAGCAGAGAGAGGAGGCGGAGAGTAGAAACCAGAGGCTGCAAGACCTCTACAGGAAGCAAAAAGAAGCGGCTAAAACGGCGGCCCTTCCTGGCGGGGCGCCTGTGGCCCCGGTCCAGAAGCGACTCCAGGAGACTTACACCAAACTGCTTCTGGAGGAGGCCCAGCTGGACAGGGAGGCCACAGGGAGACAACTCGCTGCTCCTTTCAGTCCCATGGTATTACACATACACATGACTCATGGTTACCGTATTTATGGAGGGTTAGATGTTTATTAACACATGTTCTGCAGCAGAGGCCGATGTACCAGCCCTCCGGAGAGTCGGACAAAGAGAACAAAAGACTGGAGGCCCCGCAGAGTCCCTCGAGCAGCGATAGGTCTTTGAATGAGCAGCCACCACCTCCATTATCCAGGTACGCACGCGCAGAGAGACCCACACATCTATCTGCTCAACTCTCATCACTGCTGAACAACAACAACTGCGATTTGTTTACTATGACAATCAACCCAGAATAACAACAGTAAACTCAATCTGGTATCTACTGGAAGTGATGGACCTCATGATGCATGAACTTTTTTGTAGTACCTCTCTTACTTTGTTTTGCTGAGCGCAATCGCACAAGTCTCCTTAAAATAAGTTTATCCTGGTAAATTAGTAAATTACCAGGATAAACATGATGAATGCAACTTGTAAATAAGAGCCCATGAGATAGAGGATATATGGTTAAACCATCGTTTCAAAGCTACAGGGGATTTTTCCCTGGATGGCGACTCGCATAAACCTGCATGTAAAGAACGTCCATCTTTTTTTTTTATAATATCAGGATGCTCTCTTCTGGCCTGGTTACACTTCTAACTGACTTTATTATTTATATAGAGAAAATTAACCCCAACACTCAACGCCCCCGATGCATGCAGAGATGTTCAGATTCAGAAAAAAAAAAAGTAAAGTGAAGGCGGTGGTTAAACTCTTTTTAAAGCCACTGTGTGAGAGCCAATGTGTGAGCGATACATTCTAGGGAATCATCCGACTATCAAACAGAGGAACTGTTTGTTCCCAGGCAGTTGGCTTTTCAGGCACATTTACAGTGAATGGTTTAGATGAATTAAAAGAACTTTTCATATAATTGAATGCAAATAGAGATGAATGCGGGTATTGATTTTAGCTTTCAGACAGATACAAATAATGGTCCTTCCCAGTATGTATTTGGTGGTTATAGTTATTGTCATTTAAGTGTTTCATCCAGTTACTTTGTATGTTTATCGTTTTCATTATTCTCTGCAACATTAACAATTGTGTTTTAGACTGGTGGAAAAATGGCTTCACTTCATTAAAACTAAAGTTATATTTTTTTGTATGGAAGAGCGGAACGTGAACGTCAACCTTTTTTTAAAAAAGTGGTAGGTGTAATCATTTAGAAAATTCCCAAGATGTTTGTATCCAATGGAATTAAGGACCTAAAATTCGATTCACATGCTGATAAGTGGGGCTTAGCAGTAAAAACATGACTCTCCGCTAAATGTACTGCTGGTTGCAGATAATCAGATTATTTTTACAATATTGTAGTTCTGAAGGCAAGTTCGTTAAAATCACTTTGCTATTGGCAAACGCAAAGAGCCTAAAACACACACATACGTTTTATTTGACCTCTTTTTAAAGATGTTTGCATCTCTATTTGTCACTGCCATTGAACTTCTCCATCTGTGGTCGCTCTGCCCACTGCAGGAATGACCTGGAGATTGGTGTTGCCTCTCTGCTTCAGCCTGACCGTCTGAGCCCGGCTGGTCATCCTACGACTGGTCCCGGCAGCAGTGGGATGGCGCCTTTCGGGGATCCTCTCCTCTCACAGCTTCTCCGGCTGGAGACTGCGCTGGCAGCTAGTGACCTAAAGCACACCAAGCGGCCGGCCACGGCACCTGCCAACAGGTCCACCCGCATTGAGGCGCTCAAGGCCACAGCCGCGTCCCTCTCCAACCGAATAGAGAGCGAGGCCCGCAAGCTCGCTGGGGAGGGGATCAACTACGGCATTGAAACATCAATAGACGGGGATGCTATTAGACCCTTTCAAGGTAATATTGCTGATGGTTGCTGGGCAGAAACGGCCGCTCCAGAGAACGATGGCGTCGCCTTGAGGATCCAGAGGATTTTGACTAGTACAGGTCATAGTTCGTACAATGGCACAGCTCTTCCAGGAACAGGCGATCTGCACGCCGCCAGGAGAGAGAGAGAAGAGAAAGGCACACACACCGTTTTGACTAATCCACAAACAACTGCTGGTCTAACGCCAATTCTCAACAGTTACGCTCATTTAAAGGGGAGGCTGGTCAACGGCCTGGACACGGTGGAGAGAGTGGAACAAAGGGCGGGGTGTGGACTGAACGACGGGAAGGAAAGGAGTCAGACAGACCTCCACAACTCAAGTGCTGGTTCCATCAGCGAGGGTCCTCTTCTGAGTGAAGGGAGTTTTTCTGAGGATGATCCGAGCCCCCCTCAGCCCTCCCACAATCGCGTACCTAGATCGGCAGATCGCCTGATGACAGTGGACCGCTGCACGGATCAAAGAAGGGATTACCAGCGGCTGTCAGAGTTCCAGAGAGAGGCAGCAAAGTGCTCGGCCCTCAGCTCACCCGGTGCACAGCATGACGGTGGTAAAGCAGCCTGGGAGGAGCTGAACAAGGGAAGCCCTCTAAGTGTAATCAACATTTTCACTAAGAATCTTCATGGCCATGTCGCAGGTTAGTTCCCATATGAGTGTTTTTCACTGAATGTGTCTTTGATGTTTGATCGGAAACGGCGCAAAAACGTTTTTACTGAGTATCTATGGGTAAACATTTAAAAATGTGTAACCATAAGAGTTACACAGAATGTTTATCTTAGTAAAACTGACATACTGACAGTATTTCTCCTCCGTTTTTTGTCCTGTAGTGAGTGAGAGGAACTCTCCTTCAGCCCGTTCTTTAAACTCTGCAAATGGTCTCGTGGACGCAGCTGTCTATGAAGATGATTTTGTGTCATCACACAGCAGCGGAGCCAGTGGCCGGTTAAAGAGAGGCTCCCATTCTCGCAGGTAAGAAAAATTTTTAAAAAGGGGTGGGCAGCTGTTTTTAAAGTGACCACTGGATGGCATTCATGTCCTATGAATAGAAATCCCGTGCAGCCCTTTCAGACAGCTGTCACCTCCGCATTCAGGAGTGCAGATATTTTTCCTTTCCAGATTCCTTAGAATAAGCTTTTTTTTTTTTTTTTACTCAATATTCATTTGGAATATTTATATTTCTTATTTTTAGTTGTATTTCAAACTGATTGATCATACTTTGTTCTCCCCTTTCTGCCAGTGTGAACAGCCATTTTGAGGAGCTGATGAGAAGGTCTCCTTATGAAAAAAGTATAGGAGGCATCAATTCCTACCATTCATCCTTTCACTCGTCTATTCACTCGCCGCATCTTTCCTCTGGTTCAACATCTGGCTCTTCACCCTTCTCCAAGCACTCTGCCAGAAAAAGAGGTGAGAAGAGATAGTTTTGCGTAACTCCTATTGTTTATTTTTGGTCTATATGGGGAAATGCTGTTTATATTAGTTCACAAATCCCTCTTCTGCACAATGAAACTACTCCAATCCTCTGCAGGCACAGCATCAGACCAGAGTGATGGCACCCTGGTAGGAGAGCAGAGGAGTCCCTGCTCACCGCCTTCAGAGGAGTTTTCTTCTGACTCCAGGAAGAGGGGCTCAGACAAAAGCTCAACCCACAGCCAGACCAAGAGTGCCGCCTCTAATGACACCACAGGGGAACATTCAGGGCTTTCTCAACAAAGGTAACCATCTTCAACAAACTACATCAGAGGGGACAGTTATAGCTTACGGTTCTGTCTTAATACCGTAAAACATTCCATCTGCAAGTTTTCAATTTAAGCTTTTTTCAGTCCAACCCGTAGTGAAACGCTTTGTGGGAGCATCAGTGGTGCTATTGCCTTGCATTAGGATATTTCTATATGGGTCGCATTACATGATAATTGTATTGCTTTTTTTCCTAGAGCTTTTGTTTTTACTGGATACAAATACAAATCAGCCCGTGAAGCCACGCTGTATTTCTGCTAAAACTGAATTGTAATTTAAGCACTGGGCCTCAAGTTCCAGTCACTCAGAATTCTCCACTTGGTGTATATACTGTATAAACCGGAGGTTAATTTATCTTGGCATGACTAATTGCTTAACTGCACTTGGGAAAGTCGTAGCTGAGTCTGCCAGTCCAAACACTCTTGTGGCGTGCTGTTCTGTTGAAGGCCCGAGGGTTTTTAACAGCCATTTAGTACCCAGCAACCAAATGAGGCTGCAGTTCAACCAAAGAGAGAAAACAGTGGCTATTTTGTTTTGGGGGCCTGCAGGGCGGTTGGTCGGGTCAGCCAGCTTCACCACAACTCAGGCCGGCAGCCAAAGGAGTGGCATTTGATCCCTTTTAATGGTTTTTTTTAAATCCATGTGACAGAGTCCCTTAAAGCGCCATTTAGAAACATGCATTTTCTTTGCAAATGGTGCTTTGAGTAAAGTGTAGTTAACTATGTTTTTATTTATTCAGCAACAGTCCATGTATCACGGTAGATCTCAATGAGCTTTGTAGGTTTTTAGCAGATTGCATTCATACCTCTTACTGTTATGAAAGGCAACTGTTTCAGCATTGAGATCAAGCCAGTATCTTTGTATGATAATATATGAATTGAGTCTGATTGTTATCCTTGAGGAAAAAAAAAAGGCTTCCACAGCATGCGATCCTTATATGGGAGGTAAAGTGTATCCTGATCTATTTAGTCATCGTCTTTTGCCATTTCTGAGCTGCACAATATAGCCATTCATAGTCTGGGCCTCTCACAGCAGGGCTTTGCTGCCTCAGTCACTTTGAGGCATGAGGGGCTCTTTCTCATTTGGTTAACCCATTCTGCAAATCTTGCAGAGACCCTTTTTCCTACATATGACTTGAAATACTATTTTGAAATTAGTTTGTTGGAGAAAACAATAAACAAAATGTATTACTGAATAAATGTTTTTTTTTTTAAACATCTAGTCATACATTTAAGTCTACAAACATCCACTTTAGAAGATATGTTGTTGGGTTTCACAATCGTAATTGATCGTTCCCTCACTACCTAACTGAGCTTTTTTTTTTTCTTTCTTTTTCTCTTATTATATTTGTAGTTTGGGTCTTGACAGTCGGAACTCTCCAGCCGCCAGGCCTAAACAAGCTTCTCCGTCTGGCTCTCCATACTCTGGTTCTCCCCCAGAGGCAGGCTCCCCCAGTGAACCTGGGTGGCGAAGTGCAAATTATCCAAACACAGGCCCCACAGCTCGCAATGGCAGAGCCGAGCCCAAGACCACAGGTAGATGCTGCTTGTATTGATACGATGTGCAACAAACGTAGAGATGAAGAGGGAAACGGTCCGACCCACTCCAGCAACCCTTTAATTAGTCGACTCCCCACCCCCCCTCCTTCCATCTCTCTCCGCTCTTTCTTTCTCTCAGGTGAACTACAGTATTCACCTGCCGTCTTGCAGCAGCGCATGGCGGCAGAGCTAGAGTACCTGGAGTCCTACGAGGAGTCGGTCCGACATCTGGGAGACGTGGAGAGGGTGATGGGCGTGTCCATGGCTCAGCAGGAGAGCATCTCCCTGGCCCAGATGCTCAAGGTGAAGACTGAGTTTATATTCATGTTGAACAATTGAGATGAAAATTACGCACAGCTTTAATGATTCTGATGAGTGATAATTTGACAGTTTTTATGAAACCTAATAGTTTGATGGTTGTAATCATTTTGTCTTGTTACAACATCTGTACTTAAATTAAATTATTATTATTATAATAATATAATATTATCTGGGACTTACATTTTTTGTTGCCGCCTCAAATTTGCATGATAAATATTATCATAAGTGGGTTTTTTTTGGCCTACATAGATTTAATTGACATACTTCCTGACTAATGTCTGTATTGATGCACTGTATTGACCCGGTCTCTGAACTTTGACCTTGCAGGCCAGGCAAGAGTCCCATGCGCGTGACCTCTATGAGCTAAAGATCAAGGCGGAAAGGGAAGCCCTGGAGACACAGTTACAGTTAGAGGAAAACCGGCAGAGAGTGGCCCGGGTAAAACACACACACACACACACACACACACACACACACACACACACACACACACACACACGGTCCATTGGTTACTTTACTCGCACAAACAATATGTATTTGTAAATGATAGCTTTAATGTTTGCTTCCTCACCTTTTCCCTTCTATAGTATGTGTGCATGTATTTTCCTTTGTATGATGGGCATGCTTGTTTTGGTCCAGGCTCATATAGAACTGCAGGACAACTTGGCAACAAATCAAAAGGAGACCTTGAAAGGCCTCCAGGAGGCAACTACCAAGTTGATGACTCAGCAGGCTGAGACAGCACGATACACAGCTGACACGGCCCGACACATCAAAGAGGTTAGCCATCCCTGCCTGGAAAACAGCCCGTGTCCTCATTTCGTAACAAAAGCCGATTGATTGTTGAGTTTTCGGAAAAGCCATAACAATACATGCAGAGAAGGAAATGGTTATATTCCGTGTAAGACATTTGATCGGTATATTGTGTTCTTCTTTGTCAGATGACAGAACTGGCACAGTCGCAGATAACGAGAGCTCTGGTTGTCCCCCCTGATGTTTCGGATTCCTCCGTGGAACAGGAGCAACAACACAGCTCCTACTCAAAGCAGCGAAATTACAAAAATGACTCTGACAGGTGAATTAAAAACACCTTTTTCCATTATATATTGCATACTGCCCTCCATTTTGAATGTTGTATCTAAATGTCTAGGTCTCTTCTACATTCTTACAGCTTCCCTAGCGATGTGTCGAGCAGAAACACTATGCCAGAAGAACCGTTGTCTTCACGGAACAGCCCCAGTATCTGTGATTCTCTTTCCTTCAGAAGACCGGACCTCAGGTATAACACAGGCCTCTTCTGTTGCGCTAGGTTCTCCGATTCCCATTAGATCTGGGAAAGACAGAACGAAACGTAGTGACATTAAATCTGTCCCTGGCCCTCTTTCACAGTGGCGCAGACTCTAGCAGTCATCACAGCCCGTCGCACGCCTCGCCAGAGCAGAGGGAACGGGCGAAAAAAGAGGCGGTAGAAGCGCAATGGAGGAAAGGAGGCGCTGAAGAGAAGGTGGGGAGGGAAGCAGGCAGCAGCTCCATAGAGGAGGAAGTTCTAACGGCAGCCAATGACTCCGTCTGCAGTGACAGCATCCCCTCTGTAGTGGATGAGAAAGGTATTGGATGGGCGGCAAGAAGGGCTCTCTGTTTATAAATCAACATGCCGTTTTCAAAACTCGTGCACGAGGCATCTAAACATTTGAGCTCATCCTTTTTATGGCCCTGCAGCAGACAGTACGTCAGTGGCGACGGAGTACTCCCTCAAATTCGATGAGTCCATGACAGAGGATGAGATCGAAGAACGTTCCTTCCGCTCTCTGCTGCCGTCTGAGGCGCACCGCCGCGGAACTATGGAGAAGAAGACCCACCACCATGAGGAATCGGAGGACGATGGAGCCCATCACAACACAACATTGGTTCCAGGGGCACACAATATCTTAAAGGTGAGCAGACTGTGTAGTCGACAGTGACATTTTTTGCCTGAATGTTCCTTGTGGTTTGTGTCACTTTACTTCTCCTGTTTTCCTTTGCCTCTTTTTAATCTCCTTTTTAAAAGTTTCTGTCAATCGATTCTAACATTCTGTCATTTCATCTGTGTTCTCCCGCAGTCCCACGATGCAAACATGGCATTTTCTGGCGGACAGGACAGCTTTTCGCAGTTCACGATGGACATGGTGCGTCAGTACATGAAGGACGAGGAGGTAAGACTGCAGCACCAGAGCTCCCTGCTGCATCTCCGCCAGAAAGCTGTCAAAGAGAAGACAAGAACTGAGCTGGCCTGGCTAGAGCACCAGAAAAAGAGGCTGAGGGACAAGGGCGAGGACGACAAGATGCCACCCATCAGGAAGAAGCAGAGGGGCCTTCTGATGAAACTACAGCAGGAACAGGTACAAGTGGGCGCAAGTATAAGGACATCCAGTGGCAGTTGAGCTCCAGGGGACCACTCTGATCTTAACCTTTTGCTCTACTAACCCAACTTTTTCTCCCACTGTGCTGCTGTCCCCAGGCTGAGATTAGGCGGCTTCAGGAGGCCAACAAAGCCGCCAGGAAGGAAAGGCAGCTTCTGCTGAAGCAGCAGGAGGAGATTGAGCGGATGAGAAACTCGACACTCCGACTGAAGGAACGTCTCAAATATGCTGGGGATGAAGCGCTGTCTGTGAGTAGTGCAACAATCAGAAAGAAAGAAAGAAAGGATACTTATATCTGTGGAACATGCTGCCATTTTCATCCGAAGCTTTTAAAGTTGTTTTTTTTAATTGGTGTCAATAATGTACGGTCTGTCTGTCTGCATGTCCATCCAACCCCTCAGGAGACTCCTGTTTCAGAAACCCCCGTGTTCGAGGCAGCCCCCCCCAATACGAGACCTCCGGATAATATCCGCTGCCCCTCGCCCTCACAATCCATCTCTGGAAGTGAGACCAGCAGCATCATGCAGAGGCTCAAGAAGATGCGCTCTCAAATGGATGAGAAGTAAAGACCGTTTCATATACATATAGTGTTCTCTATGTCTAATTACATTTTATTGATTATTATCTGGAGTGATCAACCCTGATCAGTGACATCCTGCTGCCTTTTGCCGGGTTGTTTGCTTCTTCTCTGCTTCTAAAATATTTTCTTATATTTTATATTTAGTTTTTAGTTTGGCCCCTAAAACACTTTTTCCCATACCATATTATTCATATTACTTTTTTCTTGCATAACATCACCGTTTACACTCAACGCCTAAAGTGGGGCTTTCATTCAAAATGGTAAAGCTTGATTGATCCTGTAATACGTGTTATTGTGAGCTTTTTGAAGTGAAATTTCTGCCATTATAAGCCAACATAAGTTGTAAATGTTCTAGTTCTATACAGGGGGTCTTTGCTTAAACTAGCAACTTAACTAACTAGGTAGGAAACTAATAGGTACGTTCTTCTGTCTTAAAATCCTGTGTGAATGTGAGATAAGCATGCTCCATGTTGTTTTCCCTTCAAACTAGACAACAATCCACCATCTTTTCTCTGCCTCCTGTAACTTCAGATTCATAGGAGGGTCTACGTAAGCGTTATCTGCTAACGAGTGTTTCAAAGCGGGAACATCAGACAATAACTGTTTTAAATAGCTAACACTATGTACTACTGCATCTTTCAATTCCAGCGGCATGCTTATCTTCCAGAGAAGACAACCATTGGTTGTGGCTTTCCATCATTTTTTCCAACACCCACCTTCTCCCGTGACATTAATTAACTGCATGTGATTGGCCGTCTTCTAGGTCCTCCAGACTTGGCCAACAGCTTTGGTCAGGTGGTTGTGGAGCCCCTCGTGACAGGGTGGCTCTAACAAGTGGGTTAATTGTTCTGGGGTTTGGGATTTATAAGTCGGATAGTTGTAACAGTTTTCCCAAAGTTGACTGTAACAAAATAATTAAGAGGATCTAAAAAAAAACACAAAAGTGCTCAGATGTTGGTGTCTATTCATATTGATGTAACACACTAACGGATTTTCCCTAGTCTCAGCTTGTAAGTTTTGCCCCACTTTGTAGTTTGTTTGAAAATCAGGGTTACTAATAACTCCTATCATATATCCACACCCCCAAAGCACAAGTTTGTCATGGATCATACCCCCAGAAAGCCCCCCATGGTCAACGCCCACGTTCTCGCTTATTTGTTCCCAAAGCGAAGCCATATTCTAACATACTCTTGGATGCAACAAAACCACATTTGCTCATATCACTCTTCTCTCTCTTTCTCTCTGCTTGTCTTTTCCCTCTGCGTCTGTTTTTAATGTCTTTCCCCCTTCTTGCGTTGTGCGTCTCTGTACCCGTGTTTGTGTGACCCTTTTGACTCTGTCTGTTGCGTGCTTGTGTGTTGTAGACACTGTTCTCCTGTCCACTACTTCCTCTCTGTGTTCACGGCCCACCAGTGGGCCTCCCTCAGTGTCTGTCTTCCCAACCTCCATCCTAAATTCCAGCTTTTTATCTACAACCAGTTGGTCAGGTACTGTACAGTGCTCTCTGCCTCTTCCCCAGAAACCCCACCCCGCCCTGCCTCACTCTCACTCCATGGAACATGCTTGTGTTCATCGACTAGCACTGGGAACTTGTAGGGGTGGGATGAGAATGACTGATTGGATGTGTTTGATTGTGTCCAGGATGAAATTTGTGGGCGGGGGAGGAGGGTTGAGTGAAAGCATGAGAAGTGCCCAAGGAAGGCTGCCTCGCTAAAACAAATGCACGGTCACAGTAATGTTAGCATGAGCATTAAAGCATTAAAAACACAAACAAACCCTGGGAATGATGGAGGTGAGAGGAATTTCTGTGAAGGTTAAAGGTTATATTTGTTTTAATAGGAGCCTTCCTTGTTGTATGGGATCTCAGACACATCTCTGGGGCTTCACTGATTTCTGTGGTGTTGAATTTGTGACTCTTCCCCTCCTCCTTATTTGCCTCTTGGAATTAATGTTGCGGTGAATCTCCCTCCAATGTCCTTCATTTTATGGCTGCTGGCTGGTCAGCTCCAGCCCAGTTGTTGATACAGAATGATTGGAGATTAAACCAGACTATGCTTTGGAGATAAAGGACTTTAGCAGAGAACGGACCACGAGAGTGGTCCATCTCTTTAATGAGCCCAGTGAATCTTAACTAGCCCTCTTTATTAGGTATCTGTTGCATGGGTAATAAGTACAGATGACCATTGGCTGTAATACAGTTTGGGAAGCCACTAAAAGAACCCCCCCGCCCAGTCTGGTTCTTCGGTATCTGGCCTGTCATCAGTATGCATTAGGTCAAGAGAAAAGCCTCTAAATTAGATTAGGCTAAATGATACTGCACTGTAATGGCACCCATAGCTGTGGGGGACCACATTACACAACAGCTATACCTGACTGCACTTTATTCTGATCTGCAGATCAGATCACATGTTGAACACAGACTTAGTGGAAGTTGGATTTCAGATTTTAAAAAAGACAATATAATTGTTGTTTTAAAAAAAAAATAATGTGTATCCAAATGTTGTTACCAAAGAGACACATTCATACAGATGTAACTGGCTACACTTATATTTTTTATTCAATTTTGTTTAACTACTATTTATGTTTGAGGTGTGTGTGTGTTTGGAACTCAATCAGCGTTCAACCCCTGGGTTTCAGTCTGATGCATGAATCTTCACTGTTAATGACCCTGCTCTCCTTTTCTCCCGAGTGACATGTCATCACTCAATGCTTGTTTATTTGATGGGTGCTTATACACTTCTTTATTTGAATGTTTATTACAGGGAAAGCTCTAAGCGTAGCATGTATTGGGTGTGTATGTGTGTGTTTGATGTGAGTGATAACTGGATTTCCAGGTGATTTGGGTCTGCGTGCATCTGCAATGTTTTCATTCCTTTTGATAAATGCCTTTTGTCAAACTTTTCTTCTCTGCTTCTTCACTGCCATCTTACCTTATCCCCTCAACACCCAACCTCTTCCTTTCTCATTTTTCTATCATCTTCCACTCTTTCCTCTTTCCCCATGCTTTTCTCCCTTCCTTCCTAACCCTCCTTAGGTTCCTGACTAAGCGGGAGCAGCAGCTGATGCAGAGGCGTCACCATGCTGAGGAGCTGCTGCAGTGGAAACAGCGTCTGGACCGGGAGGAGGCAGAGGTTCGTAGGATGGAAAAGGAGGCCCTGGCCGTATGGGACGGGCAAACCGCTCGGGACGCGGCAGAGAGCCAGGAAAAAGAGGTGTCGGACATTAGCCCAAGCTCCAGTCGCCATCGCAGCCCAGAGCGCAGAGCTGACAGCGACAAAGGTGAAGCAGCCGGATCCTATAGCTGGATTAAAGCCCAAATCGGGTCACTGTTAATCTATAAAAACTCATGTTCATCTCTCCTGCATGTTTTCAGAGTTAGTGAGTGAGGCCGACTGTTCCACGGCGACACCTGGGTCCAGTATACACACCGAGGGACTCGCGTCCCGGCAACCAGGAAGCCCGTCTTCAGGTCAACCTGATTCCATCATCGAAACGCCTTTGGCCTCTGTGAGGAGCAGCCACGCAAATTACACCCCGGACTTCACCTCGGCTTCCCGGTCACCTAGCAGACAAGTATGCAGACGTGTGGTTTTTATTTCAGTGTTCTGTCCCATTTGTTTTCTGAAGATATACTCTAAAACTAATCCCGCATGTCGGACATTTTGTCTAGATGATGTCATTTGTCATCTTTTAATTTAAAAGATGCAGTGTGAAGGACATGCAAGGGAGTAACTAAACATTTGCTAGTTTATTGGGCATGTCCAATATTAATCCAGACATGCCCCCCTATTAGACTGCGTTTTAAAATCATAAAGTAAAATTCCTTTCTCTTCCGCCTCCTCCTCCTGCTGTTTTGTTTTCCCAGTCTCCACTCAAAGGCAGCCACAGCCCTGCTGCCTCTCCTTCTGATTGCAGCAGCAGAACCAAGATGCAGCTTCACCCCTCGCCCCGGACCGCCAACCAGGCTCAGCCAAGTGAATCCCTCATGCCGATGCAGGCTGGTGAGTTACCCAATATTTCAACACACATACACGTATACTAGTTCCTGGTAGTTCTTAAACAAGATAAAAGGTATACAGTATAGAAGCGAGAGTGGACATAATGCAGCTGTATCGCTGGCGCTCTGCAGTCAGGCATAATGTGATGCTGCCAGGAATACATTATTCAAGCACTTCCCTGATACATAACCTGCTTAGCTGTGGGATAGACAGAGAGAACACAATGCGTTGAACTTCGTTACTGCACAAGCAAAGACAGTTCTGCTGGCCGCGTATTGGAGCTGAATGTCTTTTATCCATTTTCAGTTCCCTGTTTAAACCTCGGTTTAGTCTTTGTAACACTATGAGTTCATTGTGTACAAGCCAAAGCATCATGCTCAAAAATGACACATTCCTAGTAAACAAAATGTACACTAATCTTAGAAGAATTGGGTTTGCGTTCGAGTGGGCACAAAGTTGGATTACCGTCTGCTAATCAGAGATCAGGCACTGGTTTCACATTCTAACTGTGATTTATAATCAAAATTTCCCTTCAGAACCCATTTCAGACCAGAGTGACATAGAGAGCCGTATCAAGGCCCTGAAGGGAGAACTCCGAAAACGAAAGTTTATGGCCTACCAGCTAAAGAAAGAGCAGAAGAAGAGGAACAAAGAGCGCCTGAAGGCCAAGGAGGCCAGCCTACTGAAGCAGCTGGAGGTAAATATGTACCTGTGTGTCGGTGTGCGGGCTTCTTGATGCTTATTGGTTTGATGTTCAAATACAGTACGAACATCTATGTCTTTATCAAACCTTTTCTTATTCTCCCGCTTTCCTTTCAGAGCTATAACACCTTCATTGAGAAAACTAAGGCAGAACTGAACAAAGAGCCAGACTCAACCCCTGACACGAGGTCCCAGGTTGAAGATTCCACCTCAAAAGAAGAGCAGACCGGCATTAAACCACCTGCTCATAGGTACAAAAAACATCTGTAGATATGAAAGCATATCTTATACAAAAGATTGGTGTTTATCTAAAATCAAATTCTTCCTCAGGTCTGAAGCTGGCCAATTACCTCAAAGGACGCAAAGTGCTTCATTGGATCAGAGTGGGTGATATCATCATCATAATTAATATGTAAAAAGAAAATGTGTTGTGTTTTTACGCAGATGTTCCAATGCTAATTGTGACCCTTTCCTGTGAAAACAGATGCCCTATCTCACCTTGATCACAGTGGTTCCACCTCAGTGCCTGAAGAAATGTCTGATGAAGAACCGCCGACAGTCACTCCGACTCCAGTGTATGGCAGCCCAGAGTGTCCGCCCTCAAGAACCAGGAGCCCCCTGTCCACGGAGGAACGTTTAAGGACTTCCTCTGAGGAAGGCCAGGCACAGATGATTGTCTCTGGGGCAGAGATCGTTGTGTCCCATCGAAGAGCCGACATGCAGGATGAGCCGGAGGTGGAAGTAAGCTCCCATTTGGAGGATCGACAACATTCTGAACATCTCCTCAAACTGGAAAAGGAAGACCGACTCAACTCCGGAGAGAAAATGTCTGCATCTAAACATCTTTCCTCTCACACGAGTGAAGGTCAACATTCTCCATCCGTTAGCATAGAACGTGATAGAATAAGGACAAGGGAAACATCGAAAGCTGAAGAAGCTGTAAAATCGAATATTCTCTCCAACGAGTCACATTCTGCCTCGTCCAGCGACCGTTCCGGCTCCCCCAACTCTGTTGGCTTCCCTTCAAAGAAAGAGGCAACCATGAAGGATGTTGAGGACTCTCCTCCTGTTGTAGATGGCTATCATGATGACTTTGAGTATTCATTGGATTCTTCGCCCAGGCAGGTGCGTCAGGGTTCAGGGCCTCCCTCTCAAATCTCAGTCGGCCCTACAGAGATCAAGAGCTCCAGAGACAACGTCCCTGGCCGAGACGCACCTTATGACAGCCACGATGAGGAGGTAGAGGAGGAACTAGCTGAAGAGCTGAGTCCCCGTTCATGCACTGGTGGAGCCAGTCCCCAATCTGCGAGACTGCTGGATCTTCGTAACCACACCGAAGACTCAAAACATGACGACAAGGATATCGTTAATTCCACCCGCTCACCACCCATTTTGCCCGTTGGAGATGAAATGCCGAGTTTCAGCATCGCAGATCGAGTTCTCGTTGGCGGTGTTCAGCCGGGCACCTTGAGATTCAAAGGTCCAACCAGATTCGCCAACGGCTTCTGGGCCGGCGTGGAGTTGGATAAGTCTGAGGGGAGCAACAACGGCACGTACGACGGGGTGGTGTACTTCGAATGCGATGAGAGCCACGGTATCTTTGCTCCCCCGGACAAGATAACACACCTGCCGGACAAGTTTGAGATCTACACGGACACCACGGAGGATGAGGACTCGTTTTTTGATGGTCTGTCGGATAAAGGCGGAGATGAACGCCTAACAGATGAGCGTCAGTCTCCGAAAGAAGGAAGTCTGGATGGTGAAAAGGAGCAAACTTACAAGAAGGTCTCTGGGTTTGGCGATAAAAAGATAACTGATGAGTCTGTTCACAAGACCGGATCCCACCTCAATTCCAGCCATTACAAAGAAGCCAAGACTCCCGTCTCTAATGGCAACGCGAAGGACATAATGTTGGATTTTGAAGAAGCACCGACCAGTCTCCTCATCTCTGATATCGACGAGATCGACCTTGGGGGGCCGAGTCGGACGGGCGACACTCCCCGCGTTCAGAGGGAAGAAGTAGACTCAAAACACCAATTTGTTTCTGCCGATCTTTCTGCAGACATCAGGCATGTTGAGAGAGATCCAACGGACAGAAACTTACTGGAAACATTTACTGACAAGTTCCTCAACAACTGTGTGAAAGACACTTTGGCGCAGTTTGCTGAAATTAAAAAGGCCAAAGAGCAAAAGATAGAAGCTGCCAACCAAATGAATGGAGACCTTTTTGGTGAACATGTTGAAGAAGAAGAATGGTTCACTTCAGTGCAACAAAAAGATGGTCTTCCCTTCTTCATACATGCAGAAAAAGAAGAGCTTTCGTCTCCAGAGCTGTGTAACCGACCTGTGAGTATACTTCTGATTATTTAGTGACCTGTTACTGAATCAGGCAGAAAGCCTTGAAACAAAACAACATGTTACTGAACAGCAATTTGATATTGATTTGACCCGTAGAACACTTGTTTTCTGTATGTGCTCAGTCAAAGTCCAACTTTATTTTGACAGACTTTATTGACTCTTTGCTGGAAAAACTCTTGTTTGACACATCTGTAAGAATGAATATCATGTAAGACGAGGTCAAAGGTGCTAAACCCTCAGTTATCATGGGACTGGCTCAGTTATACAGCGTTTAGATGTTCATATTTATAGACTTCTGAGATTGGAACTGAGTGTGAAATTCTCCTTTTCGTGTATGTCTTTCAAACAGGAGAGTCCAGTGTTGGGGGCCAGTGGTCAGGAGGAGCTCGCCAAGCGACTAGCAGAGCTGGAACTGAGCCGCGAGCTGCTCGATGAGCTGGGTGACGAGCAGGACTGGTTTGACGAGGACTTTGGCCTCAGCTCTCGTAGAGAGCAGCAGCGACTCAAGCAGATGGAGGAAGAGGAGGAAGAGAGGCTGGGGAGGTGTGACCCGTCAGTCATAGCGGCCCTGGGGGGGCTGGTCTCCTCATCCGGCGGGGAACAGCAGGCTAAGACTCCACCTAGACCCGAGCTCCCTCTGCCCCTGCCCCCTAAGCTACCTGAGCAGCCCGCCATGGTCGTGCCCCACTCCGCCTCAGAGGTGGAGAAGATGGTCCATGCCGCCACTCAGGAGATCTGGGAGAGCTGCGGCCTGGGGAGGGAGGGAGCGCAGACCCTGTCCCAGCTGCCGAGTCCCAAACCCTCACCAGGGTATCTGGGTAAAGACGCCAGCGGCGAGGACCCGAAGTCCCTCTGCGTCCGCAGCTACAGAAAGGTGAACAGGAGACTTGCTAGAACATATTAAAAGAAGTATAACAAAACAAGGCCTACAGATAGACCGCTAGAAACAAATGAATGCAATTGTAGTACCAAAGACTTGAAGAGTCAGACCACAGCCTCCTTGACTTTCTTTTCATTCCCCTTCCAATAACGCTGGTTGAGATCAGCTCTCAACTTTCCCACTGCTTCCGTATCACTAAGCCAGCATAGACCACACGAAAGCACTTTCTCTGAGTGATGTTAAATGGCAGACGTGTTTGCATTATTCAGTGGCTTCCTCTCTGATTAGCATGTTGGTGTTTTAAAGACTCACAGCTATTGCACTTGCCTTAGTCTCAGTAGATTTCCCTCTGCCACGGACAGACTTTGGACTCCTAAATCAGATATTGTCTCCGTTGGTTAAACGCCCTTTCCTTCAATGCAAAGAGCTAGTGAGCAGTAAATATGTCAGACATTTTGACAAGCTGTCTCACTCACCTTAACCATGGGAGACCTACTGCAGCTTTACTAGCTGAGCTTTATTTTATACAAGTATCTCATTCATTTCTGTCCGTCCCCCCCCCCCCCCCCCCCCCCCACCCTCAGGCTGTGTACGACCTGACGTGGGAGATGCTCGAGGAGATCTACACTGAGGATCCCGACGTTGATCAACCTCAGTGGGTCAAACCACGTCGAGTTAGGTCCTCCTTCTTCCACGGAGTGAAGACGCCGGGAGACCTCTCCAAGATCCAGGTACAGAGTGTCTGAAGAGACCCACCTTAGACAAACACACTGGCTACTTAAGTTGTCATATTATCTTTCTATGTTTGTATTGCCTTACTTTAAAGAAAACTACATGAGTGAGAGTATTGGTTTGTTTTTTATTTCTTCCAAGTGAAACTTCACAATTTGGCTTTGTTAATTCACCCGGGATATCTGCAAGTTTTATGGCATGTAGTAAAAAAACGTCCAAACATTCAAATGCCACTCACCCGATGACATGGTGAATTACATTGTGTCACAGGAATTCATCTCAGCAGAGGTACTGAAGATGTATGGTCTGACCAAAGATCACAGCCAGAAGACCGACTGGCAGAAGATGCTCAAATTTGGCAAAAAGACACGAGACAGAGTTGATCATATTCTGGTAGGTTTTTAAAATAAATGTTTGGGGGGTTTGCTTTCTTTATTTTCATTTTTAGGGATTGTTTGTCACCCGGAAAGGACACCTAATATGTGATAGGAAGATGTTCAAGATCCCTATCATGTTTTTTTAATTAATTATCCTTGTTGTTTGTCCTTGTTTTTTTTCCGATCATTTCAAATGAAATAGTGAATTTCATTTTGAGTGATTCTTTATTACTTTTGTTTTAATCAATTAATCAATTAATTCAATTTTGCTTTACTTTAAATCAAAAAATGTTTTCACATGACTTGTTTTGATACAAATGATTAATGTCACGTCACCGAATTTTGTTTTTCAGGTTCAGGAACTCCATGAGGAGGAAGCTCAGTGGGTCAACTATGACGAGGACGAGCTGTTTGTCAAGATGCAGCTGGCGGACAGCATCTTTGACGCTTTGCTGAAGGACACCGCTAACGTGCTGACGCTGATCTACGACAAGAGGGCCAAGAGGGAAAACGGCCCGTCTTGACGGCCTTCCGGTTCCGATTCTAAACTACACCCCCCTCCCCCTCCCCCTCCTCCTCGACGAACTCCAGCCAACCTCCCGCCGCTCGGTCTTCCACCAGCTGATGTGTCAGCAGCAAACCTCAGATGCCTTCAGTCCCGGCGTTACCTCTCGGCTGAACCACGCTCACTTCTTCCTGTGATGTTCATTTGCGGAATTCGGCTCCGGCTCCCTGCATCTCATTCCTCACCTCCTGGGGTGGTTCTTTTGTCAACACCGGGAGGAGAATGAGACGATTCTTCGATGGAATGGACTTCGATAGTTTGTTCGCACTTAAAATCCATTAATGCTGCTAAAATTGATTGTTCCATTTTTTTTTAATCCACCTAGAACACAAGGAGGTTGTCATATTTTGTATTGAATCCTAAAGTAAATATATGTATGGATTTAAAAATTGTAATAGAGTAGCAGATAAAGACTATACAGTGTAGTCCAGTGACAGTAACACATTATCGTGTTGGCTTTGTAATCCAGTTCATTTAAATTTAACAATGGTTATGAAGTTAAACTTAATTATAGGGTTTTTACTTAATTATTTACCTGCAGACATTGCAGCCATTCACCTTTTGCTTGTCTGGTCTTAAGGGGCGACTGACTCAGACCCTCTAAATCTATATAGTTTAAAAACTGAGATTTAAAACACTTTAACTTCCTAATCATTGTTTAATTTTGGACAGAGGTAGAAAAATAGAAATGGTCACAGATCAAATATTGTTGGACTGCGCTGTAGTGGAGTGTCGATGAGATCAGTTATTGTATGAAACATTTTGCCTCTTTAAATATATTATTTATCGTGAGAAAACGTTTGATTAGCAGAGTAAGGAACATTTTGAACTGTAAATGATCTTGTCAACATATAGAAAACAGATTTTAACATTTTACTGAAATTGTAAAAAGCACAAAAAGAAAAAGAAATGTGAACGTGGACACAGCAATATATTATCGAAGAGGTTTAAAGAGTGCTATTGATGTTTTTGGTGAAAACTGTTTAAATAGTTGAAACATTGAAGTGTTGATTCGTTGAAAGTATTCTGTATGACTTTTATTGTGGCCACAGCTGTCCAGTTGTCCCCCTTTTGTGGGACACATACCCCCTGTACTTATGTCAACGCTTGGAAAGTCTCGTACAACCAGCAAGAAAACGCTTCTCCGGTGATTTGCGCTTCATTCCTATTTTTTTGGGCTTTAACTGAGGCCTTTGAACCCCATTCAACCTTGTTTAAGTAAGCTGTCGGGGGGCGAGGGGGGGAATGGTTGTCCACCAGCGCTAATGCCCACGGGGGTAACAAAAGTAGAATCGCATCACAGGACGACACCCGTGTGCTGGATTTTAGCCTTACTTTTTCTACAGTCATTTTTCTTCCCATGACACCTGTGGTGGTCCTGTTTCTTCATTGGTTGTCCTTGTGAAGGTTGCCAGCTGAACATTTGGCAGTCTCTCTCTCTCTCTCTCTCTCTCTCTCTCTCTCTCTCTCTCTCTCTCTCTCTCTCTCTCTCTCTCTCTCTCTCTCTCTCTCTCTCTCTCTCTCTCTCTCTCTCTCTCTCTCTCTCTCAGCATTCAGTTCAAGTGCCTCTTTAGTTGTAGATTCGTAACAAACTCCCTTTGGACCTATTTCTCTTTGAATGTCTCTTTCAACTTGCTGTTTACTACCTTTTTTGTAAATGATCCTTAAATGGCCCCTCTAGCTTCTCACCGGTTTGCCAACACTTCGGTTTCTGCCTTATCAATCTTTCTGTATTGAAGCCTAGTTGGGAACGTTTTCCAAGCCTTCTCATTTTGTCCGTGCTCCGCTTGAGAAATAGTTTGTGCTAACAGAATTACTGACTCACTCTGAATGTCACCTGCTTTTTGGCCACGCCGACCCTGCATCTGTGCATATACACACAGTTGAGTCATTTTTTTAATCGATAATCGAAGTGTATCAACAACTAGATTGTTGACCCTACAAACACACACACACACACAAATAAGTTGTGGGTCATTGAGGTGGTGAGACTGCGCACCTGGACTTTATCAAAGGGCTTTCTTTAGTCCCCGCAATCAATGCTCCTCGGATCCAACCGTGTACAAACTCATCGTGACGGTGCATTAAATCTTCTGAAGAAGCTGAAGTAACCTTAAAACTCTATTTTTTTTGTTTTCCAACCCGTGAGGTGTAAAACGTTTTTCTAAGGTACACGCTCAAACTGTAACTTGTATAATGTAGAAAACGACCAAAACATTGACACGAATTTCTCATGCTGTATGGGTTGTGAGTCTGGGCTGAAGGCATATGTAACTGTACTTTATTGCAAACCCTCTTGGATTGTCTTCTTGAATTGATTGTATGTGGGAGGCAGTGGAGATCCCCTCTAACTATGCAGTACTTGGTCCTGTGCTCCGCTTCGGCCGTATGGACCAAAAGGCTCAGACTTCTCCTGAGTGTGAAGGTTGATGAGATCGTAGACGAGCTTACGGCTCTCTGGTGTAGGATGGAGGTGCTTCTATCCGCTCGTCTGAGGTCCGTTTTCTCCAAGGGGAGGTGGAGGAACTTCCCCTTTTTAATAGAGATTGATATAAATGATTGAATAAAAGGAAAAGATTTGATTATTAAATTAACCCAGTTACACTAGATTTGTCACTTCATCTTTTAAAATGTGGATGAATATTTATAATTCTGTGCGGTTAGTGTGCGCCAAGTGCACTTGAAGATGTGTACAATTCTTTTATGGGTGTAAATATACTGTGTTCAATCTGACCCACTGTTACTGTAACCTGAGTGATTGTAAGATAAACACTGTATACTTTGCAAATATGTGCAAAATATATATTTGTTAACTAAATGAATTGTAAATAAAGCTTCCATTGTTTCTGAAGTAATCTGACTTGTTTTGGTTAGTAGTTTGAAGTGTTGCAGCACTGATGCCAGGCCAAGGAATCTCGTCCTAACGCTCTAAATGTTAACATTTTACATCAGTAACTCTTTTTAAATATAGATTTTGAAGCCATTGCAGCAGCTCCTCTGTTGAACGTGGGAGTTACACAATATCAGAAGTTTGCATCATACGATTACAGAGAAAGTGTTGTAATGTACCAGTCTTGACTATATCTGGGATATTTAAGAATGATACATTTCTAATTTTGCAGTAATATTGGGTGAATGATTCACTGCTTGGTATTTTAATATAATACATATTTTGCCACAAATATCAAATATGAGCATGTTGATTTAACTCTTTGTGAGCGTTAATAACAACACTGGTTATTGCAAGTTGTTTCCTGTACAAAAGCCGCGAAGGGTCAAAAATCAAGTGTCAGACTTTATCGGGGCGAAATGACAACCGTGCGCGTGCGTCGGTTAGTTCCTTGAGGTGTGTTTTCTAAAAGGACGAGAACTCCAAACTGGAAGAGAAAGGGAGGGGGAGAGAGAGGGAGAGAGGAAGCACGATGAAGCCCGCTGGCCGCCTCGCAGAGTGAGGCAGAAAAGTTGTGTCAACTTTGGTGTGACGCGGAGGTGAAAACTCGGTGCGTCCACACCGACGCTCGGCAGCCGCAGCTGGGGGGCGGGAGGAAGATGGCGCGGCGCCGCGGCGGTGCCACGTCTCGGTTCACCGGAGAAATCCCCAAAAGTGCCGGAAAGAGCGCGACGTCGGCGGTGGTTTGGTTGTGTTTTTGTCTCCTGTTCCCTTCCGCCGCGGAGGCCGGGCTGTACACCGCCACCGACCAGCTCCTCCCGCTGAGTCCGGACAACGTGGAGCCGCTTTTGATCAACTCCACGGCCGCCGTGCTGGTGGAATTTTACGCTTCGTGGTGCGGACACTGCATCGCCTTTTCTCCAGTTTACAAACGTCTGGCGAGAGACATTAAAGGTTGGTGACACGACACGCAGCTGTGTTCCGTGACCTTCCGTTCCCGTTGATACGCGTTCTTATCTGCCTTTCAGAGCTTGTTTTATTCACGTGACACAAGTCTCTTAATTATCGCCATGGTTACAACTCGCTGTATTTATCCTCATGTGCACGGAAACGAGCGAGGACACCAAGCTGTTGTTTGTACCTGTTAATTAGAGCGTGTGATCTAATGAGTGTCTGTCCCGTCAAATATCCGAATAAATATCACAGCGCCGTGAGAGGAAATACAATTCGGATGATGGTGGAGGGCAAAGGGGGCTGTAATGATGGCAGGAGGCCCGACGCAGTCACGGTGTATTTCAGTCACACACACACACACACACACACACACAACTGTGGCAACTGGCGTCTCGGTACTAAATGCTTTGCAATTGGAATTGGACTTTAAACGGTCCGCATCCACTGTTATTCGAGGAGAATACCAGAGAAATTAGGGTTGCATGCAGAAGATATCGCCATGGCAACCACTTAATCTGCGGAAGTATATGCAGTAAATGTTGATGAACTTGATGAAGAAGTCAAATATTCACAGCAGTGTAGAAACTGTCTTCGTGGTCCCACCAGCGTCACTTTGTGGACCTTTTGCCCTCTTCTAAAAATACAAAGTTATGTTATAATCCGAAGTGTTGATTGCAAAATACACGTTGGCCCCCGGGGCCTCAGCCACTGTGGTCGGGTGCCATTGACGGTAAACTCAATATTTACTTTGGCTGTATTTCATGTCTGTTCTTCAGAATGGAAGCCGGCTGTTGACCTGGCAGCCATCGACTGCGCTGCAGAGGAGAACAGGAAGGTCTGCACCGCCTTCGGCATCAAAGCCTACCCCACTATCAAGGTATTATTCACAATATAACACGCAGCCCCACATTCTGTGTCCTCTTGCGATAACCGCTGCGGGAGGATCCACTTATTTAACAGAGATGGTCAACGTAGCCTCAAATGTGTGACTCTTATCAAAAAAAGTTTTAGTCCTTATATTAAAAGAAATGAAGGAAGTAGGTGCAGGTGAATCAAAACTTTGAACCTTATTCTACCTTATTTACGTGGAGGAAAACAATATCCATCAGAAAGTACTCCACTGTATTTCAGTCCGGTGAGCTGATCTCTATTTTGCAGAAGCCATAAAATAAGGAATGTTCACAGTCTTCCTCCAACATGCCTCGGCGCTGCCTTCATTCAACATGTGTACACTACGTTTGGTTTCGATTAGCACGTAGAGCATAATGTTGATACGCATGTGTGGAAACAGAATATGTGTTTGCTGGTACTTTTATAAAGGTATTTGATGAATTCAAGATTTTGTACTCATCATTCTCTACGATGTTTAAGTTGTTAACTAGTTTACTTCTAAAACTGATGTTGATGGAGTTTTTTTTTTTATCCGTCTGAAGCATTACAGGTGAACACTGACATTTATTCAGCACTTCTTTTTGATTGTTCAAAGACAAATCTATTATCCATCAGTTGTATTACTCCGCCTACAGGTGAGTAAAGGTAATATTGTTTTAATTATTTAATTAGATTCTAATATGTGTGTAGAGCAGCTTATTTTTAAAATAATTTGTCTGTATTTGTTGAAGCTCTGTTACGGATTGTCTTTGATACTGTATCTGCAACTGTGTGAGTACGTACGTGCGTCCGTGTGTGTGTGTGTGTGTGCGTGCGTCAGCAGCAGTGTGTGTTTCAAAGTCGCTCCTCTCCGTCATCCAGCCAGAGCCAATGAAACAAAGAGCCCCCTCTGTTTGAACGCACAATGGAGCCGAAACATCTGCGACTCATTTTAACCAGGAGGGATTTAGGGGTCAAGGTGCCCAGAGGGGCAAGCTGCCCCCCCCACACAGCCCCTTCCCCACCCCACCGAACATTACACAACATGACCGTGCTTTTCTCATGGCCGTGTGAGGGCCGTCGCATCTGATCTCACTTCTCTCTTTCCCTTCATCGACTTCCTACATAACGTAAACCTTCTGTCCCTTTCCCTTTGCAGTTCTTCCACGCTTATTCCAAGGCTGATTCTAAAGGACAGAGCTTTAGAGGTACTACTGCGCACACACACAAGCAACTGCTCGTGTAGTCCTTAGTGATAATCACCAACTGAGCATAACCTTCTCTTGATGCCATTTGACCTCCAGCTTCTACTCATGAAGTCTGGGTCCTCCGTCACCGGATCATAGACAAACTGGAAAGCCACGAGGAGCCGTGGCCCCCCGCCTGCCCCCCACTGGAGCCCACGAGGTAAACACACACTCACATTCCCAATTGTGAAGCGTTACTCTACCTGTCAATCACCCGCTTCTGAATCTGTCCTCGCTATTGATGACCTGCACTTATGATTTTGATTATGATTTCTCTGTAATGATATTTAACAACACGTCGGTAATGTTTTTGCAAATTTGTATGCTACTGTTTAGTTTTTAACCTAGTTACCCGCATTGTACGGACACTTTGTAAAGAACTCCATGTTCTATCCCACAAACAACAGTTTGGAATTCTGGTTTCATATTTAGTGACATTTTTTCTCCCATTTTTATCACTGTCTTCATTTTAGTTGCATACTTTTCTCTTATGCCATCAAAAGCTGCTGCACTGGGTTTTTTTTGTGACAGAATGAGGAATCAAATGTTTACACTAGTAAGTAAAGTCTTCAGGATCTTCTCTACCAGGCCACAAACTGCCTTACATGTGTTCAGGCATTGCGCACAGTCTATTACCTTGGTACATGAAAGGAAGCAGGAAATCCACTTTATTTTTCTTTTTAGGTCCGATGGGAAAGTACCGTTGCGTCATGAGATTTTCTTCTTCCCCTTTTTCTTCTTTTGCAAAGAACCCTTATGCTTTCTGTTTCACTGCTTTTCTCAACAGAAAAGGTGGCAGTATGAAGTATGTTATTGTTTTGTGTTAACAGCTTAATTAAAAAACAGATACTAATTTAGTTTTAATGTTTATGATTGTGGGTGAGGATGCCATTCAGATTAAAATAGTATTGTGTGAGGACCAACGAGATCAGGCCACTCAAATGTGTAAAAGGAACTGCCGAAATGAAATTAACCCGATGTTATGCCAGAGGGTTCCCTGTTTTGTCTTTAAAATCCTGGACCTCCTTCTTTTCTCAGAATGTGATCTTTGGGATTAATCGATAACCGTTTTAACTAACTGTTCATTTCCCGCCTCTGCGTAACTCGCACCTGAATTCTTACGTTCCGCTCGTCTCTCTCTCGCCAGCCAAGCAGAGATCGACAGCTTCTTTGAGACCAACAACGTCCAGCACCTGGCTCTGATATTTGAGGACGCCACATCTTACATCGGCCGAGAGGTAACGGCTCATCTCACCAACCAACGTCTCTCCGATTCTCAGCCAATAAGCGAAAATGTCTTATAATGTTGATTGAGGAGGATTGGACATCACCTGGATGATTTTTTTTTTTAACTCTGCGTGTTCTCCGTTCCTCAGGTGACCCTGGACCTGTTACAGTTTGAGAACGTCGCAGTGCGGAGAGTCCTGAGCACCGAAGAAGGTTTGGTGTACAAACTGGGAGTGACGGAGTTTCCCTCCTGCTACCTTTACTCTGCTGGAGGCAACTTCACCAGACTCAAAGTGTGAGAATCTGTGTTTCACTTCCTCTCTACCACAGCGTTCCTGACAATTTTTCTGCATGCACACGTGTTTCTACGGTTTTGATTCCAAGTCCTGTCGAACATAACCACAACAAAATGTTTAAGTCTTCAGACTGAGTGAAAACCCCTGTGTGGGTGTGCACGATACAACTTGAGTGAATCCACCCAGTTTTTCACAATGGTGGTTGTAGGAGAAGTCGGTGCCGATGCAAACTGGCGGTCTAAAGGTTTTTATTGTTTCTTTGCACAATAGCTTGCTTTGGAACAGCCCTAAAGCGGACCGACCCACTGTGTAAACATGCAAGTGGCAGCGGTTACATTGTGGTCGTGTCAAACTGCGAGTGCTACCACGGCTTAACAATAACAAGCACCACCTCCTACAGGATGTAACAATGGACTTAGTGTTTCTTGTGAACGTCCAGTACTGCCTATTGTTATCTGTGAAGTTCAGGAAGGTTCACTGCTAAAAACGGGTTAGGGTTAGAAAGAAATGTTGTTACAATTCCGAGAGGATTAAAAATAGATAAAGACCTGCAAGGAAAAAAAAGTGGGCTAAATAGATGTTGTCTATTGAGGAACTGAAATTGAAAAGAAAGCGGGTGGATGTGATATGGTTAAGGTGGTAGTGAAACATGAGCTACTCTTGTATTTTCTATACCTGGTACATTTATTTATAATATATTATATATATGTGTATGGAAAGCATCTCAAACCTTTTTACAGAAACTTCCATTTAACATCTGAAATAGACAAACGCCGAGTTTACTTCCTCTCGGTTCCTATTGTTCTTAACGCCGCGACTTTGCTTTCTAAACCTTCATCCCCTGCTCATTATCTGAACCCTATTCATGAGAATACTTTTAAACATCTGGCCTCCTAATGGGATCAGAGCATCAAAATCCCTCCCATTATTCCCTATCATAAAGCGGCGCTGATCGTTCCTCATCCTGCAAATTCATCTGCTGTTTCTCCCTCTTTGTTTGGCTGCTTCAATAACTTGGCATGCAAAGAGGACTCTTTTTACTTGACAAATGCAAAAAGGAAATGATTTATTGCTGATTTATTTATTCAGCCCCCTCCCTTCATCGCTCCCCTTCCAACCCCCCCTCATCTCCATCACTGTACAGAGGGGAGGTTTTTTAATTTCTTGCATGAAAACAATGCCATTGCTTTTCTGGCTTCACCTGCCAAACAAGCCCCAGCCGCACCCGGCAACAGATGGCCTCCCATCATCACTGAATGTCTGATTGATCCTGGGAGAGCAGAGTGTGCCTGCCTGCGTGTGCGTGTGCAGCAGCGTCTCACATCCGTCATGCATGTAATGTGTGCTGGTCCCAGGTGAATGCACCCCCCCCAGCCCACCCTGATGCCTTCCTGCCCGTCGGCCCTTGGGATCTGAATGAATGGCTCTCCCTCCACATCTGTACACTCCCACCAGACACGCAGGTGCAATTGAGTCCCGGGCCGGGAGCGAGGGAGCAGGCGCGGGCCCCGAGTATCCATCCTCCTTATTACCATCCTGTTCCAGTTTTACGATGTTCTCTCCCTCTCTCTCGCCCTCTCGCTCTCGCTCTCGCTCTCCCTCTCCCTCTCTCTCTCTCTCTGGCACTGACAAGTGGAGAAAGCAAATGGGAGGAGGATGTTAGGGAGGGCGAGCGCATTAATGGCTGCGGCTCCAGTTGCAGGGTTATCACATGGCTAAATGATCTCTCAGTTCCACGCTGCTCCGGCACCGTCTGTTCAGGATTTAAAATGCATTCCCGTAAGTGTGAAAGTAAGTAGGCACATAAAAACAGGTCTTAAAACAAAAGGTTGGATTTTCACATGGCTGTAGAGACGGCGCTGAGTGTAAGCCACGTGGCCAAAAGATTGTCAAACATTACACCGAAATGTCATCGTCTAACATTCCATTCCAAAGTGATGGGAATTAACAATCTGCCACAGCAGCTTCCGCTCTTCAATGTTTTCTGAACGGGAATCCGATATTTGCTCCCACTTATAAGAGCATCCGTGTGGTCGGCGACTGATGCCGAGTGACACTATCCGACTTGCAGTCAGCATTTTAATTAATGCTCCAAAGGTGTTGGACGGCTCACATTCTTTCGCGACAACTGAACAAAGGAGTCTTTACTGAGCTCTCTGTTCACCGGATGATCGTCACGGCCAAAGCAAAGGGGACGAGTGTCCGCTTACTTTTTGTGCACAGAGATTCTGTTGAGTCCCCTGAGGGTCGCTTCTCACCTGTCCTTCTCTCCCTCAGCAACATAGAGGCCCGTGCTTTCTACTCCTACGCGCTCCAGGCGCTGCCGGGAGTGAGGCGGTCAGGGAAGCCTCCACCGGTCGCCGCCGGGGTCGTCACCAACCACACACAGGAGCCGTGGAAACCCTTCAACAGGCACGAGCAAAGCCCGCTCTTATGTCTTTGTGAGTGCTCAGACGTATCTTGTGTTGTGACACGGTGGCGCTCGCTTGTGTGTCCAGGTCCAGAGTGTACATGGCCGACCTGGAGTCGACGCTGCATTACTCGCTGCGTGTGGAGCTGGCTGCTCATACCGTCATAAAGGGAGGGGCCCTGACTTCTCTCAGGGAGTACGTCTCGGTCCTGGCGAAGGTAAAGTTAGTAGAGGGAGCGCTGCTTACACGCGTGTAGCACACAGACATGATGCAAGAAATGACCGCTCATTATTTCATAACATTTGGATTTTAAGTGTTCGTTTTAAATGTGGGTTTACCACAAGATTTAAGCTGCGATTATTTCCTTTTTTTTGTCATTTAGAAGCACTCTGTTGTAAAATAAGCAGCTCATTCACTTTTCCTCACATTATCTTGACTGTTCTTTTCGCCAGGCAACAGAGGCTGAATTTATAGGGACAAAGAAAATGTCGAATCAGGAAATTAGTCAGAAAACAAAAAAAGACCAGCTTTTATTGCGAATGTGTAGTTGCAGCAGGACACCACTAGATGGGGATTGATGCACCTAAATGTTCACATTGTAGGTTTTGAGCTGTTGTTATGCAGGATTTAAAGCGAGAACATTCTTTTTTTGTTTATTCTGTTAGAATCCATTTGCTTGTTTAGCAAATTTTGGTTGGATGTACTTTTGCTTTCACACACACACACACACACACACACACATACACGCACACACACGCGTGGTTTGCAGCGGATGTGGATGCCATTGACTAGAGCCGGAGCACTCACACTCTCTTGGGTATTGTTGGCCCCCCTCCACGTGGGCTCCCCGGGGGACTGAAGCGTGGCTGCCACCCGCCCGCTGCCCGGAGGCTTTACACAGACACAGCCGGCACTGCTCCTCCTCCCACGTGTGGTTTCACACATTGTGAGATTGTGCCGGTTCTCTGTGGTTCAATTCATCTCTTTCCGTCAGCCGAAGTGTGCTTGCCAGGCAAACATGTGGTGGGGACGAGGCCCGACCCGCTGGCCCCGTCCCTTTTTGGCCACGCACCAGGCTGTCTCACGGCCCTCGTCTGCCACCAATCTCTGTGATTATATCGCCCTCTCTGGGGAGGCGTGTGTGGGGGGGGGGCAGAGCAACGCGGCCTCCCATTAGCCTCAGGTTGTTTAGTCAATAGCAGCAGGTCCCAGTGGTCTTTTTACCCTGTCCCCCTACCATGATGGACCAGCGGGGACTCAGCGGGCTTTGTGTCGCTGAGGAGGCTTTCATTGGGACGCGCCGCATCGTCGTTTCACTGAGTGATCTCGCTTCAAAGAGGCCGAGTCCTCTCAGCCAGTCTCAGCTTTCAGGATCGGCTCATGTAAGACAAGCAAGTAGCTGTAGATGAGAAACCAGAAGGGACAAAACAGGGTTGTTTTGGAAATAATTATTTCTATATTCGGTTTCAGATGCAGACTTTATTTTTTTTAAACGAAAAGTATTTTCAGCTTTGTTGAATCCTGAATGTCTGGTTTCTTTTGTTCGTTTTTCGTCTATATGCAAATGATTGCTGATGTGTAGCGAAATTATCTCTCCTAGACTGATGCAGTATGTAAATATCAGACACGTGAACTCTGTGTGAGTCATGTGATTAGATTAGTGAAAGTGACTCACAGCGTCCTGACCACAGTGTGAGTGTCATCTATTCGTGCTTGTGACACATTTTCCTCAGTCATGATGCACTTTTTTAATTTTCACTTAACTGAATAATTACTGGAGCGTGCTTGTTTACTTTAGGACTGCGCTGCCATGGGTGATATTTTATGGTTTGGCTTTATGTTGCCTGGAGGGGCAGAAGCAAATAAAAAATGTTTTTTAATTCATTATTTGTTATTTTTATTATTTTCAAAATTTTAAAACATGAGAAAATATGGAAACCGCCAGTCTTTGCCAGTCTAGAAATTGTAGTAGTTGAGAAGATAAAAAAAAAAAAAAAAAACATTTCTAGGATTCTTGCTTAAGAATTGAGTCAATCGCCTTAGAATTGTTGTGAATCTTGAAAAAAAAGTCTGTTAATAGAAATCTATTAATCTTCATGTTTTCAGCGATTTTACTTGACCTAAAAAAATATTATCTTTTCCGTCCAAGAATTGCAATTGATTTGTTTGTTTCTTTTCAATCCATAATCCTCCCATCCTTGCATCTCCACACAAACATGTAAACATGGGGGTTGTTATTTTTCCTTTTCTTTTTTTTTCTTTTTTGGACTCTCTCATAAAATTACTAGATTTACTGTCTTGTCAGGCTGAAGCCGGATTTATGAAACCTCTACATGTATATTGGGATTAAAAAAAGTGGATCTTGGGAAGCATGAGAGCATTACAGCGAGGTTTTTAAGGATTACACCTCTATCCTGCTTTTCTTGAAAGAAGCCTTTCAGCCCAGAGGGGACAGCGGGGAAGGGGAATAAAACAAAGAATTACAAAGGGGGACTTTGGACTAACGGGACACAGGCGATGTCCTTTGCACGCATCGGCTCAGGACACAATGTTCAAATACACCTATATTACTAAAGATGCTGTGTGCTTTTCTTAAAGGCAGCTGTTCATGTATTTCTGGATCCTGTTTCCGTTTTAAAGGTTGATCCACTCGACTGTTTTCTTCTGCATCTTCCCCCGTAGTGACGAAAACACACAACGCGTGTCTAAAAGTGGGGCTGCTGTTTGCGTGGCACGTTTCTGAAGTTTAGATTATTATCAAGAAGTCTTTTGCCCCCACACTCCCCCCCCACACACACACACACACACACACACGTGGCTTGGTCTGCCCTGGTGCAGCCAACAGATGCCTCCCTCCTGGGACCCTCACCGCAAGGTTTCTCAAGTGCTGCTGATACTAATCGGATCGGGATGACATATTGCCGGGGTGAAGGGGATTGTCATGGTCCAACTGGTATGGGGGGCAGGAGGGACGCGGGGTTAGGGGATGTGTGTGTTTTCATGATGGAGAGAACAAATGCGGAGGGAGATATTTAGTAGAGATGATAAAATGTAAAAGGTTTACTCTTTGATCACTTGGCCTTTCCAATATTGAATGTGGTCTTTTAATTAATTAAATGGGAATGTCATTGGATAAACGTCTGGTTTCCAGTCGAGTTCTCTTTGTTGTTGTTGTTGTTGTTGTGTAACTCAGATGCTCGGATGTCTATGATCATGCATCATCCAGGAGCATAACGCCTCGTAAAGCCAGGTTTCTAACCGTCAGTATTTACGAAGGAGAAACGTGTTATGTGAATACATCTTTCATGTGGCTAAACAGACTTTTGCTATAACAAATCTAAACTTCCACAATGAGTGGAAGGTATATTGGCATATTGATTGACATTGTGCACCATCAATGTTCAAGGCCAGGGAGCTCGGGGGGGAGAACAAGAGGAAACAAAAGTCACATGAGAAACAATAAAACCTATTAAGATGCCCCTGACAGGTATCTGATTACATAAATATTGTTTGTATTACTATAAAGTTGCACGTCATTAACATCTGAGCTTTCAGGCCAGCGGGTCGCTCATGAATACTGTTGCTTTGGCGACGCTAACTTAAACCCATTAGTGTGAAACACCTGCGCTCTTCTCTTCTGGTTAAATTCATACGCCTGTTTAATGAGCTTTTCTGACCGGGTGGCATCGGGACCTCAAATCCAGACCTAAACCTGTTAGATCGCTCTCCCAGCAGTGAGCACACATCCGAGGCCTTTGTCTGGTCCTTACGTTCCACCTTCACCGTGTGTGGACAGATATCTGCTGCTTGAATACAAAATGTTTGCTGTTGAAAAAAAAATTGAAAGTAATTCTGTTCAGTGGGATTATTTAATTCTTTTTTTTGTTTTAAATGAACAGTTTACTTGCAATCTACTGTCTTACTAAGTCGTGTTCGTGCAGATGGTGGTGTATGGCGGGTGAAAGACGTTGTGTGGAGTCAGGAGAGGGAAGGAGGCCGCACAGCACCGCTGTTCGCTTTGGACGAGGAGGTTTAAGCAAATTGCCGGGGGCCTGGTTAAGTGGTCGGAGTGTAACGCAGAGATCCTGTTAGAGGGCGATGAAAACACGGCTGAGCCGTTGACTGAAGGGGTGTGTGTGTGTGTGTCCATCCATATTTAGGTGAAGAAAGGGTAGAAGCCAATTAAATAAAAGACGACTCAGAGAATTAGAAAAGTTGACGGGAGCTGACTCTGCTGTCTGCTTTCTTTTTTTTTCTTGTATTTATTCCTCTTTAGTCCCGAGAACTATGAATACACGCGTTGTTCAGCGATGCTTCTGATTCTGCCTTTCAAAACAAAGTGGAACTGCAACAACTAGTCAGTCAATGGCCCCGGACACTTATTTGATAATTCAATACAACTCATCTGCTTCATTCTGCTCCAAACGAGATAGTAAACTGGAAATCTTTGCTTTGGACTGTCGTCTGGCAGAGAAAGACGTCACCGGGAGCTATATGATGTTATCGCAGGTTTTTTCCCTAATTTAATGACTTTATAGATCACATTAATGATCAATTATTGAATAAATATATATATATATATACTGTAGTACAAATTTAAATGAAAGTTCCCATAGAAGTTGTTTTGAGTCTTGGAAAAAGCCTTAATCCCTCTGCTGTGTCTATTTCTGAGAAACAGGACTATTAGCATACACTTTTCCAAAGCGGCTTACAGTAAGAATAGGTAACAGATTTAGCTGATATTTATTAAGAGGCTCTTCCCTGAAGACGTCAGCTGTTTCTATTGTCAGTAAGGTATGTGAGAAGAGACGTTTGTCCGTGTCTGTCTTTGCTCTGTCATCACCGGTATCAGACGCCCATCAGCTGGATTTCCTCTTTCTCTTCGTGTGCCCCCTCTGCTAGTTACTGGGTCATGTTTCCTCCCAGTTGTGGTTGTTACCGTGGTAGCGCCAGTTTGAAAGGATGTAAATACACATGAGGAGGAAGCGCTGAGCAGACTGTGTTTAAGTGGTTGTTAGTGGCTTAGGAAATGGATCTTAATGAAGGAAGAGGCTTAAGGTCTGCTGCTGTCACATTTAGCGAGTTTCTTTGTAAGGGAAAAAAAAACCCAACAACAACTTCTGTGAGAGATTATAAACCTTGTGAACAATATAGTTGAGAATGTTGGCAACTGATAATCTTTTCATTACATCTCTGCTCGGTTCATTGTGTGTTAGAAGGAACAAAACGATGGTACTCAAAGGTGAGGATGTTGATTTGAACAGCTCGTTTTAGTAAAAGGAGTTGTCATATTTTATGAGCAATTACTTTATCAGTGAAGACTCATTAAAATATATAGAACTGGTTGTATGGAGGAGTTGTGTTGTTTCTCAATAAACTAAACCTGCACTTGATTAGGTCAAATTGACGGAAGTGTTCTTTAATGTGAACGTATTCTGGGTCTTTGACAGTAGATTGAATGCTTAAGGGTTTTCACATGAAGAATGGGGGGAAATGCCCATGGCATATATTTCTGACATTTCATCCACTTAATATCTAATGGATAATAAAAACAAATGATCGGTAAAGAATATAAAGGTTCACTGCATTCCTTCTTGCATCACATTTGCTCTGTAATCAATGCCGTTGTCTCTTTCGTCTCTTTAAGTTGACGCCCTTGTTGTTTTATGTCTGCAGTACTTTCCAGGCCGTCCCGTGGTGACGAACCTTTTGAAGTCTTTAAACGCTTGGCTACAGAACCAGACTGGCGACGAGATTTCCTATGAGGCACTGCGAGAGATCCTGGATAACACCGCTCAGGTGAGTCCAGACGGAGCTGTATAGATGAATATTCAATAGCTTTTCACCTTGTTTTCACTCGAGGTAACATCAAAATTGTTCCTAGCCGACATGTTGTTCCTTTTGGTATTCATCGGATTCAGAGGTCTGTCCGTTACGAGCTGCATTGAGGAAGAACATTAAAGCAAATTGAGAAAAGGGCGCATACATTGTGGAGCCTGAACGGGCATCGTAAAGGGAGACATTAAAGGAGCAGACAGAGAGCCGCACGGAGAACAGAGGCGTCGCAAAAATGATTTTAGGACGTCCGTCTCGGAGGAGCCTCTTAGTTCCAGCGAGAGATCAAGGTCACTTGTCAGTCTGGGCGCATAATCAGCTCAGAACCACTTCAGAGGCACCAACGTGAGACCTATCCAGTCACAACATGTTCAAATGTGATCCTTGAGAATTTCTCTAAAAATCCACGGTGCGAGTATGATACACATTTTATTCTACAGACATCCAGGTTCCTCAGCGTGCACTTTGTCCTTGTCCCCGTGCCGCCCAGCTGAGGATCTATGCGCTGTTGTCTTTGGAATGAAGCCTGCATGCCTCCAGTACCGCCCCTCGCAAATTGAAAGAGTCACTTACTTACATCATTAGCTTTTAGCAGGCAAATCAATTCATCAATGAATCAATGGAAAGGTATGAATAGACTCAGAGGAAATGGAGTCTGTACGCACACGCGCGCATACCAAATCTTTACTATTGACATGTGAGTAACCCTGTCAATCACGCTGGCAAAGGCAATGCATCGCATCGAGAGAAACGACTTTATGTCAGAGAAAATATGCTATTGGATTCAACTGTGGCTGGTGGTTAGAGATCTGGATAGCTTCTGTTCATTAGTGGAGGGCTGAGCCATTAACCTGAGATTGACTTCTTATTGATCACGAAAACTACGTGGAAGGGCTTTCATTAGGTTGAACAGGTTGGGAGACCCTGGAGAGGCTGTACTTTAAAAAAAAAAAAAGTCTTTGGTCTCCGATTCTTATACAAAGGAAAAGGCTGATTGATGCGACCATCAAAAAGTGAATTCCTCTCAGTATGTTACAACTTCCTTACTCTGTCTCTGGCATTTAGACATTTGCTCCAAACTGGGATTTATTAAAAAAAAATGGGTTGTGTTATTCTTTTACTACTTTTCTCAAATAACACTACAAATACCAAATTTCCTGAAACAACTGGGCATCATAGTGTTTTAGATAATATCACTTGAGCAGGATTAAATCATGCATTTTGTTAAAGGTGTTCCCAGGCAAGACTTCTTGTAGTCTGTTTGTCATAATAAAACTCGGTGAGAAAGTCTAGTGTTCAGAGTTTTTAATTAATCAATTAGTTATTCACTATAATTTTATGGGATGTTTTTTTGATCCTTTATGACTGTTAACTGAATATCCTTGAGTTGTGGACAAACAAAAGGTTTCTGCATTTCTTATTTTGTCAAGAAACAAATCAACCGATTAACTAATATAAATATTTAATTATTTGCAGTTCTATATTATACTGTATTAGTAATCTAAGGTGATCAATTCATTGTTTTTTGGGGTATTTTCATGGGATTTGTTATAAAATCTTGAATGTCACCAGATCGATCCTTTTAATCTTTTTTTCTTTGTTTCCTGGATTCCATCCGTCAGTAATTAGTGTCCACTTGTTCTTCCTCTTTCTGTCTCAGTCTCCAAACACTGCCTTGCCTGAAGGAGAGCGGTGGGTGGCCTGTCAGGGTTCACAACCCCACTTTAGACGTTACCCTTGTGGGATGTGGAGTCTCTTCCATGTTCTTACTGTCCAGGCCAAGGACGCAGGAGGCACAGGTACACACACACACAGGTTGTTTTTATGTGAATGGAAAAGCTCAATGAAAGCTCATGGAGGGGTGGACAGAGGATGAGCGCTTTGTGAGGCTGTGTAAACAAATTAGCAACAAAAATCATTATCACATGACCACATTTTTTGTGTCGTTTTTTTTTTTTTTTTTCATTTTTTGGCAACTAAATTTGAGCCTAATTGTGCCTGTGTGAAAAGGGATTATGTTAGATTAGTGGAATGTGAGTGGTTAATAAAACAGGCAGATGACCAGAGGCTCCGCTCCTGGCAGGAACTATAATCTCCCTTCAACACACACTCACTCAGAGGTTAATCCCGAGGTTTACGGACCATCACGTGACCTGCAGATGGATGGACCCGAAAGGGCGTCCATCTGGCCCCCCACAGACCACCGGCTTAGTGGACGCACAGACACGCGTTGGTGTACAGTATGGAGCCCAACACGAGGCTCCATTCATCCACACGCTGCACAGAAAGGTGTGAACATGGTGGTCAAGGTTTGAACTGAAGACCGCCCTTAATTTCAGAAAGCGCACTCTCTCTCTCGAACACGCGCGTTCACTCCCGCTGTCATTAGGGTACATCTGAAGGTCCTGCTAAGCCGAGAACAAAAGCAACCGGCTCCGGGAGAATATGTTTGTGGACTGTTGAAGCTCTGAGACAACAGCATGGCCACCATTCACAGAGTGTTAACAGTAGTTAATCTCCACAATGGGTTATCCCATTTGCACAGATAATTCATCTCAAAATGGGGTTAACCCAGCTCTCTGTGACTCCTGGCCCACATAACCGTGGGAATCCAGGAAGCTGTGGACCCACACCGCCATTAGCACGTTAGCTGTATCTTTTTTTAATGTACGGAAGCAGGTGTTTTTCATTACAGCTTTAACCACAGCTTTTAGTTGCATATTACTTGTGTATGATCACAAAAACACATAGTTACTGAATCAGGACATGGAACAACGCTGTTGTTAGGAAGGAGTTTGTGATTTAGTTTTTTGTCTAATCATTTGTGATCAACATTCCTTCCAGATCCCAAGGAGGTGCTGAGTGCCATGAGAAGCTACGTCCACAGCTTCTTCGGCTGCCGGGCGTGTGCCGAGCACTTTGAGGTCATGGCGGAGGAGAGTTTGGTGGAGGTGGACACGTTGTCGTCAGCGGTGCTGTGGCTTTGGTCGAGACACAATCGTGTCAACAACAGACTGGCAGGTAGGAGTCCAGCTTCTGTCAGTAGAGGTCTCTGCATAAAGCTCCAGATAACTAAACAATCACCACATGAAGAGAGAATTGGGTTTTATTTTACTTTATTTAAAGTGAAAATATTATTTTTCTAAACTGCTTTCAGCTACTAGGAGGTGAGTTTGTTTCTTTTCTGATCGACGCAAGTCCTTGTAACAATGAATATGCCTTTAAACGAGGTAAACTTGTAAGAAGTTGACATAAACTTTTGATCATCCTTCAAGCAGAGACACAAAAGCTTCTCTGGTTTCAGCTTCTCAAACATGTTGATTTGCTGGATTATGATGAACATTTCTTTAGTAGATTATACTGGTTGCGACCACCTGCCTTTAAAAATTGAACAAAATGTTGAGTGCATGAACTCCAAAGAAAGTACCAGGTACCATCCGCCCATCTTTTACCAATGGAAAACCAACGAAAGGAAAGTTTCAAGCAAGTATTAGAGTATCTTTATTTATCCTTACTAAATTTTGGGGGAAGATTCTGAAGTCCAGTTTCCTCTAATGGTCAGTCTGTCTTTTGTAATGCGACTAAGAGGGGTGAGGGGAGGAGGAAGGATGGATCCTCAGATCAGACACCAGCTGTCACCCCGTCTTAGACCCCCAAGTGTCATCTGCTTCGGCCTCATCCATTTTCTCCTGCTCTCCCCCCACCTCCTCTGCCGTGTTTCATCCTCCTCACACCCTTACTTTGGTTCTCTCCCACACCCCGCTGTCCTCCCACTGTCACCCGGAGTCCGTGGGTATGAATCTCCATCCAGGTCAGATATTCCAATGCGGCATAATACCCACTTATTAACTTTTCATTTGCTTTAGACAAAAAGGAGGTTTTAGCATCTCGTCCATTCTTGTCCCGCATATGAATCTACAAGGTTTTACGAGTTTCTCAAATCTTTGGCCGTGCTGAATCGGCATATTGCACTTCTGCAATACAGCCTCGTGAGTGTTAAACAGCTGTTAGCATTCCTCCTCCCTTGTCGGTGTTCATATGATTTTATTAGGCACCGGGCTGTCATTAACAGCCCACTTTGTTAAATCACTGTCTTTTGTTTGTGTGGACTGCCCCCCTCTTCTATCTGAGGCACAGCTTGTGTCCTGAACAGCAGGGGCCAGAATGACTCTCGTCCCCGCGGGTGTCTGCTCCCCAGACACTTAAACACTACTCGACCCGCCGCCTTCACCCATCCGTCTTCCCTCCATTCCTCCGTCTCTGTTGCGGCCTTTCTCTCTTTCCACTCGTCATCCCGTGGGACTCGTATCCACCGCTTGACAAGTAATGGCACAGCATCCTCGCAGGATGGGTCCCCCAGGAACCAGCCCCCCTTTATACCCACCCACCCACGCAGGCACACACACACACACAATTCCCAAGGTATTGTGTGACAGCAGGTGGCAAACGCAATGACACAAGCCACACACACACGCTCCCCACTTCTTTCCTCCCCCTCCCAAGCTCCCCCACACACACACACACACAAAACACACACGCAGCCTTTCCATGCATGGGTCAAGTTGTGGCGTGTGGCGGCGGGCGTTAGTCACGGCGGAGGGCGAGTCAGGGGGTCCACAGGGAATGAATCGGGTGAATCGGAAGGAGAGCGGGAGGGAGGAGACGGGGGTTCGGCTGTGTTTGTAGCAATAAGCGCCGGCGTCTCCCTGAGGGGAGCACACTCCAAGCCTCCATCCACTCAACCCCTCCTCTCCCCTTTGCCTAAAGTGGAGCTCTTTAGCAGCCCCCCCCCCCCCCCCCCGCCCCTCCTTTCAGGAGCAGCCGTGCATGAAAGAGCAGCTATTTGTAAAGCGTCCGAACAATTAATTTAGCTGGCAACAAAGAGGCCCCAGGGCCCTCGGTCTCCTCGCGGCAGCAGAATTAAGACCAGCGGCAGCTCAGTCCTGTTGCTGCTTGTCAACAGGCTGAATCACATTTCTGCAGACTAAACAGCAGCAGGCCGAGCTGCCTTCAGGGCTGAGAGTACACAGCACAGCGTTAGTGCCTTTCTCAGACCAGGTATCCTCTGCAATGTGTCCCTATGAGCAATAACTGTAAATGAGTTTCCATTCCATATAACATTCTTCATCATAGTCTCAGTTAGTATTGAGTGTAAGACCAACCATGGTACAGGTTGAGTCGGGCATGAAAGGCACACGTCAGAATCGGTCATTTCAACAGCTGGGAAAGGTTCCCTGTAAATGAGAGAGGGTGGTACATCATTTATACTCACCGAGTCTGAATGATCTCAATGTCGTGTTTGAAGCCAAGAGGGCAATCTGTTCTTTTTATGTTCTGTTCTGGACTTTTTTAACTTTTACGAGGGAAAGTTTCATTATTGTATATTGTGTCAATAAACTCCTTTTTTCGAGAGTGGAAGGACTTCTCGGACTGGATTGCGTCATCCTTGAAATCTCCGTCGTTGTTTAAGCATGGGTCTCCTTTTTGTTAGTTTTAGGATCTTAACCGAATAAACAGCTTTAGATTATAGTAGTTTAGATTTTGTCAATTATTTAAATGAGCATAAAAACCCTGACATCCTGCACACTACCCAGCGGCCTGATGGCTCGGCATGTAGGTGATCCTCACTTAGAGAATTAGTGCTGAGGAAGCTAGTTTGACGTGCTGAACAATACATATTTATACCTGATGAATATGTATGCGCGGTGGTGATGACATCGCCGTGACAGGCCATTGTGGCAATCTCAATATGGCGGGTATGGCTAAAGTCACCCTGCCGCAAACGTGGCAAGCTGATTAGAATACGGAAAGAGATCTGAGGTGTGTGTGTGTGTGTGTGTGTGTGTGTGTGTGTGTGTGTGTGTGTGTGTGTGTGTGTGTGTGTGTGTGTGTGTGTGTGTGTGTGTGTGTGTGTGTGTGTGTGTGTGTGTGTGTGTGTGTGTGTGTGTGTGTGTGTGTGTGCGCGTGCGTCTGCTCTCACCTGCTGAGATGTATAAAAGCCCCCCCCCCCCCTGGACACACACACACGCAGCCAATCCGGGACACAGTAAAATTGATGAATCTTTTATGTAAAGTACTGTATGCAGAGTTCGTACACACATGCATATGACTGAGATTAATCATGAGCGGCAGAGAGACGGAGGAGGGAGCAGGGACGGAGGTGCTGGAGGATGTAAATTGACAGTGCTGTAAAGTGACAGAGCTGCTGCTGCTCCCCTTTTTTCCCTTCACACACACAAACACACGCATGCACACACATACAAAGTGTGTGTGAGTGACGATGAGTGGGCAGCGGCTACATGAAAGAAAACATGTTAAGGAGAAAGTTTCTAATTCATTAAAAGGGCAGCTCCCCTCTGAGGTTTGTGCTGCTCTCTTGTTCAATTTGGAGATTGGACTTTGCTTTCAAAGGGGTGTGAAGGGACGAGACAGGTGGTCCAGAGCACCAAGGTCTGCTGCCTGCAAACAGGGATTGTGTGTGTGTGTGTGTGCGTGTGTGTCTGTGTGTGTGTGTTTGTCTGTGGTGAAGCTGTCCACTTTGGCCACATCTATTATCTCACCACCCCTCCCACTGGGACATCCCAGAAGCCCATTGATCATTTGTTAGACCCTGTCATACACTCTCACAAACACACACACACACACACATATCAATCCTCAGATTACGTGCCCACAAAAACTCAGACAGATGATTTACATATACACACTTAAACACATACATACACATATGCATATGGGCACTTAGTTTTTACGAGCTCTGTGACAAGATCAAATGGGTTCACCGTAGATTGCATCCAGTCCTCAAAGCACTTACATCCTCGAGTCAATGCACCAACAAGGAGAATCAAAGAAACAACAATGGATGAAGGCTGCTGACTGGATGCTTTATGTTGCGTGCTTCCTGTATGAGAATGAATTTGAATCCATGGGATTTTTTCAGGCTTAGTATATAACCTTCTATAGGGTGACGATGTATTTGTCTCTTAATGTAGTGCAGTATTGAACTGCTGCGTTCAGAAACGCACTTTAGAATATAAGCGGCCAATGTTCTTGTGTATCGCAAGTATAAAAAGCAACGCCTAATATTATCTGTGGTGGAAAGCAACAACTTTACTTCTGAGTTTGTCTCTGCAGGTGCTTTGAGTGAAGACCCCAACTTCCCAAAGGTCCAGTGGCCTTCGCCCGAGATGTGTCCAGGCTGCCATTCTGTGAAGGACAACGGGGAGCACAGGTGGAGCCAGCCGCAGGTTCTTCCCTTCCTCATGTCCTACTTCTCATCCAGCAGTATCCTCGCAGGTATGGGTTTGTTTTCTGAAGAGCTCAGACCTCATGAATTGAAATGAAAGTATTTAGCCAAAATACAGTGTTTATTTCTTCCGTCAACTTGCTTCTGCTATAAATACAAATACGGTCCTTGATTCAGTTCTTGCTCTTTTTTGAAATAATGCAAAGTATCTGTCGTTAAAGATTCTCATTTATCAGCCATTAGAACACATGGAAAGAGCCTCCATAACCCCACGGTCACTCTTAACCACACATGTTTTGTACGGTATGTTTTACTCATTTTTAGGGGTTTAATGACGTTTTTGAGTTTGCCCAATTCCATGAAATTGAAGGAGTTCAATACTGCAATATACTATTACTGTTTTCTAGTGTAACGAGTAAATAGCAAAGAGGGAGTTCCTGAGTCGGAGTGAGGTTTATCCAGACTAATTGAGGATAATGAGTAGACCATTGGATTGTAGATTAGAGGTGATGGCTTTGGAAATGATGTCTACTCGTCTTTTTCCTCGTCTTGTCAGACCACCTCGAGGATGAAAACCAGATCCTGGCAAAACAGAGGGAAAAACATGCTTTATTATCTCAGCAACGTGTGGAGAGGAAAGCCAGGGAGGCCTCAGACTCCATGATGCACCCTCTGCCATCGCAATCCACTGTGCAGGACGAGGAGGAGGAGGAGGAGGAAGAAGAAGAGGAGGAGGAGGAGGAGGAGGAAGAGGGGCCGCGGGACGAGGAGGAGCAAGGTGGGGAAAGGGCCGCGGCGGATGAGATGGAGCGTAAGAAGTCAGACACGAACCCCTGGGGCAAACCCCAGGTGGAGGTGGACCAAGGCCGGCGGCAGGCCCGCAGGAAGCCCAGAATCGTGGGCCTGAGGATGCCGGAGCTGCAGGAGGACATCGTGGACCTCGACTCATTCGTCTACCAAAACTACAAGGCCAAGGCGCTGCAGGGCGTCGCCGCCACCCGGGTCAAACAGCGCAGCCTGCAGAGGAAGGAGGAGCGGGACCCGGGGCCCGTGTTCGGACTCGGCTCGGATCTGGACGCCGGGCTCGGGATGGTGGGCCTGCAGCCGGTGGAAGCTGACTTTGAGCTGGAGCTCGGGCAGCAGAGGAAGCGGCTGCAGAACCGAGAACTGAGCGGCCAGCGCTTTGTGGAGGAGGCCGAGTTGGCGCGGTGGGTGTCTGTGCTGAGCATCGGGTTTTCCAAAGTGGACATCAGCCTGTGTGTCGTCCTTTATTTCCTCTCCTTCACGTGTCTTCTGGCCATGTATCTTTTCTTCAAGAACCGCCTCAGGCTACGGAGAGGCAAAGTAGCTCTACCTTGAACAAAAAGGTATCCAATTTCCAGATGAGTCGGCAATGATTAACGTTCATTAGGTTTGTGCAGGCTACGGGTGGGGTGACTGTAAGGGGATGTGTCAAGATTAGGGCGATGTTAGACGGTCCACTTAACTGTTACCTCCAGCTGAATGTCCTGGATGTGTTCTGTCTAAACAGAGTGTAGGGGAAAGGGAAAATTAGCTGCATTTCTATATCGGGTTTGCTTATTTAATTATTCATTTAATGTTCTTTTCAGACAGAAGCTTAACTATGGACAATATGTGAATGTAGATGCATATTTCCATAAGTGGGTTGCTGTTTTTGAATTAAGATCACAATTTAGATTTGTTTTGTTTGACTTCTTATAAAGAGCAAACCAGTATGAGATTATTTAAAAAAAAAAAACTAATTTTTTATGGAGTGACTGCAACTAATGAATTTATTTTACTAGGTTTTGTTAATTTGTAGCAGTGTGATTTTTTTTAATTTTATATCTCTTAATTAGGCCAACACCTACTTCTGTCTATTATGACACAAATATATATAATTATATGATTATGATTTATAATTTTTTAATATCCGAATTATTTGAATAAAATGCTACTTGATTGTGCTTCAATGAACAAACAAAAAAAGCAATTGTGCTTTAATAACAGATCAACTCCTTTCCCTTAATCAACAATTGACATATTTCTGTTTAATTCAATGCATCAATACTAAATCAAATGTTACTGCATTTCTTTTGATACTCAGACAACTCAGTCCCAGGATGCGTTGTGGGTTTGACAGTTGGATCATTTAGCTGAATACTGTGACTGGACCAGCACATCCACACTTAACTTTCTCCAGAGAAGAGCAGACCAGCCTTTTGTTGTTCAGCTCCTTTGGTTGGTGGTTTACTGTCCATCACACGCAGTGTTACTTCACATTCACTTTGAGTCTTACATCACGCTGCCACACAACAGCTACGCTGCTTGTTTATGAAGTGTTGTGCAGCGGGCGGCGCATATGTTCACACTGGAGGAGGTTTTAGAATAAGCGGGATTTGTCTATGACGTAAAGCCTCGGCTTCTCATCTCAAAAAACACTTGTGTTGTTCTGTTCGCTTTTTTGCTTTTGTCTCAATCAATAAAATTTATTTTTGATAATGACTCATTGCTTTTGATACAACCAGTCAATTTAACAGCTCATCACATCACTTTCTTTTTACCAAGTAATATGAAATCAGAGAGACGGGGTGAATCCGGTCAGTATGGACTGGAGATGTTTTGAGATTATTCCTTTACAGGTTTGGCAAAAACAACTTTCTGTTTGTTGTTTTTGTTGTTTTTACCAAGACGACCAGGACACGAGACAAGGAGGACCGGGGTGTTGCATGTAGAAATGGAGGCGGGGGGGTTTAAAGCATCCAAGGTTGAAGGAAAAAGCCTGTTGCCATCTGCTGTGCAGCGCAAACTAAATCCTAACAATTTCATTGGGATTATAGCAAGTGAGTAATCCAGCTTTCCTTTAGGACTAGAGGGGAGAGATTACCCTTGAGGATTAGCTCCATGCAGATAATAAACTTTATTAAAACGCAATCGGCTTTCATGGGGCTTCTTCCCTCACACACTTGGAGGTGAGCTCTGCGGGGGGGCGGCCAGCGGCGGCAGCAGACGCACGTGGGTGAGATGGTCGGTTGAGGTGGATGAAAGCGGGAGCAGTGTGTGTGTGTGTCTGTGCGCATGTGTGCGGGATAAATGAAACAAAGACTAGTTTTGATGTCGTCCGGATTACAACAAGCCCATCTGAAGGACGAGCGATGCTTGATCTTGAGCTTTGTGTTTCTTAGAACATTGGCTTGAATTCCCTTGACTCTTGACCCTTACCTTCACCCCAACCTGACACACACACACGGATCCAAAACGCAGCTCCATCTCTTCGTCCAAACCACCTTTTCAGCAACAGTAGCACGACAGGGATTGAGGGTAAATTGAATTAGTTGAGTTAAAGCAGTCGATTCCTCGCAACAACCCACACCTGCACACACACACACACACAGAATAGGTTGATTAATGGCCCTTTATTAAGGCAGAGGAGTGTCAAGGCTGAGCAGCTGTTGTTGCGTGACTAAATCAAACTCTGAGATACTTAATGCTCAATGACACATTATGGTGGTCCGGGATGGATTGAGAAAAGCACAATTTGTCAGATGGACCATACGCATGTTATTTATTAATGTATTTTTATTCCATGTTGCTGTCTTTTTTTACTTGGTGATACTGTCAAACTAAAGGAGGAAGTACATGTCCTTCTCAAACATTTAAGGGATTTTGTAAGTATTGGTGTTGTTGAATCGGATTTGCATTTATTTTGGTTTGTCTTTGATTTGAGTTTGAACCAAAGATTGGAATCTGGAAGATAATGCAAAACATTAACAACTTGTCTTTTCCTTTAAGCACCTTTCCTTTACCTTTGGACATCTGACCTGTTAATCTGCTTCCATGTTTACCTGTACTTGTTTTATAGGATTGGAGTCAGCGATGCTCGGTGCCGCTCACTCCACAGAAGCGCTTTATCAGGTTCCTTGAGCCCCGGTGAGCTGAAAGTGTTGTGCTGCCTCAGACTAATGATGGTTAATGAGGAAGTTGGCAGCATTGTAATATCTGTCTGCAGCTTTGCCAAGGCCGAGGTGAGCAGTTCACACTGAGGACAGACGCTTCGAATCTAAATCAGGACACGTTCGAAGCTGCTCGTGCTCTTTATCTGTCCGACTTCAGCCTTTATCTGTAAAAATTGGAAAACTTTAGTTAGATAAATATACTTAATCCATCATATTAAACTTATTTTATAGGGCTTACAAATCAATGAGACGAGACACCACAAACAAAGTTATGCCGAAGGTATTAATGAGGTACAAATTAGTAGAAAATACTAATTCATGCCAGAAAGATAAATAGAGTTGGAGCAGAATTATGTAAATGAAGCACCCCAGTGATTCATTACAAAATAAAAAGATGCCCCCAAACTAAAAGCAGTCAAACAGTTCTCCCACCAGCAATTAGAGGCTTAGCAATACTGTATCAGCAACACATTTGACTCGGACATCAAGCACAATGCTTAGCTGGTTTGCAGTGACGTGACTGCAGAAAGAAGTCCAAAACGGCTTCAATAAACACAACATTGTTTCTAACATTAAACTTTAAGTCTACAGAAAGTCCTTTAAAGTACTTAAAAATTAACAGTTCCGACACCACTAAGCAAGTTCCATCTAACAATATGGACAATATTTGGTGTTTTTGTTTACTGCAAAACAACCGTTGTGTTGTAGAAGCACAGACTGGAGGGTAAAAACCTCACCCTGCTGCCCCGTTGTTGTCTTCCATAAATTAGACAATGTACGGTTTTATAGTCGCTCCTCTCCTGTAGCTGTTTATTACCCCTCTAGTATTGATATTAAAATGCAGGAGGGGCCTGATGCATTTTTCTGTCATCTCTCTTTCTGACTTTAATAATACCATAAAGAGAGAAGGAAGGCGAGCTGTGTGTGGAGGGGGGGGCTGAATAAATGATGAAAAAGAGGTTAATATATGGTATTGGTATATATCACATCCAAACTAAGCCAGAACCCCTTTCAGTTTGAACATTCAGCCTTTAAAAAGCAGGAGTCAAGTAGGGTCAGATCCATCTCACTTTACTGCAGCGTTCCCTCCCCCTTCCATGTGGTCGCTCATCTGCTCTCCTAAACAACCCCCCCCCCTCGGACCAACCAGACTGTCACTACGGCAGAGAGTTGGAAGTCCTCCTGTGCAACAGATAGTGAAGAAGTGTGGACAAGGGAGGGAGGGTCGATAGCTGTCCTGTGCTGCATTTGGGACTTGATAATACGGCCAACTGTGCTATTTTACACAAATCTGACCTTTATGTCTTCCCTCCACTTCTGTTTCTTGTGTTTCTATGCTCTAATCTCACCCTCCCTCCTCCACAGGTAGCATGTAGCTTACAGGGAGGAGATCCAACCCTTGTCAGCCACGTTGTTTTAGTCCACTCAGCTGACTCTTGAGTGTTGCTTTCCACAAGTGAACTTTTTTTGTTTTAGATGTTCTTTGTTAGTGTCATCGGGTCACATGGTCCGCGGCATGTAATCGCTTACCAGCACCGAAGTTGCGTGAATTAATTTCCTTTCATTTAAATAAAGGTGACAAAGATGACTTGGCAGACAGGTTTTATTGAGATGTATGTCGTGTCGTGGTCGGTCCTCTGAGAATTGTAATGAAAAGTTTATTAGATGTGCTCTTGATGAAGGTTTGAAATGAAGGTTTCCTTTTGGGAGATGATCAGACCCCTTACGTGAGAAGAGGAGCCACAGACAAAAACACAAACATGAGCATGTTTGCTTATTTTAAAACAGATTGAACTATATATGTTTCTGGGTGGTCATTCATGTTGCACATTAATCAATGACACGATCGCTTCCAGGGATTCAGATTGATAGGCGCCACAACATTTCTGTCTCTCAAAGGAAAAAGTCATTATCAATACTCTGCATGCAAAGTTTTTTGTAGTTCCATTCATTTGCTTTGCAGACCTGGGTTACAGGCATGGGTTGCACTTTGGTCTGGTGCCAAGTGGAGAGAAGGTATGATTAGTCCTGTGATTCACCTGTAATATCTCTATTTGTTCTAGTACTAATATGCCCGGTGATAATAGCGATGACAATTGAAAGTTGAGCCTCTGTCAGCCTTGCTGTTGTGCAATAAAAGGTATAAAACACACCTCTCAGGTTCCTTTGAAACCCTCGATCAAGCTTCTCCTCGGGCGTGCTTGGCCGGACCGCTGCACAAGTTGTTTGAGTCAAACGAGCCCATTACCACCTCGTCTTAGTACGACAGGGTCAGGTTCAATCAGGTAATTGGAAAATATCATTTCTGAAAGGAATAGATTTCGTTTGTTCAACCAATCCCTTCTTCTAATTACCCAAATGGACAGGAGCTGTCAGGAGACAATAACTATTCCCTAATAGAATTTGCCTCCCAAGTGCAATTTAATTTTCTCCTCTGCTCTCTCCTAAGGTTTCCCCCCTCGTTTTCTGCCCCCCCCCCCCCCCCCCCCCTCTGTTCCTCTCCTGCTTGCAGACCAAATGGTGAGGGACACGGTGCCATCGCTACCTAATGTTGTTTTGTCAGTGGATGCCGGAGAGATTGTTGGTTGACTGACTGCTGCCGGTTCTCTTCCGCTCGTGCTGCAGAGAGCAACCCTGCAGGAGCATGGAGGAGAAGAGGAGGAGGAGAAGAGGAGGAGGAGGAGGAGGAAGAGGAGGCGGAGGAAGAGGAGTCTGTGCCAGAATCACCGGCAAGCTGCGGTGATTAGGTAGGTCTGCATGGTGGGGTTATTTGTTCATCTTGCAAGCATGTTCCCTGAACATGCAATGTTTTTATCGATCACCATGGTTACGGGGAAGTGCTGTTTTGCACACGGATTGAATGTAGCGAAGCAGCGACGTTGTCTCTAATTTGTCAGTTAATATTTGGTTATCTTGGTGTGGTCTGCAAATGGCAGAATTTGGAAATGATATTAACGGATTAATGCATGAATCATCAATTTGCACAGATAGGAAAATATAGTTAATTAAATTAAGTGTATGTGATTCTTTTGTTTTTGCTATATAAACTATAGGCCTGCCTATGCCGCACAGTTACAGGTTGACACGCATCTGTGTCACAACACGCCTGCTCCTCCGGACAGAACGTGTCGTGACTCCCTGCTCAGCAAAATGGATCTGAGAGTCTCAGATGTCAATGAACTCGTCCACTGAAATATTAGATCTAATTAGAGGTTGCTGGGTCAACGCCAGTGGCAAAGGATTCGCCCTCTGCGTGAATTATTGCCCGGTATCTGCTTCCTCTTTTATCCCTCCTACAGTAGCAGCCATTGCACACACTTCACAAAGTGCATCATTTCAATGATTCCATCATTATTTTCTGCTTTTCCTGCATTTTGTTTGAGTACATTGTTTTGTGATCAAACTGACTGGGCATATGCTGAATGAGATTTTTCTGTGAGGGACTAGAAGTAAACATTTGGAATTATTGTTTAATATTATAAATATATATTTTGCAGTCTACTTCTTAATATATAACTTCCCCTTTGAATAACTGCTGGCATCTAGTTTAGCAGAAATATGCCTTGAAACCACGTTTAGATGTGCATTGCTTTACGATGTGTTTTTTTAACCCTCTCATTTAATAATAAAAAAAAACGCCATAGTGTCCCACTAAAGCAGATGTGCGCGCTCACATCTTTTCTCTTTCAGCATTTTGCATCCGTCAATTATTCTAATTGTGTTGCCCTTTGCTGACAGGTTAAGAGCATTTTTATCTGCATTGTTTTCCAGCGCAGCCACGGGGACCCGAGACCAACAATCACAGTAATTGAATAGTTGAATACATTTAATGATCTTGAGGGGAAAAGTGTATAGTGCAAATACAGTAAGACCACGTGACTTCTTAGCCACACATGCACGTTATGGTAGATGGGTGGAGGGGACACCTGGAATAAGAGACCACATATAAGCCTTGAATAGGTTGGATAAAATTCCCGTAATATCCCAGCTTCGTTTTTAATCAGCTTGATGTGCATTTTCATTTCATTAAATTACATTTGGAACATTAACCGCACACGCGAACGGCTTATGGGATTGCGGTTCCCTTTAATAAACGACGTGCGACAATATAATAAATAGTCCGTATAAGAGAAAACATGGGAGGATCCATCTGCGTAACGTCACAAAGAAAATGTTACTCGTTTAAATTGAAATGTAATTTATTATCAGAATGCAGAATATATATATATATATATATATATATATATATATATATATATATATATATATATATATATATATATATTCAATATGGCTAATAATTGGTGGAAATATTTTCTTCCACCACAGAAACCATTTTCTGAATAAAATGTTCCGAGGTTGACAGCATAACCTCTGTTTATCAATGCTTTTTGTGTGTAATTGATACACTAATAGCGACAGCATTTAAAGTGACGAGAATTAAGATTAAACCGAATACAATCGAATTAACATGAAACGTGAACTTGTCTAAATCAACGCAGCTGTGCCGTTGCAATAAAGCCTCCATCCAGATGTGTCCGTGCAAGATGCGGTGTTCGCTGCAAACGTTCACCTGCAGACAGACAGACGGTCGGTCAGCTGACCGCTGATGGAAACAACCTGGCGGACCGGCGGCTTTTCTTTCCACGCCTTGAAGCAAATTGGAAGCGAAGATCGAGTTCATCTAGCCTGAACCAGCAGGCCTCCGGGGGGAATATCTCCTCCGCGAGAGCAGTCTTAGACGACGGGGGTTTGAAATGCACAGTGTCAGGAGGACTGCGCGCGGACTCCTAATCCCACCTGTCACTGACAGACATCCAGCCGCGTGGCCACACTGCACGGGCGGGGGTTGGGGGGGGGGCTGATCGGGCAGGTCAAGGTGCTTGGGAATCGGATTCAGACGTGCGATGTCGTCCCTTACGTCACGTGGCTTCACTTTTGCCCCCGTGTAGCTGTCACTGACCACTCCGATCATTCAACTGGTATTATTACGATGGATAAGGTGAACCCATATGGATCTGTGAGGGGGGGTATTAATAGTTGTATTCTCACAATCCTATATTTAAGACTTTCTCGCCGTGGATAAATCTGCAACAACCACTCTCACCATTTCTTTATATAAGTGTCTTATTTTTAGTTCCTCAAATAAAAAGTGAACTATCCCTCATACTGCTGGCTGCATTACCGCTTCTTTCTCCCTCCCCAGAATGAGCCCAGCTGGCCCGGGGCCCCTCCAGGAGCCACTGCAGTGAGCTATTTATGGTCTCCTCAACAGCAAGGTCCCGCCTCTCGTGAGACATTTTCATATTACGGCATGTCAGACGCCTCTCCTCCTCTCCCCTTCTCCTTTCTCCTCCTCGCCGGTACACCTATGGAGGACGCTTTCCGCCCCCGGGGGCCTCCTCTTCCTGCGCTCCCATTGGCCCCCCGGTTGAGCCTCTGCCGTGGTGACGTCAGACCCCGCCGCCCCTGCAGCGCTGAACGGAGCGAGCAGCCTGTCTGATTCACTCCAAAAAACAGCTCGGCACGGCACGGCACGGCACGGACATCCTCCCGCGGGGATAAGGATAGAGGCTTGTTGGGACAGCGGGCAGAGCTCACCTTTCAGCGCGCGCGCGCGAGAGAGAGAGAGAGAGAGAGCGAGAGGCCTCGACATCAGCACCAGCATACTTTATTTTTTCCTCCAGAAGACCGGACAGGGGGACAGAGTGCGCCCACCGTGTTGCGGGTGTATGCGCGTTCGTTTGTCTCCCCGGTTTGGATCACGATGATGCAAAGTGCGGCGGTCCTACCGACAGAGAGTCCTGTGAAGAGTTTACCGGAGATTCTCGGAGTGCCACTGCAACGTAAGACCATTTTGCATGCATTCGTTACCTTCCTCGGTTATCGTTCCGGGGGGGGGGGGAAGAAAACGGTTGCCGAGGGCAACTCGTGTCGCGGGTTTCATCACCGGTAACCTCTCTGTCTCGGGTGGTCACGTACGGGCCAGTGATGTGTCATGCTGCTTATATTCCAGCATGCGAGTCTCGGATAATATACATTATTGGCCTTGATAAGCAACGGCATGTCCGAGTCCTCTCCGCGGCCTCACTGGACTGTTGCAGTCCGCCATGTAGGAAGCACACGATGTCATTTCGGTGTTTTTATCCCATCTTTACGGGGGCTATGAGGGGGAGGATGGAAGAGACTTTCTGTTATTTAAAGCAACAGTATTTTATTTTCCAGCTTGGCCTTAAACTTTGGCCTGTCCCGCGTCAGGTCGTCGGGCTCCCCGCTGAGCCCCCCCACCCCCCTCCGGGCAGCTGTTAATTTGTAAACGAGACTGCGTGGTCAAGAGATCAGACGCGGTTGTCATCGCCCGTCAAACGAATACACACTGACTTTGATTGACACTCATTACTGGGTGAAAAAATTTAGTCGTTTGTCTTTGAAGCACGACCGACACATGTATCGTATTTGTGTCATTTTTTATTTGGGATGGGACCCGAATAAATTACAATTATTTTTCCGCATCTTATTGTGTTTATCCTTCCAGCACCTAATACACCTATTACCTTAATTTACCTTAACCTGTTAACCTGCCTCAAAACGACTAGTATCTGATCGTGCAATCAGATACATGTCTGCAATTATTTATTGCGAGTTATTGAAATGTACAGATGAACATTTATATTCTCCAGGTTAAGTCCAAAAAACAAAGTGGGATAATTATTGGACCGCTCCTTAGTTTCGAAAGACTGATAAAACATTTGGTCGAAAATGTTTCTGCTGTAAATATTTGTGATAACACACAGATAACCAAAAATGACATATCCTATTATTTTCTTATTATCTTTAGTTTACCCCCCCCCCCCCCCCCTCCCCCCGCCACACACACACACACACACACACACACACACACACACACACATATGAAGATGAAATAGACTTTGATGTCATTTTAGAGACCCGGTCTGTTCAGTAAAGTATTTAAACCTGAGCACAGTAAAAAAAAGGGACTATATGGGGTCGGCTTATGCTCTTTAATTTTATAAATCGATGCAGATTAAAAGATTGGATAAAGATCCTGCTACTCAGCCCCCCTCAGTACCAGCATGCATTCTGGGTTTAAACCTGGATTATTCCAGGAATATAAGCAACAGCAAACCTAAACATTTATTTTATATCGTGGATGCTCTGCTGACTCAAGGCAATTGTACCCAAACCTTAAGCTCATGCTCTTAGTCTCAGATAAAGTGTTTATTTCACGTTTAATTACCAAAAATCGTAGGAGAGGCTGCCAGATTTTATTTATATATTTTAAGAGACAAAAATCTTGGGCTATTGTACATCTCTGAAAATGTGCTGAGAATGAATTGTAAAATTAATTTAAATAGTGGAAAGTGGTAACAACAGATAAGACTTCTTGGTGCTCTCTCTCTCTCTCTCTCTCTCTCTCTCTAACAGACAGACACACACACACACACACACACACACACACACACACACACACACACACACACTCTGAAGCTGGACGGTGTCGTTGCCAAGATCGTGCTGCTTTCCTTTCAGCACCACTTCTCTCGGCCCCACTCAACTTCATCCACTCACCACTTATCTCCAGATGTTCAAAATGCCTCTAATTTCTCCTTATGTGTTAAACCAAATTGTGGATACGTGGAATTCGTCCTAAATAATTTCCCCACCATCCCTAACGAATTATCTGACTATCGAGGTGAAATAAAGCCTGTGAATGTTGCTCTATATAATTTTCTGAGAGCATTGCTATTCTGTGGTTTTATCCAATGCAATTCGAACGTTATAGATGATTTCCTGCTTATTAAAATATCATCAACAATATGTATCTGTTATTTTCGCCGATCTACATTTAAACGCATTTCCTTGTCACACCAAAATATTATTGAAAGATTATTTTTTTCCCTTCGTGTTGCACAACCTGATAGCTTTGTTTTTGTTTTTTCCTGCCCGATTTGTGCTGTACTGAGATTTAAGCTTATTGCATCTTAGCTTTCAAAGGTTAGAGGGTATTTTGTCTCCATTGTGAACCAGCCTCGCTGCCGCAGCTCGTTTGGTGTGTTTGTTTATTCGGTGCATTTCTCCTCGATATTGATTTTTAATTATCGGATATTAAATGGATGCCTGACTAAATACCGAAAAAAAAGAAAAAACATGAAAGAATTGCTCAGCTGTTTATTTACACAATGATTTAAGAAGCTTAAAGGTTGTTTTTTGTTGGGACGAAGTCTTTTTCGCATAATACATCTTAGATTGACTCACTATAAAATAATAAATGGATAATGTATTGTGATTTGGTACACAAGTTCACTCCCACAAAATAAACCAGTTCCATGTGCAACATACCATGGCATTTAGTTGTTTAAAAGAGGAACATTTTGTTATTAAATAAACATTTTACTGTGATTGAGTCATGATTGCAGTTTAATCTTTGAAATATGCAATTTCTTTAACTAGATCATGACACCGCTGCAGAATTCGCCGTGTTTTTATCAGGCGAACCTCATCTTGACCCTCGTTTGCCACCGTAGTTGACTCGAGACATGATCAGGCGACAGAGGATAATTCATACAATTAATACAAATCAACATGATTGTATGAAGTCTGTCATCTGTCACGGCCGCGAAACACGCGAAACACTCATTTCAGCACCGTAGACAGTGACGGACACATTTCACAAAGCGCTTCAGTTTTTTTACTTCCCAAATATGATTAAAAAAAAGGTTTAAAATAAGAAAACAAGAGAAACAAAACTGGGTCAATAATACAATTACCAAATATTGTGTTATTATAATAATAATATATATAATAATATATTATAATTAATATTCTGGACTTACAGAAGCTTTCGAAAATACATATTGAATTCCATCATTTATGCTATATTATATTATTCATAATAGTATAAGAACCTAACTGCTCTGCTTGTAGATTAAAACATTTATTTCTATGGATTGCCCCCCTGTGTGCCCGCGCGTGAATATGACCTCCCGTTTCCCCCCCGCAGAGATCCCTCAGTGCGCCGGCTGTAGTCAACACATCCTGGACAAGTTCATCCTGAAGGTGCTGGACCGACACTGGCACTCCAAGTGCCTCAAGTGCGCCGACTGTCAGACCCCGCTGGCGGACAAATGTTTCTCCCGGGCAGGAAGCGTCTACTGCAAGGAGGATTTCTTCAAGTCAGTTCCTTATTTATTTGCCTTCAGTGATGACGTTGTGTATCTGTTTTTTTTGCAGCTTTTTTGTTTGTTTTTTACCCCGCAGGTATTATTATCCCCGCAGGGATTCTGGTCACATTCCCCCCAGTGATGGGGAATAAAAGTGACTGGCACAAATACATCTTTGAATATTTCAGGCGGTATTTACAAAACAAACATTCTGGGATGAAAAGCGAAGGACATTGGCTTAAATCGGCTTAAATTTGAAGTTTATCTTAACGTTTCCTTGTTTTAAATTTGCTATTATCACAATAGGATAAATCCAGTGTTTTATTCATGAAGAAAAACATTTTATCATGGTAATAATATTTTTAATAGTTTTCTTGAATAATACCACTTTTGTTTATTTTTAATATAAGTTTGTAAAAAACATGCAGTATTACATTTGTTGATTTATTTCAGAATCCAAATGACGGTATTCATAATATTCATAGTTAACCATCATAATTTGCTGTGTTTCCCTGCTGTTATGAAGAGAGGAAGCAGCCTTTCAAAACAAGGGCTCACGATTTATTTTTCTCTTACTATATTGTTGCCATTTCCCCCTTTCCTTTCCCTTGATGTCTTTCAAACGATTTGATTTCTCAGGCATTACAGAGGAAAATTGAGTTTGACTTTTATCCAAAACAGGATCAGCAGATCGGGGCTTTTTACTAAATCGTGTTTGAAAGGTTTTAATGCTCAAAGCTTGAATGAGACCTAAAGAGCTCTGGAGTCTTCACTGAGGACTAACAGTGTTAGCCGACCCCAGGGGAGAGCAGGGGCTATATGTTCTGCACTGGGACACGTGTGTGACCACACACACACACACACACACATTTAGACACACAGTTTCCCAGAAGTGATGTGGAGGGTTCACCTTGTGTCCCCCCCCCCCCCCCCCCCCCCGCGGATTGGTTGTGTGATATAAAGCCTCTCTTCAGTCAATATTTTATTGGTTCTCCTCAGGGTGTGTTTACTGTGAGCACCCCTCCTCCTCCTCCTCCTCCTCCTCCTCCTCAGATCTTCATCTGCAAACACATAATGATGCAAACATGCACACAAACACACACATACGCACACACACACACACAGGCTTCCACACACAACACAGTGCATTGATCCTCTCCATCCATCAACCTGCGGACAGGTCTATCGTTAAGTGAAATGCATTCCAGTGCGGATTTTTTTCCCTTTACAACAGCTGGAGCTTTTGATAATGCAGACATGGTGACATTATTCTTTGCTGCAGTTGAAGAAATATCCATCTGGCGTGGGACATTTTAATCTCCGTTGGTCTCGCTATCTGCGCCAGCCTGTAAAATGGGCATAAATAGGATGAGGTTATCAGTCGGCCTCGCTGTTTGTTTTGCATGAAAAGTTCTAATGGCGGCCCTCTTCTTTAATGTTTTCCTTCAGGCGTTTTGGAACGAAATGTGCATCCTGCCAACAGGGGATCCCTCCGACGCAGGTTGTGCGAAAGGCGCAGGACTTTGTGTATCACCTGCACTGCTTCGCCTGCATCATGTGCAGCCGGCAGCTGGCCACCGGGGACGAGTTTTACCTCATGGAGGACGGCAGGCTGGTGTGCAAGGTGGATTATGAGACGGCAAAACAAAACGGTAGGTCTGCATGCATCCAAAATGAATATAAATATACAGGTTGAGACTTTATTTTTGTTTAAAAATGATGTCTCATTTACATCAATACAGCGAGTCTAGTGTCCAGTGAAATGACTACTGGCTGTGAATCTATGTTGCTCTCAGTGGGCGTGGGTGCTGTCTCCGCCTTCCTCTCTTTTGAGTTTTTCATGCCTCTGATTGATCATGTGGAGTGAAGCAATGCCCCTACACGGTGCGACTCCAATAACTCCATTCCTCTGGCACTTTGGCTGGATTTATGTCCTCTGCTGTGGGCGCGGGACGGATGCACAAGGACAATGATGCACCGCCATACATGACCGTTCACTTTATTTAACACGCATACATTCCACGCACAGGTCGAGGGCCCACTGACTGTTAAGTGACAGCGTGACGAATGCCAGACAAAGTCACTCACACTTGTAATGGCGCTTTCAGACGATTCGGAGGCGGGGACCAAGCGACCGAGGACCACCATCACGGCCAAGCAGCTGGAGACCCTCAAAAGTGCCTACAAAAACTCGCCGAAGCCAGCACGCCACGTCAGGGAGCAGCTGTCCTCGGAGACGGGGCTGGACATGAGAGTAGTGCAGGTAGAGGCTTTAATTCTTTCTCATTCACACTGCTGCAGGTCTCCCTGTTCCTGCAAAACATGCTTTGTTATGTCCAACCTGGTCAACACAGTAACATCTGGAAACCATAACTGTTGATACAATTTTTATTGATAATTGTAAAACATATTTACTGTAATGATTCGCTTTATGATTTTATACCCTGCTTGAACCTTTCTTTCTATGATTTTGTAACTTTTTCCTACATACCTATTTAATATTAAGCTGTGAAGCTTTTTGCCACACAATTTAGAATGTTTTTGTTTATTAGAATTTGCATCTTAGTTATTTTAAGCCAAGATCAATTCTCATTTATCAATTACATATCTATTGTTGTTATTATTTGCATCAGGTGTGGTTCCAGAACCGACGAGCAAAGGAAAAGCGCCTGAAGAAAGATGCAGGTCGACATCGCTGGACCCAGTTTTATAAAAGTGTCAAACGCAGCCGAGGAGGAACTAAAGTGGAGAAGGAAAGCTCGGCCGACGACGCAGGACTCAGTGACAGCGAACTAAGCTTCAGAGGTACTTAACTTCACCGAACCGAGTCCATACCTATTATTGCTTTGAAAAGAGATGCCCGAGAGGAAATTGTCAGTGGTGCTGTCGGGCTAATGGGATTAAGGGAGCCTAAAAGCTGCTAAATGATATGGTGCCGCCGCGACCGAATGCGTCTTTGTGGCAGTTCCTTTGTTTTCTTGCATTGTTCAATGCACAGTGTCAGATAAATCCAAAACAGCACTTCTCATTCCACATTCCCCTCACACCTCCCTCTGGCAGCCGAAGCATTCTCCTGCCTCCGTTTGTCGCCGTGATGGAGCTTATTGGAAAAGGGAAAGGATCCTTATTGGGATGCGAGCGACATTTTAGACGTCCCTGTGTTATTTAACGTTCCCAAAACCCATTTTGGGTGGCAATAAAACTCTTTGAGACACTTTTTAAAAGGAGGGAATTTTTTATGAGAAATGAAAACACGGTGACAGAAACTCTATAAAGCATATGAGGCTTTTAGTCAATTAGAGGGAAAGCGCTCTGGGGCATTGTTGTTATTGAAGCCACTCAGTGGATTGAGATGGAAACAAATATGTTGTGCACGCATACAGACATCCGTTGTTAGAGAAGTAAAGCATCTCCTTTGTCACCAACAAAACTCAAATGCTTATTTAATACTTATCCGTGCACTCGCTGTACCTGTGAAATCCACGTAATGTTGCCATAATATATTCTATCCATAAAAGCACTTCATGGTATTGAAATATAACAACTGCATAATGCTCTTGCAGTTGTCAGTTGTCACTGTTGGTGTGTCAAAGTCCTTTACAGCCCTCGTGCTTAAGTGCTGGTGTCTCCTTCACAGACGACCAGGTCCTGTCGGATCTCGGCCACACCAACGGGCTCTACGGGAGCGTGGGCGACATCAGCAGCGGCGCGGTGCTGAGCGGCGGCTTCTCCGTCGACGCGGCAGGACAACCCTACCACGACATCCGGGCGGGAAGCCCGTACGGCCTCCCGCAGTCGCCCTCCTCCATCACGTCCCTGCCCGGCCACACCCCTCTGCTCAACAACCTGGGCTTCAGCATGGACGGTCTGGTGGTGCAGGGCGGGCCGGGCGGGGTGGGACAGGCCCTGAGGGCCATGGCGGGGGGCCCGACCTCAGACCTCTCCACGGGAAGCAGTACAGGATACCCCGACTTCCCCACCAGCCCCGCCTCGTGGCTGGATGAGATGGACCATTCCCAGTTTTGAGATTTCAAGCGCGGGCAGAAGATCTCTGTGGGGATACGGGAAAACTGACTAAACGCGGCTTCGCATTTGTTTCCATCGGCCCTCCGAGACTGGTGGGTTTTGTGATTTGGGGTGAAGAGGTGAAGGAAGGGAAGAAGTGTGACTTTCAGCCCCTCAGCAGTTGTCGCGGCGAAGCAGAGGTGAAGTTCGTACAGGATCAGCGAAGGACACCTCCAAACCGCCCGAATCTTCAATCTCAACGCTGTGTCCTACAACCTTCGGTATCGCCTGACTTTATTCTGTTCTTTCACTCCGAGAATGAGACTGGATTTTGTTGGATTAATGCTCAAACAGGAGGTAATACTGTCCCCGAAAAATAAACCGTCCCTGTCTAACGGCCACACCAATAGTTCTTCAATCTAGATCAAAGTCCCGACGAGACCCAAGAGGCACCTGCATGCTTCTGATTCATATGAGTAGGACTGCTGTCTGGCCATATCAAAGCCTTTTACATTGGCAATGCACTTTACTCTCCTCTTCTTTTTCTACACATGTGGACAGGAATGCAGAGAGAGGGAGAGAGAAAAAGAGGAGAGACATATGCACAAGGCAAAAACACAGTGTTTCATTGGGAGAGAAATTTACAAGAACAGTGGCACAAGTGTGAATTTTGAACCATGCTGATGTTTTTTTTTTTGTTTTTTTTCCTAAGTTATTAGGAAAGGAGATGGTCTGTCTGTCTGTCTGTCCGTAGACCCATAAAGTCTCCTCTGTTTGAGTAAGAGGGAAACACAGCAGGTCTCTCTCTTACTTGTTCTGGTCTTTTGTAAAAGCCGCCTGAGAGGAGAAGTCTGTCTTCTATTAAATATTCTGTTTCCAGACTAACCAGGCATCAAAGCTCATGTGTTGAAGGACACTCAAGAAGTTTCGGCGGGGTTTGGAGAAATCCACCTCTCCCCGTTTTAGTAATACATCACATATCTAAATTATTAATTTATTTTATTTCCAATGCACAGTAAGACAAACAGACGTCCGTTTATAAGAAACCTTTACAGATTCCTTTGCGGATATTATTATCAAATGAAAGGGTAATGCAAATGCCAAACGTTGACCTGACATTAAAAACACCAACTAAGTATTAGCAGGAAGGCAGAAAAAAACCCCCGTCCCTTTGTGTCGGCTCCTCTGTTTCCTCAGTCTGATCCGGGCTTCTCTCGGTAATCTACTCAGTCCGGCAGAGCTCTGGCTTCGCCTGCTATCAACCTACTTACCGACCCCAGATGTGTTGTCAATCTGTTCTCCCTCTGCCCGGCCCCCATGTCACAGGGATTACCACAGAGCCCCCCCCAACCGCTATCACGGCTGACACCCTACTGTCGCTTCAGAGCCGGACTGATACGTTTCCGTCGGTTCCGGCAACATCAGCTAAATCTTAAAGCCGCCCACGATAACCGAGAAAGAGGAGTGATTCCCTGAAGGTTTCCGCCTCTCTTGCAATGCAACCTCTCTTCTGTTTCATTATTTGACCTGTTGAGCATGTCAAAGCCAGTAGCCATTTAAAAAGACACCCGTACCCCTATTTCTTATTGGTCAATTGGAGAAAAGAAAAGAAATCTCTCATGTGTGGTCACTTTTTCAAGAAAAAATGCCAAGTTTCCTCTTTTTTTTACCAGAGCATCCTATTTAGGAGCCAGGAAGCAACTCAACAAACAGAAGGTGGTAACACTTTGGAATACAGCCCGCAAATTTCAAGATAATTATCCAGTAGATACATCAATAAAACACTTACTGTGCTGGGATTGAACTATAAGTAAAGGGGATGACAGTAAGTAATATCAACTACATGGGGTTGTTGATATTACAATGAAAGTATTCAAAATATGAGTTGAAGTTTACATTAGTATTGTTTCTAGGGAACAAAACATTAGTGAGAGTCTAATACGTCTCTATGCCCCCCACCCTAAGGTTAATATATAATACATCACTCCCAGTATTCTCCCAGTACACCAGTAGATAACCAGCGTTGTATTGGTACTTCAAACGGACAAACAATAGTGTCATTTGCGGGCTATAGAATAAAGTGTATGGCGAATAACGTACACAAAAACATTACCACTGCAGTTTTGTTAAGTCTGTGTTGCCTCAGAAGTTTTGCGTCTTAATTGTTGTAAATTTTGTACAGTTTGAAACCGTGTTGATCGTCTTGTTTCATGAGCGCTATTTATTATTGCCATGTGTCTTTGAAAAAGATGTAAAAGAGAGAGCACTGAAATTATTCATTTATGCCTTCTGTGTTATGGTATGAACCGTGTACAGTCAAATCTATACGAGGAAAATAAAGCTGAATTGTCTTTGGGTTACCCTGGAGTGCATTCCTCTCTTTGATAGACTGCAGTGATCAATGTGGGAGTGAAGATATTCAGCTGAGCTTTGTTTTCAATATATCAGAAGAAAGATATCTGCTGTAGCTGATTTTTTTTTTGTTACTATTTTTGCCTTATCTAAACGCTCTTAGAGCGAGTTAACCCGTAAATTCATTTACCCATTGAGAGCATTTACCACACACTTAGGCCTCTATTCAATTGTGGAGATCCATTTAGTACCACCAACAGACAGTGGTCAGTCAGTTAACAGTGATTGATGCTGCTTTCCTCTCTCGCTCTGTAGGGGGGGGTGACAAGAAAGATACATGAAGAGAGAGAAGCAAGAGAGAAAAAATAAAAACAAGTGGAGAAACAGATGCCTCGCCGGCTTCACTGATCCTCTCAGTACCAAAGAGAGACAGCAGCAGATTGCAGCGCCGCGCCGTCAAATCTCTCCTTAATCCCCCGCGCTGTTAACTAATTGTAGGGTGCTTCGTCAAATATTGGGAAATATGCTTTGTGGTCGGGCAGGGAGGGAATATGGCCCATATGCCGGCATTTAGCTTGTATTGTCAATATGTCACGCTGCTGCAAAGGCTATAATGCAGAGCTGTGGCCAAGATGTTTAACCTCTGAGATCTTTCACAACGCAACCACACAACACTGTGGAATATGTTTTAATAGCAACCACTGTTGCTATGGATGTCCTCTATATCCATTCACTTCCAGCCCCTTTATTGATGGCCCAAAACCCTCTACTGATACCTTTTTTTGTCATTAACATCATTTCTACAGCGGCTCTGGCACAGCATTGATTGAGTGAAACACAAAGGTTGGCACGCTAACAGTGTTATATACTTTGAACAGATCCTGACTTGGTGACGGCGCTGCATGAAAAGTTGAAGGATTAACAAAGTGAGTCTAATTCATCCGTACCACGTTTCACGGAAGGCTGGACCACGCACAATAATGTCACGCTAGAGTCCAGTGAACAGCCTTCCATGTTATTCCTTGTCCCGCTCTCCTCACATCCTGGCCTCTTTCTACTGTTGCCTCTCGAATAGAGACAGAACAAATACTCAGATGATAATAGATACAAGAAAACATGACAGAAATAACATTAAAAATCCTTCTCAAAAACTCCAAATTCCAGAAACAACACAGAGGACATGACCAGTGTCCTGATGAGCAGCTCGACCGCGTGTGCGCATCAATGTGTGTGTGTTTCGTGTGTACTGATGTCCTTAGTAGCCGTTAATGCATAGCTAAAACCTCTCGGGTTACAGTGGATTTATTCCCTGCAACTATGGTGTCGGCTAACTATGTGTAGAATTATAATGGAATTACACCACAGAGTACATCTGTACGAAAGTCATTTGTATGCAGCAATGTGCTGCACTTGTCTGAGAGCTGGCCAACCAAACCCAAACGTAAGTGTTATCGATTCCTTTGTGTTTTAGCTATTCCTGTTACATTATAAAAACAGAAAGCAAACAGTGAGCCTGCTTGGAGTTTGCACGTTTGTATCAAACGCCATGATTTTTATTTAAGCATTGATTGGCTGCTCCATGAGCATTAATGGATAAGCTCTAATAGTACAAGCCCTACAAAGATAAAAAGCCACACAGACAGTTAGGATAATTTACACGCCACTTACAGCACTAGTATACAAATAAATCTGCAGGGAACTCCACCACTGTTGCTTTCGCGAAGATGACAAACACAAGTGCAAATGCCATTATCATCGATCGCCAGGCTTTTATTACAAACTTCCTGAAGGAAACTGTTTTTTCTCCCCCACTAAAGCAAAAGAGGAATACATTAACATGCAAAGCAGAGATGATTCGTTTTCGCCCGAAAGTCAATCCCGCAGCATCTAGACAGGGCATTTCTCTCCCCAAACGACTCCATCGGGCCTGAGGGGAACAATGATCGGCAGGATGAGGGAGTGAGCCTTAAAGAGGGACCGGAGTCAAACGGAGGCTTCTCAATGACACCCTCAAGGTTGTGAGCTCAACGCTGTTTTAATGTGAAACGGGGCCTTTTCCCACCGTGTAACGATCCTGCTGCACATATCGACAAGACGCCCAGAGGAGGAGGGTTCATAACCCAGAGGAAACCATGACAAATAACGCTGTGACCACAATGCATTCGTTGCTCTGAAGGCTGCCGGGTCCGGCTGTTGTTCTCCTGTGGTTTTATGTCTTATTGCTTGTGATGAAGATGCCGTGAGAGAGTTTCAAATAATTGTTGGCTTGCCAGAAGTCTGAGAGCTCAGGTCCTTATGTTGATGTGGGCGGATGGCAGAAACGCTTGTTCATCACCATAAACTACACATAAAGCTTTAGAGCTGCTCCTTGGAGACACACACACACACACACACACACACACACACACACACATACACACACATGCATGTGCATGCACGCCTGCCTAGACACTGGGTGGGAGAGCCCATGATATTAGTGGGAAGTGTTTGAGCATCAGAGATATTTCTGCTTACTGTTGATTTCCAACTGCTCAGGGTGGCTGTGTGCGTGTATGTGTGTGTGTGTGTGTGTGTGTGTGTGTGTGTGTGTGTGTGTGTGTGTGGCCAAAGAAACAACATGGTATTGCTTTTACAGGAGAGAGAAAGGAGTGGAGAGTAAAGAAGGAGAAGCGTGTGCAGGGTGGGAGAAAGATGAAAAGGGGAGTGATGAGAGTGGTAAGGAGAGATGGAGGAGTCCCTCCGGAGGAATTGTTAACGAGGTGGACGCACATCCGCAAATACATCACAGGTTCCTGGCAACAAAAACAAATTACTCTTCTTTGGTGTCTGAATAAATGCCTTTACACTTAATATGTAAGTTGAGTCTCTTTTTGATTATATTTGGGATTTGATGTTGACATGAAACTTTAGTTATTAATGTTCCCAAAAACCCATTATTCTGACAGTAAGCAGGTTACTTTCACTGATTAACTTGAGTTAAGGACGTACCTGCATACATGTTGGAGAATGATCGGACACCAGGTTTTAGAATGTGAAAATTAGGTAAAAGTTTTACCACAAAAGTGTTTCCTATTCAACATGGGGACTCATCTCCAGGACTCCTTAAAGGACTGTTGAGGACTAAAAAGACCCTCTGAATTTCATTCACAGTTATAGAGCAGTGAAAGTATGAAAGCACTCAAGCAAAGTACCGGTACCTCAAAACTGTACCTTAGTTTACTGCTGGAGAAATGGAAGATTATTACTTTTCACCTCTGAAAACTGCATAAATATTGCAGCTGACGGCTGAACAATATTTGGACTGCAGGGATGCGGGGGAGGGAGTCTGCGGTTTTGGGGATGGGGATGGGGGAGATGGGGGGGGGGCTGCAGTGTCAAAAGTGAACAGCTCAGAGGAAAATTGAAGCCCCATAATGGAAGCATAATGGGCTTACTGTCAGAGTCTCGCAGACGAGCCGGTGGGGAAGCACGGCTGCCGTCAACCTCTCTTACCTCGAGCCGGTTGTAACGGGGTTTAGGGAGCAATGCGGAGACAACAGCGGCCCCAAACAGGCTTTAGAGATACACCCAACAGCCTAATGGCCGGACGCGGATGGAATTCATAACAACGAAGACGCTCACTGTGTCGGGCCTTTGTGGGATTGCAGTGCGCCGTGTCTCCGACTCGGGCTGAATACACAGCAGCTTTTCCACTCAACGGCTGGAGTTTGTAGAAGTAAATCATGATGCTTGTTCGGTGTGATTTGTGAAGGAGGGAAGGACAGGACATGGATGCAGACATCATGCAGAGGCATTTTAATTCGCCTCATGTGCGGCACTTGGATCTCAGTTCCGTACAAAAGTTGTCAGGGAAGAAAAAAAATTGAATTTTGAAGTGCCGGCTACGACTACCAACGGCGAGTAGACGGCCTACTACTGTCATAGATCTGTGAGTGACTGACAGGCTGCAACCAGGCGGTTATCTAACGCCTTGTGTTGAGGAATATTCCAGTTAAGTAAGACACTGTGGGTAGAGGAGGGCAAGCATGGAGCCAGTGAGTGTTAGAGAGTAAAGGATTAAGCTTTGTCCCTTCTGTTGTGATCAAAATGTGCATTTGCATCTTTGTGAAGCTGTAGTTAAGATGCAGATCCAGATTTAGTGTGTTCTCATCTGGGTGTGTGTGTGTGTGCACGCTGAGGCGGAGAGAATGTGCTGATCAGAGGGGCTTGAGGAAGAGTAAAGCTGATTTGAACTCAGACCATGTGTTGGTTATTTTTGGAGAACATCCAGCGCTCTAACATATGACATAATACTACAGAGGCCGGTTGTGGAGGCCTGTGTTGCATGAACAGTATGTTGTGCGTACGATGTGAGGACAATGAAGATCAGTCATGGCCAGTCGGGTGGGATGGGGATTAAAACAATAGTATTTTTCATTATGTGTCAGTATGCTTTGCAGCCATGTGATCATTAGTTTTGGCAGAGTTGCATTAGACAGGTTAGGCTCATCTATATAGTCGCAAACCATCTGACTTGACTTAAAGCACGGTCAAGTTGTTGTTGCTGATGCAATTATAATCTTTTCATATTTTTTTCTATTTTTATCTGTGGACGTTTTGTATTGCTACCTTTAATTGCGGGTACAGGTCTGATAAAGCTGATCACAGTATGTATGTTTCTATAATGGAACATCAATACAGTTTCAGTCAAATGATTATTTTTGGTGCTCACTAAAGGTGGGGTGTCAGTTTAGGTTTTAGTTAAAAAGGATTGTAGTAATACACACTGCATTCTCCAGGATGTGTTTGAACAATACATACCAAGGGTTGGTATTGACTGTAAGGTGCGTAATGAGCAGAGAACAAGTCAAAGTATATGTTGAAGACTTTAATGTGACAAATGATTAAAGCATTCCTTGAACATAACAACTGAACCATGTACAGAGGGTCGGAGAGGGCTGATCCTTTCTACAAGGCCTGGCTGATTGGCAGACCCGGACAGTAGGTCTGGGCGATATGTATAAAATATTACATTTTTGAATTTCATACCGTTTATAGATTCAATAGGTGGATGGGAATGTCTTTTTGTTTTATCCTGTGAATAAATAGCTGAAAAATACAGATATTTTATCATATTGATGCACAAATCCTGTCATTCCAATATTGCCGATATATAAGCAGTCCTGCTCACTGAATTAGAACATTGCCTGCAGTCAAATATAGCAAGAGATATTTAAAGTATAACTACGTCAGTATAGCAAAACCACCAGTGATTGCAGTAACCGTCATATCACTCAACCCCACTGGGCATATAAATTCAATATACAGTATTTAAATGAAAACACATGTGGTGTTTTTCATTTTGTGTGTCTTATCAAATAGGAGGGCTAATGTTTGCACCCCGTAGTTCCAAAGAGCAACGCCAACAAAATCAAACCTACCTGAAATCAAATAAAACTCAATCAGCAATCCTGGTTTACCAACTGCTGGGATGAACTGAGTCTCTTTGGGGATCAAGGAGGGCCGATGAAGAGCGAATGAGTGGAGCGGGGAGGAAACGCGCTGAAAAGATGGGCCTTCTAGCCTTTCGGAGCCGTGTGCTGACGCAGGAGAGAGGAGATGGCCCCGGATTCAGTGACCTCCTCGGGGAGCGAGCCCTCCATGTCTTTGATGGAGGGGTCGGCTCCAGCGTTCAGCAGCAGCTCCACGATGTCGGCAAACTCGCACGCCGACGCTGGGAAGAGAAGAGAGGAAAAAAGGTTGGAGGAGTTATAGGAAAAAGGAACAAAAGAAACAAACATCCACGTCCACTTTCCCCAGAGGTACTTCCTGGATCACTGCAGCTCATTACCTAAAGTCATGATAGTGCAAAGCAGTTCGGAGTAGATGTGCCTCGTATCTTTTTCTTCCACATTTGTAGTCACGCACAGTGTGCACAGCGCTGCAGTTAATGAAAAGCCAATCTGCAGGCCCAGCACTGACATTGGCCTGGACCTGTAGTTCCCTCAAACACTTCATTTCTGCCCCATTGGCAATTTGTGCCCCACTAAAAGGGTCTCCTCTCTCTCTCTCTCTCTCTCTCTGTGTGTGTATAAAGGGGAGGAAGTGGGACAGGCATGCTCTTTCTTAACACAGTTAGCATGTCTCTGCTTCCCCAATGCACCTCTCGCGCCCCCCCTGCCCTTCTCCCCTCTCATCCCTCTCTCTCCTCCTCTGTTGTTCTGAGTGCTCCTCTCCATCGGTGTCAAGCGCCCGCTCCTCTTAAAGAGCGGACTTTGTGCTGCGCCACGATCGCTGATGTCAGCAGCCGCGGTGATTGACAGCCAGGCCTTTTAACCTCGAGCACAGGGTGGCTGGACGGCCGCGTGGATGAGGGGGTCACAATACGTCGGAATGCATACCAAGTTTGTCTGCGTGCTCAACTTGTGACTGTGAACAGCACGAGTATCAAACGCGGCAAGAGCCACTTACCTTTCAGCCGAATCAGACTAACAAAGCTCGGCTGATTTTTCCCCAGCCAAAATTGCACTTCTCCTCTTGTTGCTGTAAACAGCATTTTATTCAGCCAGGGGTTGGTGTGTGTGTGCACGTGGCGGGTGTCTCGCCCGGGCTTTGAGCTGTTAAAAGTGGCTGACCCCCCGGGGGAGCCATAGAGGAGGAGAACAATTTATGGTGAGCAGTAAACCCTCAATTAATCACTTGCCAGGCTCTGTGGCCCTGTGCAAAGAGAGGTGGGAATGAATTTTCATTCTCTGCTATTTGTCTCTTGGAGTTCATCGCTTATGTTTATTAGTCATCTTTTTATGCCTCATCCTCGGGGCTTCCTTTGCCGAGTGTGTTTTGTGTGTGCTGATCTCCATCGGGTGATGCAACATGCCCGCGCCGACGCCACCGAGCTGGGGGACAGATGGTGCAGCCACACACACTCAGAGGACACGGGAAACGCCCCTCCGGGACTTTTGTGTTGGGGCATGAGAGGGTCAGGGGTGTCTAAGGACCAGTGCTGATTTCCTCTGGGAGGCCCACCGATTATTACACACACACACACACACACACACACACACACACACACACACACACACACACACACACACACACACACACACACACACACACACACACACACACACACACACACACACACACACACACACACACACAAATAAGAAAACCAGACAGGAATCCACACATACATACCAAAGGACACACACACACACACACACCAGCACAAGCAGAATACAATACAATTGAGATTATAAAAGAGGTCCTTCTTACCATAATGTAGTGCTGTCTGTCCTTCATTATCCTGTAAGACAAAACAAGCATCAGATGTTACAAAATATACCAACCTCCTCCTTCTTGTTGGCTGTGCACCAAAGGTACAATGTTTCCAATGTACCAAATGCCAGTTATGAGATGATGAGATATTAAAAAGCCTGTCTGAGGGGGACTTGAACTTCAGTGGTCTCTTGCAACTATGTGTGTGTGTGTGTGTGTGTGTGTGTGTGTGTGTGTGTGTGCAGGCAGATTTGTGAGAGTACGGTGAAAATGATTGTGGGGACAAGGGGTCAATGATAGAGATATAATTCTTGTTAGAACTGTAGATTGGACATAGGACACAGGAGATATATGTGTGTGTGTGTGTGTCAGTGTGTGCAGGTTTAATAAGACAATATATATGACAGGCGTCATCAACAGGAGATCCAGTTCTTAATCACTTTTCTAGCTTGCCTTTGCACCTTCTAATGATGACAAATGGTCCAACCGCTGGCTTCAGTCACAGAGTAAGAGCAGTCCTTGAGCCAAGCACAATGGCCCCAAATTCCCAGAGACGGATTAAAAGCAAGCAAGCGCAGTGACATTTCTTTTGGTGCCCTAAAATGTCATTGCAGTGGAAATACCTCCAAATTACTAAAAGTGTTATGGCAAAATTATTCATTAGTCTTTCCGCCTTTGCCCTTCCAACAGCGGATCCTCTCATGCGCCTTCCTGCTTTTCGGCTACTTTCATGTCCTCCCTGCACTCTCATCCAATTCTTCCTCCTCTTCTTCTTCTGTCCTCCCTTTCTGCAGACCACACCTCCCTCATCCCGTTCCTTTCATTAGCTCTCGCACAGTCGCCTCTCTCTCTTTTCCAGTCCCTCCTTTCTTTCCTCTTCCCTCTCTCCTTTCATTACAACATCAACCGTTCTCTCTCTCTTTTCCACTCAGTCTTCTCCTCCATCTTTCCTTTCCTTCTTGGTCCGTTTCCCGTCTCCCCTCTCGAGCCGGCTCTGGTGCAGAGTGATCCTCTTGTTGTGCGTCTCTCTCTCTCTCTCGCTCCGGAGCAGCACTTTGGGGACCTGCTGATTGGATTAGAGCTTTCTATTCCCTCTGGGTGGATCACAGAGCACAGATGCAAATCGCCACCAGCGTGGAGAGCGTGCCGTAGTTAACCCAAGCCAACAACGCTGTCTGTCTGCGAGTTAAGCAGCAACCTGTGATGCATCGAGGACATTGTGTCTGTCGCCCACAATGATTCAGAGAGACAGGGAACGATTCTACAGTCAGGGCACTTTCTGTAAACCAAAAAAAAAATCAAACAAAAAAGATTTAAAAAATGAAATGTGCTCTGCAACTGAGAGGAAAATACATACTTCACTTTCTCTCGAGAGCGTGCACAGACACATGCAGCTATGATTAAAGCATAAGGGGGTTTAAACCCTAATTTGCTACAGGCGCTAATTGTCAGCCAGTCGTTCAGCGAGCGCACACCGAAGAGTGTGAATGAGTGATTGATAGTTCACAGGCAAACACTATTACTAGTACGAAAGTACGGTTACATAGTATTTTTTCTTGTGAACGTGCATGTTCGTCAGGGAGTACGTCGCCAGTGTGTGCGTGTGTGCCCGGCATACGTGTTTCTTGCATGGTCATGTGAGGGGTCAGCGGCCTGTCCTCTCAGCGTTGCCTAATGCCCCTTCATCCAGGACGGGGGCTTGATGGAATCACAGGAAATTGGATTGCCTTCCATTTGCTTTGGAAGCAGCCTGGAAGCGACACTCCCACCTCTCCCCCAATACCTGCAGTTATTTGCCCCCTCCCCCCCGCCCCCCGTCCCTCACCTCCCTTCCTTCCTTCCTTCTGGTGCACCCCTGTTCCCATCCCATTACGGAGGCGTGTCGCACCAAACCGCCGCTTTTACATGTCGTCCAAAGTTTCCCCTTGCGGTGCAGAAATGCTGGGCTGGATGTCAGCAGAGTGCTCAATAAAGCCGCGGCTTGCACAATACCAGCAGCAGCAGCAGCAGAGATCCAGCGCTGTGTAGTGTATCACCCTAATGGGGTGGAGCAATATGCTTAGGAGCAGCATGGCTCGGGATTGATCTATTAGTACAATTGCAGTTTTGCTGAATTTAAGTCACACCGATCTATCATTTTTGCCACACACTCAACGTGAAGCGAGATTGATGAAAGAGAAAGACGGCAAATTTAAGGATGTAGGAGGATTATGAGCGTGGCCTTATTTCTTTATGGATCAAAAAGAAACGCTGGAACTATTTCAAAATAGTCAAATGAAAGATGATCGTGCGTGTATACATTTGTGTCTCTTTTGTCAGACGTTTCCCTACAGAGGGCAGGAGTGGGATTGAGGCCAACGAGGATCAAATCAAACGTAGTCTGTAACTGTGTTTACCTGCAGGGGGACACGCAAAAGGCCCCGTCACAGATGCTGTGGTCATTTCTGGAAAGTGATTTCGCCTTCACAGACCAAAGGACTACAGGACAAGAAAACTGCAAACCCGAGCTGTTTGCTCCAGCGTCACCAGCAGGGATCACGGCCCCATCGGAGGCAGAAAGTTAACTCAGTCAGGGATACAAATGGGACACAGAGGTGGCTGGAGTTTATCTCCTCTTGGAAAACAGGTTTCAATCAGTCTTTTGTTGTGTTCGTCTACGTCGAAGCCAGAGGAGAGATCCTGGACTAAAAGTAAAGGTCCGTCACTGCCGGATCTGAGTCTGAAGGAGGCACAGTGAGAAAAAGTGTTTGGTGCCCCGTGGACTGCAAAAGCATTCATTTTTCTCTAAAAAAAAAGATGCTGCTTAAAAGGTGCTGTAATTAATCATCCATATATCATAGCTAGAGTCAGTGTAATTACAGCTAACAAACAAGACCTTAGCCAGATTACTGGCAGACATTCCGGCCACGTCACCAGGCAAGGGGATGTTTTATTCTTCTGGGGTGAGCAGTGGGCTGCGACCGTATCAAAGGAAGTGGCTTACCTGCAAAAGCTAAAAGGCCCAAAAGATAACCGTTGTACAACATGTTTCTTAAGAGGTGAAAGCAATATATAAAAAGGTCATACAGTCATGGGCGGCACGGTGGTTGGCACCGTGCCGCCCATGACGGTCCTGGCTCCCGGGTTCTGTGTGGAGTCTGCATGTTCTCCCCGTGTCTGCGTGGGTTCTCTCCGGGTACTCGTGCTTTCTCCCATAGTCTGAAGACACGCACTGGGGATCAGGTTGATTGGGTACACAACTACGAGCAATTTAGATTTACCAGTCTCTCGCCCGAAGTTGGCTGGGATTGACTCCACACACCCCCCCCCCCCCCACGACCCTGTATGAAGGATAAGCGGTGTGAAGATAGATGGAAGGATGGATATGCTCCTCCCATGACCTCCAGTAGATCTCTTCATTCTCGCCATCACATCCTCTCTTTCTAGTTCATCTTCAGCATTTTTCTCAGGTCTTTTTTCTTTATCTCAGGAAAGTTTCTCAGGGCCTTTTCCCCCCCACTCTTCCTTTCCCTGCCCCCCCCACTCTCCCACTGCCCCTGACAGCAACATTAAACAAGTGGGGAAAAATGGACAAGCAATTATGATTTATGATCAATGCATGCAGCAGCTGCTGACTTTTATAATGACAGTGGTTGGGGGGAGGGAGCGGGGGAGTGAGAGGGTACGAGTGTGTGGATCAGTCTCATGGGTGTGTGTGGGGAAGATGAGGGGTGAATCGATAGGCGCCTGGGATCATTGGTATGCAGATTCCTGCAGATAGCATTATGATGAGCAGGTGCCATTAATCAGTAAGCAGAACACAGAGCGATGGAGGAGAGGGAGACCCTCCTTCAATGGGTCCCATCTGTAACCAGATCAGCTACCGTGGCAACGACATCACGGACCGGACACAACCACCTTGTAGCACTTTCTACTAAATGTATTCCAAATTCTAAAGACTTTTATGTTTATCTTAATCTAAAACAAATAGCATCAAGTCCTGTGTATCTCTCCTAGTCAGTGCATTTAAGAAAATATCTGATTCTAAAGTCCGCTATAGAACATAGGCAGAATTTAGAAAACTCCAACAATGTGTGATGTGATTTGTAATTCATCTAAATGCAGAACTGCCATTTAAATCCAAAGATGAAGCAAGAATTGATCATACAAACATGTATTGTGTAGAAGTACGTACTATGCATGTAAAGGCTTTTGCATGCACGTGCGTGCGACCTATTTGCTGCGTGTATGTTAATGTGTGTGTGTGTTAGGAATGCCCTCCTGTGTTAAACGGATCTGCAGATCGGGACCGGTCCTAATTGAATCTGGGTCTCCTCTCTGAGCCGGGAGAGGTAACCTTGCCACTGTGAGCACTGCCACGCACGGTCAAATTAGCCAAAACTCCCCGTCCTTCACACCTCCTGGGAGTGTCCTTCGAGTGCCCCACCCAATCGCCCCCATAGCTGGCATCAGTAAGTTCACTATTTGGGGGGGAAACCCTGAATGATTCATAGGTCAAGAGCTGACGGGGGTCCCGGAGGATGTCAGGGATTATGGGTATCTATTGCGTCAGAATTGTCAAGAGGCCTGAAAGTGTAACACACTTTCATTCGGGACATATCGTCCATCCCAAAACCACTCGTGTGGTTCTGGGGCGAAGGATAACAGGACTATCCGGACCTCGGTCTGAGAGTAAACGCTCAAGAGGCTGCACATACCTTTGACTACAACAGCCTGACTAGCCGGCCTTTTCCTGTCACACCAGACAAAAGAAGCCTCCCTTTCTCACTAAATCTCTCCAACCCTGTTCTCCCCCCCCTTTCTATCCCCCCCCTTCCCATGTCGCAGAGTTTGCCCGTTCCCGTGGGACACCTTGGCCTCCATTAAAGCCATCAGAGAGGAGGATGAGGCTGAGACTCTGAATTAACATCACCAGAGGCCCCGTCTGTCCTCCTGCGGCACATCAATGATGTTTAAAAAGAAATATATGAAATAAATAAATACATAAAAGAGTGTAATATGAAAATCAATGGCCAGGCAGCGGGGGGGAGGGGGGCTGCAGCTAAGGCATTTGGAGTGAGGGACTCATAAAGCTGAGTACTGCAGGAGACTGATGGAAGGCAAAACACTTACTTTGTTTATTCTCTCTCCTCACCCCCGTCCCCTCCCCTCACTGTCTCTATCCAGCCCCCCCCCCCCACTCCAGCCCGCTCCGTCTGAAGCGGTCGAGGACAGCTTTAATGCTCCCGACAATTTATGTGGACGGTTAAGAACGATGGAAATCAAATAGTTGTGTGCGGGCAGGGCCCAGTGAATGGCCAATGGGAAAGAAACAACAGCTGATGATGGCACGGAGGACTGTTACCTGCTGGGACGGCTCTTTAGGCCACGCTCTCACTGTCAAGTCACTGGCTCCTTTCTGAGTGCTCGTATTATAGATTCATAACGGTATCCACGTCCAACGGGCCCTTTTAACACAGCGCGGCGACAGACTTCATTTTATCAAGTTGAGCTAATTCGCAGCAAGTACTAAATATGAACGTTTATAAGAGCGGCTTACAGTGTGTGTGTGTGTGTTTTACCAAGGTGTGTTCAGATCCGTCTGCTTTAACAGAGGCGTACACACTAGAGGCAGGCACGCACAAACACACAATAAATGACACTTTGGCCAAGTATTAGGAGGAAGCGCTTTCTTAAATATCTGCATTAATGTGTGCTCCTAGCGGTGTCTCAGTCTGCTGCAAGGACAATAGTGTGTGAAGGAGCTGACAGTAGCTTTGACACCCTACTTGCATCAACGGCAAGTAGAATATGCAGATATTACACATGGTGGATACATGCAGGAACCATCATTCATCAACATTTATTGTGCATATTGTCTGTCTTCTTGTCTCATGGTCTCTATACGGACATGGATGAACAGCTCTATCACAGTAGGTGTTATTGTGTTGTCAATACTCAACATTATATCATATTAACGCTTCTCACGGTCCGTTGAGACTGTCGATTTAATGACCAGATATCAATGTCTCGTTTTGGCTTATTCAGTGAATCAAATACCTGACAAATTAAAACTGTATCTTCATACCCGTGCAAATATCCTATAAAAGTGTAATAAAGTCATCATGGTAAGTGGTTTGTAAGATGCTCAATGACTGCCTAATACAGCCAGAGTTGAAAAGGACACGTTCTATGAACTAAACAACCCGTGACCGACTCATATATTTATATTTGCTGTATTTCTCCCGTCAACCTATTCTTTTCACCGTTTTTATTCAGTAAACCCACCATTTATTCTGTGTTCGTACTTTCCCACCATGCGGCCTTCCCTTTCTTAAAGACACTATATATTTAGAGGGAATAGGTTGCACAATTACAAACACACGGGCACACACACACACACACACACACACACACATGCTCAATTATGACAAATCTTGCTGGATATTTGTTATGACTGTCCTGACTGAGCCATTAGTTATCGGAGGCAGTGCTGGGAAAGGGGAGGGATACAAACGTGTAATAATGCCTCCACCATAGAATTTCAATCAGCCACCCCGGAGTGTGTGTGTGTGTTTGTTTTGATCACACAACTAGTTGACACCCCCATAAAGGACACAGTTGAGATGGTTCAGTGTTCTTTGTCAGCTACACTAGCATGCTATGCTTGAATTCAAAGCGCTCTAAAATGTTCCGAGTAGAGCTGCAAAATATCCACGGTAACTGTTGCAGCGTTCGTTTTTGTTGTTGACTTCAATGAGAAATGTCACGAATAGATACAGGTTTACGATGCCTCTTTTATGAAGAATGAGCACGAACAGACGCCAATGCTAATGATTTGTTCAGTTTAAATAAAATGGAAAATTTTGTCACAAGTCAAGAACACCTTATTTTTTGGAGAAAGAACAGTTTGTGTAATTTGCTCATTTCAGAATGAAAAAAAAAGCAAACATTTACATAGCAGATCCATTGTTCAAGTTATTAATGAAGCAGAAATGCAGATTATTTGATGGCTTCAACCTAAATAATGATTTGTATTGTGCTTGAAAAATCAAGCAAATAGTGTCTCAGATTATACACACGTAGCGATTGATCTATATATAAAATGACTATTGGTTAAAGCCCTAACGGGACAGAAACTAATAACTGTTAACTAACTGGAACTGTCTGTATCTATGTACATGTCAGTATTAGGAATTTAATCTTGAAATACGTTGTCTTTAATGTATTATGTACACAACACATACACACACTTTTGATAAAAGTTGTGGTTACGGATTGTGTTAAAACGCTCTCTGGTGAAGAAGACACTGTTGCTACATTATTTCTAACTTGTGTATATTTGGTATTTTGGACCACAATGTCTTTTTACTTACCAGCCAAAGTTTCCACCAACACTGACACATGTGCAGTGACCTAATATCAGAAGTTACATCAGTTCGGTCAACTTATTATTATGTGAAGAAGAGAAACTGAAGCAGCTCAGTCCCTTTATATCATATTGATTCCCCAAGTTCATTTATCATTTGAGATCTCCCTGAGTCACTGCTTGTAGCCCGAGTCCACCCTGACCACTCGTATCAATATCAAGTCAATGGATCCATACCTTAAGGGAGTCTGTGCCCTCACAAATCAGCCACACATACGCTCTGTGTATATACAGTATATGTGCACAGCTGCCTCGCTCCATTTTACACACAAGTACACGAAGAATACTACAACCCAACTAAGATAAGACAACTCTACATTAATTGATAAATCAATAACATATGTGCCAGTCTGCCAATCTGGAAAGCAGATTTTTTTTCCCCCACTCACAGATCTTCCTGCGGGTTCCACATGCAGACTGCGTGTGTGCGACTAGTTGTGCGCTCTCTAGCCACCAATTGCAGGCCGCCCAGTCAGATATTTATTACTATTGATCTAGCTGGTCCTGGCTGGAGACTTTTGTTCTGCCGGCTCGAGGCTCTGACCTCAATTAAGTTATGAATTTCTATCTGATAGACTGGGAGCGCCTGGGGCCCGCCGCGGCCGCGCTACCACGCTGGATTAATTAGAATTAGCGGTGCTGCGAGTTGCCCTCCCCGCCTCATGGATCATGTTGTTTTAATACAAAGTAGAGGCGGAGGCGTGGGACGGATGGAGTGAAGGGGATGGGAGCTTTGGAGGGGGTGGGGGGGCGACGAGGAGAGGGGAAGGATGGAGACAGAAAGAGAGGCAGAAAACGAAGGCATGAGTCGAGTGACAGGATGAGAGACACGACCATTTGCTTAAAACGGCACCGCATTTCCCTCCAATCGGCTTCTTTAAACCTCAACAATGTTTCCTTCCCGGCACCGTGTTTGTTTTGCGTTAACCTGCGTCTCACCTGTCCTTCCTCTTTGTTAGCTTAATCCCGGCTCAGTCACTTACCCTCTCAGTAAATCAGACATTGTACTAATCTACTCCAGACCATTCCTGACCTTTGTTGCAGGTCTGCAGCATCTCCAAACCAAAGCCCACGAACGGACATGTCCTTTCTACAAATGCGGATTTCCAAGGCAACCTTGCAGTTTGGTCGGAGGGATCGAAAGGGGGTTGCAGGTAGTATTTCCACCTGTGTAGGTGTGGGATTACACGGTCTGAACAGAGAAGGACCACAGGGGGAGCGGACACACACAAACAAACATCCGGACCGGTAACTCTTGGTTCACACGGAACGAAACCAGACCAAATATTTGAGACGGCCCAAATTGCCCATTTTAATTTTCACTTGCAGAAATTAGAGGGAGAATGTTAGCTGGCCTGAAAATACCCAAATTATAAAATAATCTGACACCGTGCTTTATTACAACAAAGACACTTGTTACAGTTAAAGGAACCGTGGTGGTGAGGTCATCGGTGTCTGATGGAATGTCCTAAACTTAAGCTGATGCCTTTTAATGCTCTTAGATACATTCTAGCACACAGAATATCCAGTGTCCAAGCCCTAATTTCCATTATTACATTTGGTGAGGTTTACTCTCATCTTTCCCACAGTTTGTGCCCCACTTCCTCGGGGGGTGTATTAGCTGAGGGCGCAGTGATACGGTGAGGGTGAGGGTTAATGTGCAGTACCAGGGCCTGATCTACAATTGGCAGGTGGCGGAGCTGTGATGTGTGTATTCAAACACACACACACACAACTACCTATTGTAGTTTATCCCTGCCTTGATCCAGGATTAACTATCAAACGAGCTTTTAATTCAGGTTACCAGGGTTTGGGAACAATTCACTTAAACAATCAGTTGATTAATTTCAAACGATTTTCCTCCTCTGCCAAGCAAATAATAATACTTTTTGTTTTAACTCTCAAAGTCCCCCTCCCCTTTTTAATCAACAAATTAAGCATAAATCATGTTTGATCTTTATTTACTGGTTGCTGTGCAGTTGCTAGAGGTCAAGAGAGATTACTGGTCGCTCTAATAGCCTGCGAGCAACCCCAAACATTCTCTATTACTCTCATGAACACACAAAACTCCCCATACGCCGTTTCTCGTGGCAGCTTTAGGAAAAAAGGACAAAAGCTCAAAGCTGCTCCATCAAGTGTTTGTCTTTCTCTAATATAAAACAGTGGTCTAACTTCTTTTCCTTGGCAGATTTATCCAAAGTAAAAAAACAAACCAAAAGGCAGCGTGAGCAGGTTCCAATGACAAGCATATCGCTCTGTAAGCGAGGGAGGGGTGGGATTCAGCGCACTGTATTTTTCGCTCAGCCACCTCATGAATCTGATGCCTAATGTCCCCCAGTAACGCTGCAGGGCTCCAGTGGCTTTAATACTTCCTCCAACCTCTGTGAGGAAGGCAGGTGAAACGGTCCTGATTGCCTGAATGCACGAATTCAGGAAATGTTTGCACTTTGGACACCTAAATTATGCCCCCCCCCCCTTGTTATCCATCCTTCACAAAGTTGCTGGAAAAGGCACTATCATAAAGCAGAACCTAAAATAATTTAAACACACCTGAAAGGACTTTTAGATTATTCCATCCTGTCTCTGTTCACTCCAATGCAAAATATTTAAGATTATTGAAGAAGCATTGGATTTTTTCCATCTATCTCTTTTCAGAACCAAAAAAATTAGTCAAATCAGACAAAGATGGTAACGATATAAATGAAAAGTCTACCGAACTTCATCCACCCATCGCTACCCGCTGATACGTCCTGGCGCCCTGGCCTCTCAATTTCTACTTTACCAATAGATACATGACTGTAAAGAGGGTGCATCTTACAAAAGGATAACACGTACCATCAATCCTCCTCCGCTGTCATTATCTTGATACGGCTCTAAATCATTAGTGAAGTGTTTTTTTGTAGTTATCCCACTGGTGAGTCTTTTATGAACCATTCACCACAAATCCCCCCCCCGCCCACGACCCCTTGCTCCCCGTGAACATTCAAAACAAAAGGGGCCATGCATGACCACAAAAGAGAAAGTCATTTGTGAAATGTCCTGATTATGTGGGTTGTGCAACGTAAAACAATTTGCCTGATTACTTCCAATTGATTCGGCCTTACAGTTAAAGCCTCCGTGTGCGGCCCAGTGAGCTGCATTGTGTCGCGCCGCTGGGCAGGGAAGTGGAGTAATTTCTCCGATGTGCAGCTGAGCCAGCTTACCGCCAAAGCTAAAGCCCTCCTGGATGCTGCTAAACCTCGTGGAGGCAAAACACCACGCTAGCCACCGGCTAACTCTGTCTGCTAAAGCCCCGGGGGATTTGTCTGTGGCACAAAGTGAATTAAAGGTGACCTTCTGGACGGGATGGAGAGGGACAGAGCGAGGGAGGGAGAGAGAGCAGAGAAGGGCAGTTGGGAGTCCTGGAGATGTCACCGTTTGCCTTGAGCATGCAGGTGAACATGTGCATAACACTTCTTGCAATAAACGAGACGGCTCCTGCAACCTTGAGATTTCACCCTAAATCCTTCGGTTATACGTTAAAACACAAATGTTGCAACGGATCATCTTTAACTTCAGAGGATCAAACAAACATGCTAAAGTGCTCTGGTGAAGCAGAGCCCAGGGTGAAACTTTGCACTGTATGAATGTTGATGTTCTGCCACCACCTAAAAATAACTGACTGCAGCTCTCAATTCATGCATTTGCTGAGGTGTAATCTCAAAATGTCATCGAGATCCAAACTCTGGTCCCAATTATGTGCGAGTGGTCGTTCTACAAAGTTATTTCCCCATTGGCGGTTTCTTCGTTGAAGGCTTTCAAAAGCTTAAGAGCAACACTGGCGCTTTCAGCCCATATAGCACGTCAAAAATAATAAAATGAATAGAAACTAGAATGCCTAAAGTTGGACGCCCGACTTTTGCTCTTTAATGGCAATAACTTGACGTTCTGGGTAATTAGTGTCTTGTTTGGCGTATTGGCTCATTGATTTAGCAGTTAATTATCACAGAAAGAGGCAAAACGCAGCTCACCTGATTGTTGATGTCTGCTTTGTGCTGCAACAATACAGAAACCATCTCCTTGTGTCCTCGGTCACAGGCCCAGTGCAGCAGAGCTCGACCCTGTGAACAAGTGCACGTGGCAGCATAAGAACAGGTTGGAAGGAAAACTAAACTGGCTTGTTTATCTCATGTCTCATATTTACACCAGAAATGCATAGTGCACATTCCCCTACCGCATACTCCTCAAAGTCAACTTCTACGACACGCGTGTTTGACGTGAACATGTGAGCAAAGAAGTGCAGTTAGGAGGTTGGAGTACAGGCTGACGAGTCACCTGCACACATCTGTAAAGCTTGATGGATGAGACTCAAATTAGGAGAAGCCCTCTGATCCACGACTCGATCTCTCTCACACACAGACTACTCCTCAGGTCCAAGATCCTTGTTCTAATAAAACCACGCAAGCTCATTTTTCAGTGGGGCCAATTAGGTAAAGCAAACTCTCCAAGTTCAATTCTGTTCCTTAAATCATATTGATCACCAAGGCTGCCTGTTAAAATGGAAACTTGTGCGCCGGGACAGAATACCAATAAGTCTCTCGCTCTCTCCCCTCCCCCTCCCCCTTCCCCTTCCCCTCCCCAGGTGTCTCTGCTGCTGACTGCTGGCAACATCCTCCCTGAAGACCAGAGTTTACTATTCCAGAAGACCCCCCCCCCCCACACACACACACAAATGAAGTGGGCTGCTTAAATAAAACATTGAATGTATAAAATGGAACATGTGCAGCATTTAAAGCTGAGAAAACACTATTAAGAGAAACATTCAGTTTGTGCGAGCCAGTTCGGGCATTGAGAAGAGTTTGTTCTGATTAGAGCGGAAATGGTCCCATCCAGGAAGGTAAACCACAGGTGATAAATGTTAAGCACTCTCCACTCGAGTGGGTAGCTGACTAAAAGCCTCCTTTATCCTCATTTGAAAGGGAGGAGAGAAGCATCGCTGTTAAGAAAGATCGGCCGTTACAGCGGTAAAAGGGAGGAACGTCTCTAAGCAGCAACACAAACGGGCACATCAAGCACACCTGGTCAGTGTACGCTAAATGTATGTACATTCCCCTTCTCCCTCTCCTCTCCCCCCTCGGCTCTGCGTCGATGCACACTTGTGGTTTGGCATGTTTGAGTTTGTGGGAAACCGAAAGTATCCAGCGTATATACATGCAGTGATATAATGCTAAAGTCACATTGGAAACGTACAGTTATGCAAACTTTTCCTAATTATACCAAACAAACAGTAAACTGTTTTATGTGTATATATGTTGAATATTGGATGTTTATGAGAGACAATTGCACGATTGTGGTCAATAATAAACCTTCCTGTGATGATAGGTTTGTGCTTCCAATGAACCGATTCAAAGACGTTTGCAGTTTATTGTTTATGATATAAAAATGAGCATTTGGGTTATTTGTGGTCATTTTCTCATTCACTTCAACGAGAAGTGTCCAAACTTTTAACTGGTACTGTATAAACTGGCCAGCAGCTCTCACACTGAAGGAATGCACCACATAACTATACACGATGATTATCTTGATTGACAATTCAACATCTGAGCGCACACTTTCAGCAATACACAATCGAAATACTTCCATCCACAATTCCTTTAAGTATTACTTAAATATGTTTATTTCTACTAATACCACTTTTATATTAATTACCTACTAAATAATATGATGTCCTCCTTTCCATTTATGAGAAGTACACACCTTCCATAAATGTTTTATCGAATTACGTTTACTGTTGATGTTTTTATTGGGCTTAATCACCAATCCTTTCTGATCAATGAATAACTCCTTTTGTTTACCTCCTTTTCAGTTTTTAAAAAATTGTATTTTCAGGATGAGTTCATCAGCCGTGCACGTCTTCCACACGCCTCCAATAGAAATGCATTATATTAGATTTGGTTTCCACACCTACAAATACATGTATCCCAGGTAGATATTTGGCCACCTGCTCAAATATCCGGCTTCTTGCTGATTTTCGAAACTTACTTCACCATTGCCCTCTGCTGTCGGGCGAGCTGCGCTGCAGCAGCACAAACGACAACAACGGACGCGCAAAGCTCTCTGTGCCGAGGTGCCTCGACTATCTGGGCTCTGACTGGGAACCCGCGGGCCGACAGCCCGCTCATCTGAAGAACGGCTGCGATGAAAGGGAGGCAAGGGGGGTGAGCCGTTTGGCCTGGCCGATGACGAATCGGGGGCAGATGAACGGATACCACGGTCAATCCAGAAGACACCTCGCCGTGGTAAAAGCTGCTCACACCATTTACTCGTCTCGGCCGGCGGAGCGGTTCCCGCGTGCAGGTGGTCGGGATCGTTGACACCGTGACGTAACGACCACAAAGAGAGCAGCGTGAGCCGTCCCAGAGTGACCTGTACATTTTTTTGGGATACTCTGGTCATTTTCAACCGGCCCTCCTGCACGAGGGGTAAAAGCACATACCAATGACGCTGCGGAGTGTACGGACTCTGTGCTTTGCTACGGGGGGGGGGGGGTTGAGAATGGATCCCAAGGATGGATAAATTCCCCATCCTCTCCGCCCCCGGTTGCCCAATACCGACACACTGCCATGACAGTGTTGTCATGGCAATTACACATCCTTGAAAGGTAAACTTTTAAACAGCCATTCTCACATGGCATCAGTACCGTTTCCATTGACTTATTTCTCGGCAGTGCGCTCCGTAGTTACCTCTTCGTCTTTAGTATTGACATCCGCTTTCTGGGAGGTGATGGCCTTGCTGATGTGGTCGATGTTATTTTCTCTGCAGTAGTCAAAGATGTTCCTATCCTCTTCCCTGGGAGGGACACAGAGAAGGGCACGAGGAGAACACAGTTCACTTCATTATTTTCTTTCCGTTTGTGGATAAAGAATCAGATGACTTCCTATGTTTTGAGATATGTGTGAGATTTGAGGAGCTTCCAGCCCCACAATGGAGGTGAATGGATGAGGTATTTTTACACATTCAGTCCTGTTTGCTCTGAACAATCCACAAACCTCACTGCGAGCAGTTCTCATCGGAGCTACTTACAACCAGATTAATGGGGACAGTATGTATTCTAAGATCCAGCGTAAACTGAGAAAATACGTTTTCTGTCATTTGTGTGAAGCGATCCTTTAACTGCATTAACACCTTCGACGCCCAGGAAAGCCACGCCGTGCTACTAGATCATTTAGTCGTCAACGGCACAGACGTAAAAGATAACGCAAACACACAACTGGTCTCTCTGTGTCACACACACACAGGCAGCAGAGCCACACGTGCCACCTCCCGCGGGAACACTGGCACGCGACACACACGCAACCACGCACATCCTATCCCACCTCTGATTATATCTCTGTCTCTAATCACCTCCTGGCATTGGGGACAGGAGTGAGTGCTGGAGGGGGGGGGGGAGCAGGGTGCAGGGGTGGTGGGCTGTTGGGTGAAGGGGAGAGAAGGGGCTAAATCTCATTTAGAGCTTTACGCCTTCCCCTCCCCCTCCTGCCGGCCATTCAGATTAATTGAATTTAGTGCCCTATTGTCTGATAGAGACGCCGCATCCCAGCCGCTTTCCCACTCCCACGCGGTAAGTCAGTCCTCCCCAAGTGCCAAAAGCGCCCAGTTCCCGCCTGTGACGCCCGTCGCTCCACTGCGCCGGGCTTCACGAATCCCCCAGCATACACCTGGCCCTCGACACACTGGGGGATACGGTGGGCTGTTGTCCCATTATGACTGGGGAAGTCAAGTAGGTGGTCTTAACAACTATCGTAGTTAGGGTTCCAGTTCCCGTACGGCGCTCTGATCAGAACAACTCAGACGGTCTGGCTGGGAAGAAAAAATGCAAAAAAGGTTTCATGTTTTTGCCTGAAATAAAGGGCCAACTTTACCCCAAAACTCATTACAATTGCATGTAAAAGAGGTGGAATGAGTGGAATAGAGCAGACAGGCTATTTCACACAACATTGTGTTGGTTTTTGTATAGATAGTCAGCTCCGAACTACATTAATCGCAATTAAAGATGTGACAGGATGTGGGCTTAACACTTCAAAGTTTAGAGGATTCTACGTACACAGCTGGATCAACTCCTAACTCCCCACAGTGGAAATAAAACCATCTTACTCACGATGAGCACTTTTCATTGTTTGCGGTGAAGTTACACAAACAAAAGTTTCTTCTGCCGGTTGTTCTTTAATGAACCGCTGTACTTCCCTTTCTTCATCGTTTTATCTACACGCTTTATCTCCCCCCGGCTCCCTCCTCCCTCCCCTCCCTCTTCCCGCCATCTCCTCATCAGCCCGTGATGGATTATGAATAACTCATTACACTTTTATCACTGCTGGGTTATGTATGAGCACATCCATTTACATACTCCTGATTACCAGCGCTATGTTTATTCATGAGCCTCCACGCTGGGCCACACCCACTTCCTCCTCTGATGCCCACGGTGACCCCGAGTGTCCCTGATGTGTGGCCACCATCCGTCTCCCCGGCAACTAATCAATAGGCCAGCTCATCAGTCTTTCGTCGACGGTCGGACGGGGCCGGCCTGACGGGCGCATGACACATCCTCACATTTATAAAGCGCGAGCGTGAGTCTAATGTAGTGTACGGTTATATTAAACACACAACTTCCAAAATAAGCTCACGTGTGAAATGTACAATCGCACACAACAGACACGTGTATTTAGTCTGTGGCCCAGTGAGACACACACACACACACACACACACACACACACACACACACACACACACAGACACACACACACACACACACAGGCTGTAAACAAGCAAAATGATTAATGTGGGTCATATAACGACGTAACGTCAACAACACATGCATGCAATGCATGCTGGGAAGGTCACAGGCTACTCTGTCATCACAATAGCTGTGGTTTTGTGTGCGTTTCAGTATGTATGTGAGCTTGTTTTGTTTGTGTGTGTGTGTGTGTGTGGGGGGGGGCGGGGGGGGGTCCAGTCCGGTATACTGGCAGATATGTCCTTCATCCATCAGGATAAACTGGCCACAGTGGTGAGAACACTCATCTACCTGGCCTGAGCTTCACTGATCAACACCACGCCATCCATCCATCACACACACCTCCTCCCCTGTGAGACAACACGCCTAACATGGCTGAGCTCCACAGACGAGGAACAATGAGAACTCAAATAATGTCCAGACATCGAAGCCTCCAGCGTTTATCAAAGTACTTTTTCCAGGAGGGCGAGAGAATTACAAACGTAGCATTCAAAGCCTCTTCAATCGCACACTGATCAGCTCGGTAGCTCTGGGATATTGCTAATCAATCCTGCTTCGGTCGACACACACAAACACACACGCACAAGCTCACTCCATATTAAACAGCTAAGCACCTGTTAACCAGACAGAGTTAATTGCATTGCTCATCTCACATTCTGTGTGTGTGTGGGGGAGGAAATTGAAATGCAGCAGAGCAGTGAGTGTGACAGTTCTGGCAGGTTATGCACGGATTTGGATGCAATCGCGTTGACATACAGAGGCAAGTGTGTATTTATGTGGGCACGCGAGTGCATAGGTGTGTGCATGTGCCATGTTAACAACTTCTTCCTCGCCGGCTTCCCCCCCCCCCGCGGGGCAGAGTTGCTAGTGGATGTCTCCGGTGGGGAGCGTCCTTCTGGGGAAACCCGACGCACCTCGCTCCGTCTGCTGTATCCGGCACGTCTTCAAGCCCCCTCCCTCCACCCCATAGTACCTCCCGAATCGTAACGTGATTAGAAAAGGGGAGACTCTGGCCGCCTCTTTCCAAGGCCGTGCATACTAATCACATACAGCCATTTAGGAGGAAAACCTGCAGGATTCACACATCTCCTTTTCATCTCCTAAAAAGAGCTCTTTTTCATTGAAATGAAGATGAGCTTTTTAAGCTCGAGTGAGTCGGTCAGGCTGAAGTAAATGGAGAATATATTTCATTAACATAAATCAGAACTGCATGACGAGACGGTGCCGTAGCTGGAGACCGGACCCTGAATGGAGCTACGGTCAGTTGAATAGAATCCGATACAGCATCAAAGCCAGACTGAGATCAGGTTGACCTAAGCATTAAATAAGTGATTTACAGCTGAAGCAAAAAGCTGAGTCTGTTCCAGCACAATCAAGTCAATAATGCACAATGTGTGTCTAAGAGCTGCTTTTCCCCTTGTAATAAATGTAATAGGCAGGTTCTGACGTATGGTTGTCCGTTTCTGTGTGGAAGTGTTACTTCTGATGTAAATACCTGATCATCTCCTCCTGGTATAGAGAGCTAACCGCCGCTCCGAAGCCCGCTCTTCTTTCTGCGCCTCGTCTTTCCTGTCAAATCAAAGACAGGAACACATTGACAAACAAACACTGTGAACCGAAATTGTATACAACCCGATGCATATGGATATTTGTTCAATGAGTGTGAAAGAGCCACGCAGTCTGGTTTGGCTTAGTTCTGCAGCTTGTGCTGTTAACCCACATTGACAAATGTGGTCCATGTCTACACAACCGGGTTGGTTCATCTTTGCAACGTGCCTATAGATTTGAACCTACAGCCTGTGGAGATCTAATGCACGACCCAGATGGAGATCGAAATGTGCAACTTTGAAAGAAGCCTCTAGTGCTTCAGACATGACCTCATAGGTTGTAGACGTCCAACAACATGCACAAGACCAATATAAAATGCGCAGCGCCTTAATTGTGACTCTTGTTAATCTTCTGTGCTCCGCGTTCACTTCAGCTGGGACTTTATTATCCAGCCTATTCTTCACCGACTAACCTCGATTCACAAAAGAAGAACCCACACAAATCTGATTTCAGAAAATGGGGAGAACAAGACAAGCAAAGCAAAACAACGGTACGTGAACTTCTGGGACGACCTAATTCACTTCAGAAACTCAGAATATTCGCTGATGCACTGGCCCTGCTCCTCTTCAGTATAATGTAATATAAAGCCAGTGTCTGCTCAACAATTGAGGCAGGAACAGAGGTCAAATTCGTGCTATTATTCTCTCCCCTGCTTCTCGGTCTATGCACTCCTACTTACACCATTTGACTGAGGTTCCCAAAGAATAGCAACTGCCATGCTGCGGCGCTTTGTTAACACTAATACGATCAGCTTCTTTTCAGGGGGACAGTTGTGCGTTCGCTCGCCTGCCTGCCCGGCTCTCTCCTGGCATTGTGCGGCTGTGGGGCAGAGTCAGCGCGTATTGCCCCGGCGGCACGGGCGCAGAGAAAAGAACGTGTCAGAATTTGACATGCGGGTTGACATTGACACTATTAAAGAGACATAAATCTGGAAGGAAGGGATTGAAACAGGGTTGGGTTAATGAAAGAGTGAAGGGGTTACAGAACACATAAGGGAGGGCGGGGGGAGCAGATTAATAGAGGAAAAGAAGGCAGCATAAAGGTGGAGAACAAAGAGGGAAAGGTGGAGCAAGGAAGAGGTAGGTCACACAGGACATGTGACGGGCCTCTGGATGCACACATATGTGTATTCTTTGGCTTTTCAATGTTACAGAAAACAAACTACTTCATCCGTCTGGGCGGTGCTTGTGGAGAATCCGGGGACTGTCAATCCATTCCCTTGTTTGGAGAATATGCTGCAATTGCAGAAGGTATCCACACACTCTTGTCCAGATGTTTTGGCTCATGTGAACAGCAACACGCAGATGTGAATTACAAGCGAAGGTAATTTGAAGCCTTTGGGCTTCAAATTACCTTCCCACAAATTTGTAATTTGTAATCCCACAAATTAGCAGAATGGTCCAGCCACTCCCCAAAATAATGGAGCCTAAATTCAGAAAACAATTTCCTTATTGTTCGCTTAATAGGAATCATCTCAATTTTCAAACAGTATTTTTTATGTAAAACCTTCCACGTGTAGATAAATCAAAACTATCTTAATGTGCAGTGTTAAATATTTGAATTCATATTTACTCAGCAGTCACAGTACACTTTGATGTGAAAATCCCAGCTGACAAGTTTGTTCTTAGTGTCCCAATAATAATACTCTGCCAAGCTAAGTAGACGGTACAGTTGTTGTTGTTGTTGTTGTTGTTGTTATAAGTGAATGCGCCTGCTGATTCCCCAAAGAACAGCTGGCCCTTGGCAACAGTACCATACTGACACAGTTGACTGATATGACCAAAGGGATATGACAACGGTCTTGTAGACATGTCAACAGTCTGTCTTATGTACTGATACACACAGGCACACCTAACTAGGACAGTCCCTTGCATTATTCATATTCCAAAATGCAGCTATTGAGGAACACAAAATAACCGTCCCATGTATTTTTCATGCTTTGAGTACAGAATAAAGAGCCACTGAAAGGCTTGGGACAAAAATATACTGTGACTGTGACCTCTACTGGCAAGAAAACTCACTGCATCAGAATAGGGCAGCAAATTTATATTTTGGTCATCATTTTTCTACTTACCTGATGCTAATATTAAATACAGCTAAAGGTTTGCTTGAATAAGAATAAAGATTGTTGGAATTTGCCATTTAGCAGAATGCTATAATCAGGTAGGAAAGAAGTAGAAAAGTAGATTTACTAGGAAGATGTCAGCTTTTTCCTTTCAACAAGTTTGCCACCAGCTTACGCTCTGTAATGTTTATATAATTACCGTAAGGGGGCATTATTACTGTTCCTGCCCTACTGAATCCTCTATATTGGTGCTCCGAATAATACCAAACCGTAGAAAAAACATATCTCGTAGTTTATAATAAAGATTGGTCTTGGTATTTAGCTTAGACTTCTCGGGGATGGTTCTTTTTACCTTTGTGCAGCCTTCAGGGTCTAACACATTAACACAGGAAATGTACTCCTGCATTGCCTGATCCACTTCCATGTCCCCAAGCTGCTTCCAAGCTTGCCTGTAATGAGATCACAATCACTGTAATGTTTGACAAAGATTGTCAATAAAGAAAAATAATCAAAATAACACACTTAAACGGTGAAGAAAATTTAATGTGAGCCATCATTTGAAGTTGAAAAGGACATTCAGGACAGAAGACATTTAAAAAGCACGTGTAATACAGTGTATTAATAACTGGCTTCCAAATTGAGGCTACATACCATTTTCTCTGTCCCTCAAAGTCAAAGAAGCCAGGTTTTGGGGTACTGCACTTTCCAACTTTAGCCTGAAAACAAAAACAGTCTCGATTATTCATTTAGTCTCGTATTATCCACACGTAATTACACCAGGTGATAAAGTAGAGGTTTCTAGGCTTATTTAATCTCCACTGTCAAAAATGAGTGATTGACACAATGATGTATGGCATGTGAGGTATGTGGTTATTATCTAGTCCCGCGGTGCACTTATTCGATGGGTTATATTCAGCGGCATTTATTCACTCACCTGTTTGTATCGTGCATACAGGTACAGCAGCTGGTCCCTGCTGGCCGTCTGAACCAGATCTCGTACCCGGTCAGCTGCAGACTGAAACTCCCGCTCCAGGTCCTCTCCCTCCATTTGGTCCCCCGCTTCCATGGCGCTGCAATCAAATTTACCCAAGCCCAGATCTGAGTCAGAGTCCGAGCCTGCTCCACCGAGAGGCTCCCCTGTGTCTGGCCGGGCCGGATCTGTACCTGATCCCGTCGCAGTGTCCGGAGAGGACGACGGCGACCCAGAAGCCATTGTTGTTATTGTTTATAACCTTAGCGTGCCGTCAGGGACGACGCGAGCGGGAGATCCGAATGAAAAACGTTAAAGACGAAACGTAGATTAGCTGTCATAAATATCTTTCTTAAGTATGTCAGGACCAATTTTGTCTTTAATTCCGGTTTTTGTTAAGAATCCGTGACAGCCGGATTTGTTTCTGCCGTTGGTCCGTCTCTAGTACTGCAGAGTAAAAGCACCGGGCGCATCAACAGCCTGCGAGAAAAGGTTCCGCTTGTATCCCTGTCTGTGCGCCGTAATTGCGGGTCTATTTTAATTTGCTTGTGTTTTAAAAGTACATCGCAAAAACTACTTGAAAAGACAATCTTTTGGTGTGTTTGTTGTGTGCAACCAATCGGTTAACAACAACTTCTATTAATTTTTGTAAACGTTAGATTAATTAACGTTAGCTTTAGTTACTTAGTTATTAACTTAAGTAGCGTGTGGTAGGCTGATGAGGTTCTTCGGACAAGTCGAAATTGGGTTATTTAAGTAAATTTGAATATTACATATTTTAATTATATATCATACATTTTCGGTAGCTCTGTCTGTTATTTTAACGTCCTTAATGTCGAGGGTTAAACTACCAACGGCATCATTGGTCCAACAGTTAACAGTTGATAGCCTTCTCTGTTCTGTTCGGTTCACGGCCAACAGTTCGTTGAATTACTTTCTAGTCAAATTTCGGTTTGATTATTCAGGTCGATTTACTATCCTTGATACCTTTTATTAATCGAATATATCTGTTTATACGCTTGGCGGCCTAATGCATTACCGCAGTTTGTCCAGTAGGTGTCGCTATTGACGTGCTGATGAATCGTCACAGCGCACTAGATCGACACAAAACCATCGCATTGTAACAAAAACACACCGAATAGTCTATTCAACTTTTGTTTAGGATATTTGTAGTCTCACTGCCATTGAAAATGACCGTTTCAATGGCTTTCGCCGTCGGAAGCGGTGGTGTTTGCGCAGCATAATGAGCTCCTTTTGAAATGCACGGTATAGCCTGTTATCCTGTTATGTCTAAAACTTTTGATTTTCCACTGAAAAAAACTTCTTCTTTAGACCAATTCAACTGAGCATCCAACTAGAATATCTGTAACTACGCTGTCCCATTTCAAAGTGCCTTGTATGAATAAGTAGGCTACTCCGTTCCACGGCTGTCAAGCACAAATGCACGCAGAAGAGTAACGGGTGATGACGTCAATGGTGAGACTTGCAATCAGTAGCCTATTTGATGGTTAAATTGAGTTTGCGCTTTTTGGCTCCTTGGACTTCCAGACGAAATGCAAACTGGGAAACCAATATCATATAAAGTATTTATATTATGAAGTTGAACTTTATCCCCCTCTTTCATTGCACGTTAAATACAAGCAACAACAATCCTCTCGCAAGGACCCTGATTTATCTGTGTAGAAGGTGTGGGGGGCACTGGCCGCACTACCAACACGTTTATTTTTCTTTCTTCCGCTGGAGGTCCCAACAACCTCCGCCGCGCGCGCTCTGCTGACGCAACCACGCAGCCGTGGCCTCAGCGCGATGGCGGACCGCGACGTCCCCAGACCTGCCCAGGGTGGGACGCAGCAAAGTCACTGAGCCGCGCGCGCACCGGCTCCGGTCAAACCGAGCAACACCGCTTCAAAGAAAGAGAAAGAGCGCGATAGAGAGACGCCGCTGTACCTTTGCAGTAAGCTCGCCGAGAAGTAGTTAGTATGTGGGACGGGATCCGCTCCGGAGTGCGCTGACCGGGACGACGCAGCAGTGGAGTTGAGGAGGAGCGCGCGCGCCGCATTTTTTTTTTTTTTGGAGGCAGCAAGTTGACTGAGAAAGTCGCGTCGACTGGGGGATAGAAAAAAATTGGATTTAAACGGTGGTTTGAGAGGACTGTTTTTTTTTTCTTCTCCGGCAAAATGAAATTCGCGGAGCATCTTTCGTCCCACATCACTCCAGAGTGGAGGAAACAGTATCTGCAGTATGAGGTAAAGTGACATGTGTCTTTTATTGGAAATAAAAGTCTTTGGGAATATGGAAATTCTTGAAAACTCTCCCGCAAAAGACACGTGGATTTCTTTGAGGCAGTAGTTAGTAAGACGAGAGGCAGTAGGCGTTTTTTCTCTGAAAAATGTAACAGCGTTTTAAACCTTTTCATTCGGTTTCAGTTGAGCCTGACGCAATGAAGAGGGGGAAATAAGGGTCCTGTTGTTTTTGGACTGCAAATTGACTGCGGGTGTTGAGCCAGATGCAGCATTCATTGTTTATCATTTCAGTTAGCTGAGTTTTGACATTTACAAATGAACAATTAACTGCCTTGCGTGGATCAATTAACCAAACAATACATTTTTTTAATAATACGTAGATAGTAAAGCTATTTCACAATATTTTAGACATTTGACTGTATTAGCTGTTTTTTAAATGACTTTGAAGGGTTTAAATGATGCCCGTATATTTCTTTTTTTAATTTATTTGAAAGCACATATATATATATATAAATATAAGGAAATTCACATTTCTTTGGATTTATTGGGAATCTTCATTATTTGCAATAATAACTGAGCACCATGGACATTTCCCATTGATTAATTATGCATTGTTCTAAAACTTCAAATTTCTTTCAGTAATTGTCCCTTGTTTTTGACAAGTTATTTCATATTTTTAGTAGTTGTCGTTATTATTAATATTTAGCTAAATTAAACATGAAGGGTTGTTTCCATGAATCAACCTGCAAAATTCAAGCCCGCTGGATTTTCTCTCTGGTCTCTGATGTCTGTGGATTTATGGGGACCTTTGTGTGCACACATGGTCTTTGTTGGGTGGTGTACAGTGCTTGAGCAGTATTTCATATTCACACCCCACTTCCCCCTGGTTCAACATTAAGAGCTTTAGTGCAGATATGCAGTGACAGGGAAGGCTGCTCTGTTCCATTTAGCTCTATGAATTATAGACAAAGACCCCGTTCTCAGCAGCCTACATGCCCCGACTCAACAGAGGCTCGCTGCGCTGGATTATTTTGGAAAAATGCCCTGCGTATTATTAAGTTACAGACACTACAACAGACATTTGGATCCGTCCAGCCTGACGTGAATGATATGCTGTCATCATCTTGTGATTAAAAACAATTCTTGGACAACATAGTTAAAGTGGGGGGAAAAAAAGTGCCAGAAAAACAAACTGAAGCGAGGGAAACTCTTCAGTGGAATTACATTTTAATTGATTATTAACCATACATCCACATCTTGTGTGCCGTCTTTGTGTGCAGACCGATGCACTGTGAGCACAGGGACAGATGCCTGGACACACCAGCCATTTTACACCTCCAGTCATCCGCTCGGCACTCACTGACCTGAGATGGATGATGATAGATTTTCTCTGTCATCCACGTTTTGTGTTGGTATTCGGGAATATTCAATACAATTATCTTGAATAACATTAAAGTTTTCATCAATTTCATCAATAGAGTCACTTTGAATCCGAAATTGTATTTCAGATTGCATGTTTTTTCTGCTGAAATTGTCCATATCAAAGGACGCTACCATTTTATTACAGGAATAACTTATTTATATGAGCACGAAAGATTTATTGACTTTATCAGTCTATATTTGATACTTCTTAATTCTATAAGATTTAAAGCGAAACAATAAATCTGTCTCTAAGATAACTGTAATCGACCATCGGTATGAGACTCACATAGAGAAGAACCCTTTGTTTTGTTTTTCCTCTTTTGTCCATCCCAAAAAACTGTCCTGACATTGTTTTCACATAGCTGTTCTTAAATTATGTACAACAACAGGGCTGGTCCCCTATCCATTGAATTTGTATTCTTCCTATATCTAAATTATACATATGAGTTTCCTCTGTAAAAACACCACGCTACCTGCGGGACTTACAGGGAGAGAGCTTCCACCTAGAAGCAACAGACATCATATTCAAGGTTTTTTACCCCTTCTGAAACAAGTCAAGGGAAAGGACAAACATTGCCATCAGTTTACGTTGGAGAAATGGGTCACTGAGATGAAAATACTTAAAAGGAAATTTAACATCGATCGTAGAAATGCAAAGCCTGATAGGCTGCAGTGCAACAGATGCAGCATCCATGACTCCATGACAGGGGACATTTAGGAAAGCTAATGGAATGCATTAAAATATTCGGCCATTAAACACAATGGTAGCCAACCGTCGCTCATATGTTTATTATCCATCAGCTGTAGTGTATAAAGTTTTATGTTTATTTAAATACTAACGGACAATTTATTCAAGCGACGTATACTGTAGACATGTTTAAGTCCATGCTGAGTCTGAGGCTTTATCCTGCGGGATCGTAGTTATAAACCTATATGCTAAACAGCTGCTTGGCATGGAGTTGTGCATGTGGTGCTGCTGAGAAAGGCCGGGGGGATGTGGATAGATCTGGTGAGGGTTTGCCTGTGAATATAATAGTTATTAAATGCAAACATTAAAAAAACGTTTTTTTAATGAGCTGAGTTTAATGTCTGCTTTCCAAGTGCATTTCTCAATATTCCCGAAAACGTAAAGTGTGTGCTAAGGCATAGCAACTGTATTCAGATGTGTATTATCAAACGTATTTGTATTAAATATTAGAGGCATACAGAGAGAGGGAGAATTACAGACACAGGTGTGTGTGTGGGCGAGAGAACAAGGCCACTTATGCATTTACCTCTGCAGTCTAATCACTTATGTAAGCGCGGATGAAGAGGCTGCATGCAGACACACACATTTACAATTCAAACTAGTGCAGTGACATTATGTTGACGAAAAGCAGGTGCTTGTGTGATTTCAGTGAGTGATTGGTATTCGTTCAAAGGCCAAACGTCGTCTTTCCTTAATTATTCTGATTGATGTGGTTTGGATGTCTAAAGCAGCAAAGCAAGCGAGTATTCCTCTCAGCGGCTCTATTTTTGGTGATAAATGTGTGATTTATCAGCATGTTCAACAACAAGACGTATACCACAAGCACCGCGCGGCAAGTGCTGAGTACCCCTCCCCTTCTATACCTCCCTTCTTCCTCCCATCCTCACCTCAGTGTTCCTCCCCCACTGGGAGGACATCTGGTCCCCAACCAGACCTGCCCTCTGCCCCCCCCCCCCCCCTCCGCTCCCTCCCTCCCATCCCCTCTGCTCCTGTTTCTCCATGCAGGGATCCACTCAGAGACAGCGCTGTCCAATTGATCCCACATTGACTTTAATTGAGCCAGAGATCTCTTCAAACTAATAATGCACGCGGCGGGTTTCGTCTCAGGCATTTCAGAGGAGGACATGATCATCTGGCACTCAAAATATTTTTGTATTCTACTAGTGTCACTCGCGTGTCTGTTCTAGTAAGTACGGATCATCATCATCATGTTAACGAATGGCTGTTCGGACCGATGGCCCCATTAGGCTCGGTTTACTTATTGTTTACAGGTTTCCCTGCCGATTACTGCCGAGAACGTAGGTTCAGTTCCCCAAAGAGCCCCCGCCCTCCTTTTCCATCACTGCCATCACCACGGCAGTGCCTCCCTGTCTGGATGTGAATCTCTATTTCCCACCTATTAGTGAGGGGGAGGGGTATTTAGACAGGACCAGGCCCTGCTCCAATGGGTCTTGCGTGATCTTCATCAGACACATAAGCATGTGTAACATGTGTATCTCGTGAATCAGACTCCAGTCTCAATTCGCAGGTAATTCACGGTGGAATTTATGTTTCAGGAATCCAGGTGGCTGTCTAATGCCCAGCAGTAGGCTCCCACCCACACACAGCATTACTCACACCGCTCTCTCACTGTCATGTTGCAGAAGCAGAAGCAGACCTATTGTACAGCTAGACGTACCTGCAACTAACTAGTTTAACTTTGTGGGTTTGATTCCTACTCTAAAAGCAGATGCTGCTAATAATGGTTCAATTCATGGTCTGCTTAGTGTATGCACTGTAAATGCCCTTCATTCAATATGATGTGGAAAAACAACCGTATTTTGTGTAATACTTATTTTCCTGCTTTCCTCTCCAGGCCTTCAAGGACATGCTGTATGCTGCCCAAGACCAAGCCCCGTCCACGGAAGGTAAGGAGTATTCCCTGTTTGTATCAACACACACACACACACACACACACACACACACACACACACACACACACACACATGCACACACAGCCAAACACTTGTGTACACAGTGCACTCTGCCTGGGGCCTGTTGGGCATCCCCAGAATAACAGCCCTTCGTCTGCTAAAAATAGCTGGAAATCATTGCTATTGTGCTGCCACTCAAACACACCAATGGCCATTACAGAATTATGACCCTTTAGCTTGCTGTCTTAGCTTTTAATATTACATCAGAGATAAATAACAGTCTTAGCAACTTTGTGGTCAAAACAACACGTGTCGTGGCTGGCCGTGCTGAGTGTTGCTACTCAAAACAGCGGAGATAAGAAAGGCCATCGGCTATAATTAATCTTTGGCGTTAGGCTGCAAACGATGAGTGATGAGGGAAAGAATGTAAACAATTTTGTTTTCATTTTAGACAGCAGTTTTTGGAGGTAAACACTTTACAGTTTCAGGCTCGAGACACTTTATGATTGGCTGAAAGCCGGCCGCACAAAACTGACCCCTTGTATGCCGCGGTTGTATGTCTGCAATGTGATGGGATAAACATCTGTGCTCCAAGCTTGTGTGAGTGTCTCTATAGTGAAACACTTCATGGGGTGTGTGTGTGTGTGTGTGTGTGTGTGTGTGTGTGTGTGTGTGTGTGTCTGTGTCTATCGGCTTTGTTGACTTTATTTTTAACACATGCAAGAATAAAAGGAAATGAAGACCCTCCAATGTATTTATGTGTTTTAAGCGGTTTTATGTTATTTTCTTTCTATAGGAGTGCTTGATCCTAACATTCAACACTACTTATGACCATGTGTCGTTGGGTGTCTGTCCTTTGACAGCTGTCCCCGGAGGCTGTTGGCCACGCTAAGCGAGGATGCCGTGTATGATGAATTGTTCCGTGTCCCCGGTCCGAGTTGTACCCGTGGCTCAGTGCTCTGCCTCAGTCTGTCATACATAGACGATAGATACGGCCTCACTGTGAATCAATCGATCAATGAACAATCCGTCCGTGTGACTCGTCTGGTGTCGCTGTGAGGTTTCAGCTGTAACCACTAAATCATTTGGATTTGTGTTCTTTTCTACATCTCTTAAAATACCCAAACACAGAAGCAGCCAGGAGTTAAAAAGGGGGGGCAGAAAAGTTTCAGACATTTCTCTCTTTCTGTGTTTTTAAAGTGAAAGCGTGAGGCTGTGATGAAAACAGAAGAGACAAGCGGTTATTGAGCCCTGCCTCGTCGTCTTTTGGCTGAGATTGTGTTGAGAAATAAGATCAAGCGTTATGACCCTCACGGTCACTGCAGCACTTCACTCTCCAATGAACCCAGTCTGTCCAATCTGATCGAATTCAAACAATATTGGAAAAATAAACGGCACCTATACAGCGGGTTTATTCTCTTCACTTTATGGTAGAAAGCGCATAAAAATGGGCCTCGTATTCACACAAATACTTGTACACGGACGGCAGCTGTTCAAGACAGCGGAGGATCAGGAGCAAGGACGTGTCTCTGCCCGTTATGTGGACACAGGGAAGAGCGCGGCATCAAACCCACACTGAGCTACATGGCTCCCGTTGTTTCACATCATGCCATTTGTATACTGTGTTTTTATTTTTATTTTTGTCCCATTGAGCGCAGGAATCCATATTCACGCTTGTAAGCTGATCTTTTTGTCACTACTTGGCAACCAGTAGAGCAACTAACAATCTCGTCCTTTCTGATAAAAATCTGTCAATTTCTTTGCAACTCATGATTTTAATCACGTTTCCTTAAATCCTATGTGATGGCTTTGTGTTTCTTGTTTTTTTTCAATCAACGGTCCAAAGCAGAATTATATAAATGCTTATTTTCACAGAAGATTGCTAGAAAGCAGCGAATCCTCACAGTTGAGGATTGTCTTGATGCTCAAGAAACCAAAACGGTGATTAAGAGCAAATAAAATGTGCTGGTTTTTAGTGTTATGTACTTGGATTGCATATGCATTGTGCTATTGGTTGTGATTTGTGAAACAATACATTTTCAACTCAATTTTAAAGATGGAATATTTGATTCTGGCTCTATCTTCTTCCTGTGTCATTGCAGAAAGGAGGATTTTTGGTATTGCCTCAGGGAGACAGTTTACTGGGTTGTAACTACTTGTTCACCCACTCCGCTCTCTTACTGAACACCCTGCAGTAACTGTGAGAGCTGTGTAGTAGACAGACAGCACACTGAACAGCCAGCACTTGAAAGCCTCTGGCAGGTCCTCTGCATTGTGTAGCTGTGAGACTACACAGGGCAACACAACACAACAATATGTGCAATGTTCATGGTTTGATCTCTCTATGAAAGCGGGTCGTCTCTCATGCTGTGTTGTGTGTTGCTGTGGTAGCGGGACTTTTTTTTATTTAAACAGACATTAAACACATCATCAAAGATGAATGCGCAGTAATTAAGAGAGCCTGTTGCAAAGCGACACAAAAATCCATGCACATTATGGTGGCTCTGCTGCTGCAGATGAACCCTCACCTCTCGTTAGGATCCTTTGTTCTCATTTCCTCCGCCCCGCCATGGGTCTTTATGTAATTGTGAATTAAAACATGCCTGTCCCTGTACTGTGGCGAGCCAGAGGAAGACGACAGAGAGAACAGCTGGTCGGATCTTTGGTTCCCCCTGTCCCAACCATTACAATGAGTTGTGGCACTATTTAATTCAATTAGGCTGCTGGTTATTACAGCTATCGGAGAACAATGGCCACAGATAATAAACACAGCTACACTAATCGTCATTCTTTCCAGCAATGTTTGCCACACGCCATGCGTCCTTATATTTGTACCGACGCACTTTTCTAATCCTGCAAAGGGGGAGATTTCACACTGCAAGTCATTCAGTTGTTGTCTCAGTCATTCATTCATTCATCGTGTCCTTCATTCTGCCACTCTGTAAATTGCTGGTCTTCTACTGTGATGGTATCTGTAGTGGGTGGGAGTCAGTGGGAGCTGGGGGGGATGTGGCAGTGATGGCAGTGAGAGTAAAAGGGTGGGGCTCCTGTGTAGTACCATGAACACACAAACACGCACACACAAACACGCTGTGTACGAGGAGGAGTATTGGGTGTTAGGTTATTGGCTTACAGCTCAGGGGACCGGAGAATGGATTTCTTTCTCCTAATCACAAGTTTTAAATGTCAGGGATGAATGAATCAGACGGAAAAAATATATATATAATGAGCGGAATCATTCTCATCCACCTCTCATCGTTTACTTTTCTAGCTTACATAGGAAAGGTTCTTATTCAAAAAATGTCCACCTTTTTGTCTCTCGTGTTGTTGTCAGCTGCCTTGTCCCTGGAAGAAGACTTTCTCATTCATTTAAAAAAACACAAGCGTAAACAGGATGCATGCGGTGCTTCTTTTACCACAATTTTGTAGGAGCACATAAGAAGGGTCCTAGATCTCTGACTGTGTTCTGTCATGGACTGACAATCCCATTATACACTGAAATGAAAATACATAAATATATATGGTGTCATTTGTTTTGCTGCACACAAAACTGCTGATAGGGATGTTTTGGAATCAACCACTGCGTATGAATGTGCATGCGTTTGCATGTCTGTGTGCTTTGTGTCTGTGCTGTGGGGCTTCTCAGCATGCAGACTTCACATTGGTACAGATCGTGTGCTTAAATACCAAGTGGTGTGTCTGGCTCGGGGCCTTAGCCAGCCGAGAGCAGACCGTGTTTACGTTGAAGTGGTCCGGGGTGCCGGGCAGCTATGAGAGCGGGAAGAAAGAACAGAGGCCGAGTCAGGAGCAATGCGATACCACCACTTTACCGTATGTGATACAAGTGGAATAAAACACAGTATAAAGAAAAAGCTCTCTATGAGCTAGATGGATGGATGGATGGTGGGATGAAATTAATGTCAACGTTTCCTATTGAGTCAGAGGAGCCACCAGCACAAGATGTACATTTTTCCACCCTTGACACCTGTTCCATCCCTGGCTGGTTTCGGCCACGCGGCGTCTGAGGCTTTTGTTCCCTGCTTCCTTTTAGACAACATTGTCTCGTTTGGCTCTACGTTGCTTTGATTACTGAATAATTACCAGAACCGACAACCCTGCTTGCTTTGGCACCTTTTTAAGCTAAGCTTCTCTTACCACTTACTACTGAATATGTTTGTGTCTGTGTGTGAGCCGTCATACCTTATGAGCTTAATAAAAGCAGGAACATGAATCACAGCTACCAATCACCTCAACTCAGCCACCACTTATTCTGCTGTTTTCTATTATTGTCCATGCCGCTCGCTCGCCCGCTATTTCCTCTGCTGTTGGCGATCGTAATAAGAGGTTTGTTGAAGCAGGCTACCCTGTGTAATTCAGTGCTGATTATTATTCAGCTGGTGTACATGATGGAAGAGCAGTTGTTGCCACTGTTGTTGATGCCCCTTGGAGTTTGTCCTGTGCGGAATAGCATTTGATTTTTTGATTTTCTCACTTTGACATTTCATATTTTTTTTCTTTTATCCAAGCAGTCTAGGAAAAATCTCTGCTTATTTCCCTTTTTATTTTCCTAAATAATGCTGTTTACCTTTACTTTGTCTAAGCCGCTGCATGGCGTTTGTTGCCGCAGCCGCTCAAGGGTACGTGTACAACAGACAGCCAGGCGGAGAAACACAGACAGGCAGATGCAGGAGGTCAGACAGGCTCTCGGAAGGTGAGAGAAGCACTGGACGGAGGTGAGACAGATTGAAAGACAGACAGGTAGACAGGCAGGAGGGTTCAGCAGGACAGTAGTGGGCAGCCAGGGTCTCCCCCCAACATGCATTATTGATTGGCTCTTTGACAAGCTGCTGCTCTTGCTCGCTTCCAATCGCTAATTGTGGGTTTTTGTGGGGGTTGGTTTCTTTTCTTTGGTCCTAAATCTTGGAACCGCCTAGAAGCTAAACGTGGAGATGGGGCAGACTAAGTAGTGGAGCAATACTGATACACAACAACTTTAACAGAGCAGTGAGCGCTGCTACTTTTGAACAAAACCTTGTTTATTGTCTAAAACAAATTACATGAGGCTGTTCCTACATCTGCAATCAAACCTACAAAACGGGTTTCTCTTGAACCAAAACAGTTTCAGCTTCCAGGGTGATTTAAGCAGCCTCGACCCCACTGAGCAGTAGAGGAGGGCGGGGGGGTGGCAGTGATTTGTGGGATTGGTCCTTTGATGACTCTTCTAAGGGTATTAGAGGGAGGGGAAGCGGGGGTTCAGGGTCAATACAGACCTAGGATCGCTATCCCAAGGTCAGGGTCTAATCGAAACCGAAGCAATGAACGATTGAAATGGGGATCGGTAATTGGATGAAGGCGGCGATGAATAAAGACGGCCAGCATTCTCTGCTTTTATGTTTGACATGAGGATTTTGACCAAGAAAAAGTGAAAGAAAAAGGCTTAAAAAAACGATGGATCGAATGCGTTTGCCAACGATCGCCGTAGAGAAACGGAGAGAGAGCTAGACGAGCTAGAGATCCTTCAGGCAGCAGACAGACAAACAGACTGAGTGGGAGGTCCCTGGGCTCATCTCCAATGCATGTTGCCCCGCATTAGCACTACAGCCGTCCCGCAAGAGAAAGAGACGGGGAAAGAATGAGAACCTTGACAGATGAAAGTCTTCCACCCATCCGTCCATCCATCCATTATTCATCGGTGAATTAGATCTCGGCTGAATGAAGTGGAGGAGAGAGGAGTTGAGGAGTGGGAAAGGTATGGGTTGGTTTAGAGGAGGATGTGTCTGGATCGCAACTGTTGGTGGTGCAAGAAAAAGGGTGAGGAGTTCAGTTGAGGATGTGGCTCCAGCGCCGGCGGTATTTTTAGATTCGGGGCATTTGGAAGTCTGAGTGTGTGAGGATAAGATTTCCACTGGTGTAAATGTGGTGTTGGCAATATCGGGTGAATGGGTTTGAGGTGGAGAGAAAAGAGTGCAGAGGAGGAGCAGAGGTAGTTCAGGCATGGGGGGGGGGCTAATGTATGGAGGAGGAAAAAAAAAATTGCCCCCTCAGTTCTGTAATTTAGTTATTCGGGCCTTTAAGGCTTATGGAACCTCTAGTCAATAACTTGTCATTACTGTGCCTCAGTCTCTAATGTGCCTGTATGTGTGACTATTTACACCAGTGATCTGTTCTTGGCAACGGTCTCCAGCCTCTTAGAAGAGGATTAAAATATCTGGCTGTGATGTTTACATGTTAAGATAGACAGTAGCTTTACACGTAAGAGACGCGTTGTATCGATTGTCTCAGGCATCACAACTTCAGTTCAATGAGAATGCCATCTGGTAAAGATAATACAAACCGAAATATGATCTGGCTGTTGGCCAGGTGCACAAGTAGACATATACATATAGCACCAGCAGAGACTATAAGCATGTGAGGCATGTGGTTGTAATGAGATTGGACTCATGTTGATTAGAAATTAGCTCTCAGGGTCTCTAGGGGGTTGTAGAATTTGCTTAGCTTCGACAGGGCTTGCAAACCTGAATCTAACCTTTGTTATGAGGAAAGTCATAGTTTTTTCTCATTGTCGACGAGGAGCCCTAATCAACAGCTTTGGCTGCTCTCCAGCAAATCAGCCCGGCTCAGCTGAGTGTAGCCAGTCTGTCATTGCTGACCACATGGCGTTTATCTAGCAAGGACTCACACGAGGATGCTTTGATGGCTCAATTTTAAGTCTTCTGTATCAACTATATTGGAAAATGTAGTTAATTGAAATGTGCAGATTTATATTTTGCATGCACTGAAGCAGACAGAACGTAACAATCCAAAGCAGTCGGGTGATGTTAAAGGATCGAGGCAATAATACAGACATGTGACCTTGTCTCTGCTGTGTCTGTTTTGATGCTTTTGTCTTCTCCCGCTGCCGCTCTCTGCTGCACTTTCACACGACCGACAGTAGTAGTGGAGACACCCACACATGCACGCACGCACACAGAAAGACGCTCACAAAGAAGCACATGCGGGCACATAAGGAGCTGTGTGCTACAAGGGGGTGTGGGTGTGATTGCGAGCTATAGGTGATGACAGCGAGGCCATATGCTGATTCTTTTCGGTCCTTCTTTTTTGGCACTGCGATTAGAGTGCAGCCAATGAAATCATTGCACAGGGTGCACACGGCTGCAATCCTTAATTTTTGTATGAATCGTAAGGGGAAATGATTTTAAAAAACACTTAATTGCTTTACATAAGCTTGTTTACCCTCACGGCTATATTTAACGTGTCACATGCTGAAACTTATTATTCTGTCTAAATGAATTCTCTGCACTAGGACTGGGAAGGTGTTTTTCTGTTTCATTCTCACCAGTCAAATGACATCTTTGTTCTGGATTTGAGTGCAGTTTTTGACACATGCATGTTTGAGTGACACATGGTGTGTTGGTTTGTGCCGTGTGCGTGGTGAAGCATTGCAGGAGACACAGTGTCCTTCACTGCATCGCCTCCCTGGAGAAACGGGCTGAACCCGACTCAGATTGGCTCAGTGGCACGAAAACTTCGGTGGAAATGTACCAATCAAACGAGAGAACATCTTTTGCAGTATTGACTCACAGCTTATTGCCAACACAATCACGGGCTTCAGCACTACACCTGGCAACAAAGGGATCTATTTCAGAGCTCGCGTTTGATGGAAAAATGTCTTGGGCAGCAAAGAATTCTAAATCCCCATCTTGTCCCCTGGGGGGTGAGCTGCAGTGTGTTTGCGTGCGAGTGGCGGGTTACAGATTTGGCATTTATACTGTATTTCTGTCTCACACTGATACGATGCCAGTCCCCTGGCTTTAGAGACACAACAAGTTGGTTTGGAGGCCACCTGAAGAACTGCCTGGCCCTGTTGTGAGAGGAGGAAGGTTATTTTTTTCCCTTGCAAGGAAATAAACTGAAAAAAACATATTTGACCCAGAGCCTTTATTCTTATTTACTGATTGTCTGTGCAAAATCTTCCACAACAGGTCTCATTATATTTCCTTCTTTGCTGATTGGAAAAATCTGCAAAACACACTCTGAGGAAGACAAAGAAGTGGACAGACGGACAGCAGGGAACTGAGAATGACGAATCCAATGAGAGCGGAAGCACGATAGAAAATGGAGAGGTGACATTGGTGGTAATTGGAGTAAAGGAAGCCGAAGCCTTGGGGAGCCTCCTTCCCCAAACGTTACTATTACACATGAAAGACGTGTGAAAAGACACCGAACATGGGGGCAGAAAATCATGAAAACTCTTTCATTTTGATACATTTGGATTCAAAGCACATTCTAAGTGCTTTCCGAAGATGGTAGTAATAACTTAATTTCATTTTAATATATTTGAGGTCAGGGAGTTGTTCCTTAGGGGGCAGAAAATATTGCTGCAAATATAATTTCTCATCTTATTTACTCTCTGTCAACTTCTTCTAATCCCGAGACCAGTGGAGACAGAGAGATATCAATAATTCACATCTATTGTTCCCTCCCGGACAGCCTGCCTGTCTTTATATTAAATGATGAATTATTAACTTTGTGTGAGATTGGAAATATGGTGACTGTACCTCCTGGTGCTCACAGGTGTACAAAAACGGTCCTGTCACTTAATGCCAACCACAAGAGCGCCAAAAACAGGTGGTTGGTTAAGTGAAAGTTATATTACCGGGTAACTTTAGAGTTTTCAACATGGGTCCGATTTTTCCCATTCTGTTGGTGACATTGGTCCAGTCCTGAGGTCCAGTCCCGTGTGCGTTGGCCGCGTAACGGGCTGCACGTATGTTATATATTAGAAATAAGTGATGAGATTAGACACTGAAAGAGAAACTCACACATGCCAACAGCCGCTCGTATTCATTGGATGTCTCAATTTAATTTAAAGCCACCATGTCAGGACCGTTAGTATTTATTATTCTTAGTTCTTCCTGACCATCCCTGCCTGCATATGCTTGCCTCAAGGAATATGCATCTTTTATGTTGTCCTCAACATGTAACTGATGTATTCAGGATGTGGGTTGATGATTAAAATGACAATGCGGTGCTTGCAGCGTCGTCTCACTTTTAGGGTCGAGTCCTACATTTTTGTGCCCCATGGTATGTTTAGCTGACTCCTCTTGACATCCAAAGTGTCCCCTTGACTTCCAGAACCTGCTATTTTATAAAAGAGAGACACCTCATCGAGGCTTTTCAGTAAAAACAACAGTTTGTCTCTGTTTTGCATTTTGTCCTCAGGGCGAACTGCACGGCTTCTTTTCGACAAGTGCCATCTGATAATTGGGCCTCATAATCACCCTATTAGTATGCAGAGAGCAGCTTATTGTCCCCCTGGCGTGAGCACTAGCCATTTGTAAGAGGATTATTGCAAATTTGTTGTTTGGGTTTTTATGAGAATGAATCATATTTGTAATGACTTAAATGGCATTGTTGTTAATCTCTGAAGCATTTACTATTAATGTAGCCAGTAATATGCGTTGCATGTTGTGATAAATCCCAGATGCTTTATAATATTTTTAAGGGGAGGAAATTCCTGGGATCTGGAATTGTGAATGTGTTTGAAAGTTGGTTTAACTGCAGGATGGCAACCTTGTTGTCAGTACCTCTTTGTGGACACACAAAGCGGAGCTGAACACAGTTACCATGGCTCTGAAGAGGGAGACCAGAATTACTTGAGCCTTGTTTTGTTCCTGCGACTTTCAGGGCCCAAAAACAATAACTCTATAACATGTAGAACGAAGGGCCGGGGCGGTAGGTTGAATTTTAATTACAAGCTTGTGAAGCTCGCTGATTCCTCTTCAGAACTAAAACAAAACAAATAAGGTAAAGGGGCTCGAATCGTTATTGATAATCGGGACCCACAATTGGAAATGTTACTACTCTGCTGCCTTTGCGTTAAATAATCTAAATTGAAACTGTACTGAAAATACTGAAAATGCCTCAATACGTTATCTGGGAATAGATAGTGTGTGTGTTTGCGTGCACAACCCAGTTAAAGGTCAAGGGTCGTTTAAAAAAAATAAAATTATACCCCCCTGAAAAGCATTTCAGGCAAAAACGGTTTACTGAACGGAAAGGAGGATCAGTCAGCGTGGAAAATGTTATGACACACACACACACACACACACAAATTTTCACCACCTAGAAACCACAAAACTCTCTGACTGATTTGGTGGTCTATTTGTACTGAGGCCAGATGAAGGGGATGGATAGGAATGGCTGGTGGCTGCTTCTCCTCTTCATGCTCCTCTCTTTAAACTCAGCTGGTATCTACCCCATGCTGCTGGGTGGCACACACAGACTCTCACACATGCACACACTGCACAAATGCCACTCACATTGAAATGCTTTTCAGTTTGTATGTCACCATACATATTCCGCCCAGCGTCCTTCCCAAGCGCATCCCAAAAGGACCTGTGTATACTCGTGAGGACCCTCACTGACATGATGCACTCTCTAGATTTTTACTAAAACCATTTGTCAAGAGGGAATCTAAGATTCTATAGTTTGATAACTGCATCCAGCCGGAAAAAAAAGCTTTGCAAAGTCGCCTGTCGTGTCTGCGGTCAGCATTCGTGCCTTCCACTTGTCTCGTTGTGTTGCATCCATGTTGTCATACTTATATTTGTGTACTGCTGTGGAAACCAAAAGCCCTAATACCATAAATAAATCTATCCACATCTTGTTTGAAAGTAGGCAGAAATAAAAACATGTTAATAGTCGTAATTTGTATTAACCCCCAAAATTTGGCCACCTGCTTTTCCTGGGCTCATAATTGGTGAATGTTCTTGCTGATGCTCTGTTAAATAAGAAAAAACTAAATGGATACTTCCTGCCGATTTAAATCATTTTAATGATAAGACCCCCGAGCTCCAAGGTCAGTGTGCTCTTAATCTCATTGAGTCAGGAAATTGCTCCTAATCTGATAATATGAAGTGTTGGATTCCTTCCTCTCTGCCTGGATGGCGAAGGTAGAACAGCCAGTATGATGGTTCACTTGTAACTTTAGTGTTGCAATGAGGCCGTGGAAACATATTCTTTGCATTGACAAAACACATCAAAAAATCTAAGAATACCCTTAATGTTTTTTCTTCAATATCTTTTTTAATCCCCACTTTTTTTTGGATAGTGTTTTTTTTATTCCATCCTTTATCGTCTCTTTTTGATTCCACACCTGTTTTAAACTTTGTACACCCTTCCATTCACTTTTCTTTTTCCATCTGGTGCCTCATCTTTTTATTCCTTCATGCTGAGGTTTAACCTCAACCTAAATTCTGTTTCTGTTCCTTTCATTTGTCCTTCATTTGTCCTTGTCCATTTGTCCCTTTTTTATCCACTCCATATTCCCTCCCTTGCATCCACCTACATGCTGTAAAATGAATAAATATAAAAGTTATTACACAAAGAGAGATATACCCAGTGGATCTGGTTCTGACATAATATTAGTGTGTGCGGTTTATGGGATGCATTCAAGACGTCCCTTGTTATGATGTCGGCACTGCCTGACTGCAGAGCTTCCAGACACTGTGCAGAATTGATTCTCCCTCTCTGGGGAAAATGCCCTGTTTCATGTCTGCTAATCTGCTAGCTACTAAATATCTGCCGTGTTACAGAAATACGGTCTTGTGTGTGTGTGTGTGTGTGTGTGTGAGTATACGTGTGTGAACGTGTGAGTGGGTTTAAACAAATGTTTTTCTCCCCACATTTCAGTTCATTTTGTCCTCAAAGGGGAGCTGTTTGGAACTCTTATCGAGAGGCTGCAGCTGCTGTTGTGAGACTCCCACTGCAGCCTACAGGGACACCTTTACCCAAATGTGTACACACCTTGGTTTACTCGCACCAAGCTGGCTAAGGCCCTAAATAAGGCCCTAAATAATTATAAATGCATATTGCATATTGCTATATTTACCTGCAGAAGCATGCAGGTAGGATTTTCTAAAGAACGAAAGAGCATTTCCTCAATTGTTTGCAAATGAAGTGGCACCCTGCTAAAAGCTTGTTTTGTGAGGGGGGGTTTTATACATTTTTTCTAGTGACTACCAAAACAAGTAATAGTGATATTAATGGTTGTTCAATTTTAAGAGAGGAGTTGAAACGGGCTGCATTTAAATGGCATGCAAAAAAAAAAAATCATTAATACGCAACTCTACCATGATTTACAATGAGGTACTCAGGTGTATTTCAAGTTATGGCAAACTCCAAAGTGGTAGCTCTAATGTTACCTCATGGACCCCCCGCTGTCAATGGAGTGGCCCCGCTATAGGTTACCGGCTGCAGAATTTCCTCCACCTTTCTGCCGTGGTTACAGTTGGTGGAGCCTGAGCTCTTATTCTGCGTAGATTAATGGCCCCGGCTTGGACTATTGACACAACACTTATCTTGTTTTTATGAGTCCAGCGGCTTCTATCTATAAACCTCGCAGGCACACGTGTGCTCAGCCACACACACAAAAGACACGTAGCTGCTGCTCCTACATGTGGGGTTCAGTTACAGTTTTAAAGGCCATTCACTCTTTGTAAACGCAATTGGTTCAGTCCTAATGGCTCAGAGTTAAAGATAACACAAAGGGCTGAGTTACTCTTTTTCACAGTCCACCCGCCACCCCGCAAGGTTTACGTAAAATTATTCTTCATTTTTTTTACAGCTTAGATTACATTTCATTCCACTAGATATGCTACTTATGCTCTTTTTAAATAAGTAACTCCAACTTCCTCCAAAGGAATTTAGTAACTCTTTTTGACACAAGCTGTAAACCATCAATTCTCAATTTCCGTTTCACTCATAGGAGTTTGAGTTGGCTGTCGTCTCCTTTTCCCGCTCGTGGCGTATCCGTGTGGAAGGCCTGACTGACTTCCCGCTCGTTTATGTAGATCTGTTTGTGGAGTTTGATTTCAAAGGTGCTCCAAAAGAAGGACTTCTGCATGCCGTCGTTTTCATCTCCGTCTCAAATTGTGACCTGTGGAGTTTGTTGGAGTTTGTTGGTCAAATATTCCACTGGGTTGCAATGTGTCTAATTTTGATTTAACTCTGACTCCATATTTTTGCACAAACTTTGTAACTAGATTACTCTTCATAGAGAGACACTAGCATGTTTATTGCATTTACAGAGAAGGAGCGCCAAACAATCTGTATTAGTAATGTTTGCACTGCTGTGCAGCATCGCAGCAGATCAGAGGGATCGAGAATGAGAACGAGCAGATGAGATCTCGCTGTAGGCTTTGCTTCCTCTGTACCTGGAGGATCAAACACAAAGAGTGAACCAAACATCACAGGAGCCGTCAGCCACAGTTAGGCCTACAGATTGCCTCGCCTAAACTTATGTCTGTCAAAGTGCAGCGGGTAATGTGTGTGTGTGTGTGTGTGTGTGTGTGTGTTTGTTAGTGCGAGAAAGATGATAGCGAGGAATTGGTGTTGCACAAAGTGTTACACCTAGACCAGATGCATTGAAATCTATCTTGGGTATGTACTGACGCACTCACATACACACTCTGGCTCCAACCAGCAGATGCAATTGGCAATAATATGCTCGAACAGAACTATGTTTTCATCCGTCAGATCGAGACAGACCAAAGTGGAAATATTCCAATATGTAACATTCCAAACAATGCAATGTGTTCGATGTCACACTCCTTCTCACTTCACAGCTCAGGTACCGTGTTGCTCCACAAGGAAGGGTTAGTTTAATAACAGCAGTATTCAGAAACATGTAATTGTCTCCCTCAGCTCAGGAAGACATTTCGGGTGGACGGGCATCGGGAGGTTTTAACCTCTTCGATCCACACACGGTACCCAGACAATCGGATGTTCACTTAGCTGGTTGGCTGTGATTAAACCTCCCTGCAGAACAGCAGCTGCCCGACATCAGTCATGATTGGCTACGGTGGGAGTTGATGCGTGTGATTGGTTGACGCTGGTTAGATACAGGCTGCTGATGCTAGCCGAACGGTTGCCTGGATACTGCCCTCGCTCACTGTGTCAGTGGACTTGGCAAAGTGACGGACAGCATAAGTGCTTTGCAGAGGAATTTGTCAATCTGCTGATTCTGCTCATGATCTCTTTATCTGTCTTTGTAATGGATCTGTGTCTGTGTGGCTGTATATCGTCATGTTCTCATTCTTTTTTTATTCATATAGTTGTCATTGCATTGACACATATGTCTAAAATTACAGTACAATTCAAGAAAATACGCTGGTGTGGTTAAAAAAGGCATCTTACGATATGATGTTTCCTCTCATATCTATTATTTGTTTTATTTTTGAAAACTAGGATAGTGCTGTGAGTTTGACTCTAACCCAGAGCAACATAACCTCAAATTGTTATTCCATTTAGTTTAGATATTCATAGTCCCCAAAGAAAGATTCCTATTGTTTTTAAAATCCCATGACCTTCAGTGTACAATGCCACCATCTGCTTGTTCCATTAAATGTGACTTGGAAATTCCTGGTTCTCGGAGGAAGAACCAAAGGTTTAAAAACTTTCACTTTTTAATTTCACGTCTAATACATTATCTTTATTTGTTTTTCTCGTCACTTCCAATTTGGTAAGACCAAAAGCATTGAGGTCAAAAGAGTAATCTTGTCCACTGCAAAAAGCAGCGAAGCAGTGAAATGAGAGAGAGAGACAAACAGAGAGAGGGAGAGAGAGAGGGAGAGAGCATCTGCAGACATCATCTATCTGTGGACACACAAAGTAGATCAACTCATTAAACTTAATGTGGCCAGTGGTCAGTCGAGTGGTCAGGGGAGCATAAGCAGACCTACAGATGGTTCTCCTCCACAACTGCACTGTAGTTAAAAAGGTCCATTAAGACGTCCTTTAACCTACTTTATCACCTCCTGATTCGGACGTGTCCAGTTTACAGCAGAAGACGAATGGAGGGTCCGTCTCTTGTATTGATCCGTGGGATTATCTGAACGGACCGAGCTGCACTGCCTTGACGACTAAATGACTTCCCGTCAGCTCCCTGCTGTTTACGTCTCTATAGTCACCTCAGTCACCTCAGCCCCCCCTCCATCATTACCAAGGCCAGGGACTCGCTGATGCTGAATGCTCGCCTCAGTTGCCTTGACAACTGCTGCTAGCATTGTGCAGCATACCGCTCACTTTCTGAGCGATGGTATGATAAGTGCAACAATTATGTAAATGATGTCCAACCAAAGTGTTTTTGCACATTAAACATTGTGAAAAGCTTTCAGCTCTAAAGTTCTGTAGTTAACGATCCATCGTGCATTGTTGCATCACTGCACGCTTTTGATTCTATCCTTTGTTCCTCCTTTCTCTCTTTCACACGAGAGATGGATGGAAGCAGGCCAACTATATATATATTTAATTTGAAAGGATATTTACATTTCTTCTGTCGGCTCTCTTAAGTCACCCAAAACTTCAGTTATTTTTGCGGTTATTGACGAATGCTTTTTATCCACCTGTCACCCTATGTGCTTCTTACAAGCAAACTGTGCCTGTTCTGTTCCTGTGAGCATTTTGAGAGGACTAATAACAACCCTGTCCCTAAGAGACGGACTCTCAGGGGCCGCCGTACTTACGCCAGCCCTGTCGCAGCGCAGATTGTCTTTGGCACCAGCTCGGCCGCTGTTACGAGGCTTAAAGTGTCTCCCCGGGGAGCCGAGGCTCGGATCCTGGTCTGCGGGTTGTTCTTATTCCCCTCATTGTCTTTGTAGCTTCAACCAACGTGCTGAATCAAAACCAAGTTTAACTTGGTCTGTAAAGTACACCTGGATTACTCAGATTACTAATGTACACCTGTTACTTATGACATAGTACACAAGAGTGTCTGTCCCTGAGTGTGTGTGTGTGTACTCTCAGACGCTTTGCTGCGTTGACAAAATGAGGTGGTGAGTGAACATTAGATTGGATCGTTCTCCACAGCGAGCGATCCTGAGATCACAAAGCTGAGGCCACCTGTGGAGCACAGCTTCTTCAGCAGCAGTTTTCAAAGTGAGTCTTGAGCGATAATATTGGAAAGTTCGAATGCCTTCTCTTTTTTATTTGACTCAGAAACCTTCAGGCAAACGGTCTTTAGGTCATGGTCATCAGTAGTTTGTGTGTAACACCTTCATGTAATTGATGGATGACAACAGTTGCTTTAAATATGTGTGTATTTTTGTGTTTGCATGCGTTATTGAGAAAATGTCAGTCCTCAAGAGCAATAGATCGGTAGACCACCATTTAGCACGTGGACATGTTTGATCGTCCCCGGACGACCTAGAGAAGGTTAATGATAATAGGCATTTATTAACGCACACACAGACACACACACATACATACATACTGAGCTAAATATAATTCTAGTTCTAGTTCTGGTTTATATGGCAACTAAACCCCCCAAACTATGTAGAAAAAACTGTTAGAAGCGGATAAAGGAGGATTTTATGGGGCCGTGTGTGTTTCCGCGCGCTGGTTGGTAGATGCTCGGTTGAAAGCTCTTTTTGGAACGCTGGGACGGCGCTGGTCTTTTGTCTCCTCTCTTCACCCTTTCTAGCTCCCCGAGCATCCACCCATCCAATCCGGTCTCCTCTCTCGTGGATGCTTTTTAGTCTACCCTCTTTTGGTTGATGGAGGAGTCCCTGTGTGTGTGTGTGTGTGTGTGTGTGTGTGTGTGTACAACGGCACAAATACGAACATTTCATCAGCAGCAATTTGGCCTTTCACCTTGTATGTTTTTGCCAATTATTATGCGACTGGCCCACCGTGTTCACATTAGCATTAGTGTCTGAACACCGAAGACGACAGCTGCTGCTGCTGCTTATAAATGCGTTGAGCATGTGCACACTCACACACAAAACAGTATAATACTCTGTAACAGAGTAAGATCAATTTGGCCCCTGGTGTCCTCAGTGGCTTCAGAATGACATTAGAATACTAATACCAACAAAACGAGCCCGAGAGGTCCCAGTTGATAAAGGTCACTATAGACAGGAAACTGCAGGAGCTTTAGGTTGATCTCACAAAACACTTTGTCCTGGATGAAATCTCATGGCTTCCTGCAACTGTGTAATTACAAAGTGGATAAAGCGGCTTTTGTGTCGACTATCAAGTGACTTCAGGTTCTTTGAGGTGAAGATGTAGTGCTTTTATCTTTATTGTAAATTGAATATCTACTGGTAGTTGGACACATTGGCTTTGCTATGTGCTTTATAAACTAATAATAATAATAGAAATCAGCAGAAATAATAATATTGCTGGAATATTTACTTACCAGCTAGGTTAGGGCCTAAACGTTTCTAAATCACTAATACGAGTGAGAGGAGTTTTCTCTTTTCTTATCTTCTGGGCGTTTGCGTAATTGAACATAAAATCACCGGTTTTGCTTGTTAAAGGATTTTCCAGATGGACAAATAGGACATAATAGGATTCTCTGCATTGACATCAAGCTGTATCCATGGTAATACAATAACCGGGCCGGTGCATTCAGTATTGTACACACACACATACGTGCCACACGCAGGAACGCACACGCAGCACACACAGACCCTTATTAGGAATTGCAACGAAGGGGCCGAAAACCTCCTCCTTCATGAGCCGAGCAGAGGGAAAGAATCACGTTGGAGACACAAGGACGCGTATGTTACTTCAAAAGCAAAGAGCTGAAGTGCTTCGTTGGGATTGCACGCGAGAGTTATGCCTCTAGCGGTAAACGCATCATTTATTATTTGATCAAAGAACAGAAGTCGTTTATAGAGGAAATTAAGATTTTCTGCCTTTTTGCTGGGTAGTCGGCTCTAGTTCCTGCGCTTTGCATCATCCTTCCCTCAGTAGACACCTTGTTTGTCACTTGTCGCTCTGTTTACTGGCCTGTATTCTCCTCCCGTTCTACCAAAGGCCAAAGTCCCCTCGGCTGTAATCACTCCTCTTTAGCCTGCCCACCCACACAGGAGGACCTTTGCCCCGTCACTACTCCTGTTGATATCGAAGAAGCATTGCAGCAGCTCGGGCTCCTTTGGACTGGACAGACTGCTGTAGGAAGTGTCATGTAGGAAATGTCTGGAGGGGAGACTAACATTATTCTGAGTGAATTTACCCTCGGATAAAGTTACAAGTGCTCACTGTGGGAAATCTGTGTTTGCCTAACGTACCGTACGGAGTAAGATGTGGAACGAGATCAAGGTTTCCTGGCTGTGATTCATGAGCTGTGTGAATGTTTGTCAGTAATAGAATTAGCATGGTAAAGAATAGTGGCGGTTTGGGGTTTTATGCATCATGTTGCACGTTTTAAAATATACTGGAAGGCTTAGATCCGAAGACACACACATACACACACATTTAAAGCTTCAGACAGACATATGCACATGTTGCACAATTAGACACACCTGACGAATGGCCAGAATCTCAACTATTATTATTAACTATTAACCTTCCTATAGGTGAACAAAGAGAAAACAACATGCTCTCTGTTCCAGTGCTCTAGTCCGGATGAACTCATCAGAGGAAATGTTTTCTCATCAGGTTGAATTAATAAATGTAAATTTGCCAACATATTGTAATTTATTTCTAATGTATACATTTTCAATGTATATACCATTTAGATTAAAGTGTAAAGCAGTACAGGCCTGGCAGTATTTTTGCTTCAGTGTATTCATTTTATTGCTTGCGTAACTTAGATAATCTATGTCATTAGTAACATAAGCCTGCTGTAAAAACAGTCACTCTATTGACTGTAAGAACAAGTTCACATTTGAGCAATGCTCTAAATTAATGGCATCCACGAAGGCTAAATTTACAAAGGTCAATTCTGCGAACCTGCTACACAGCCAGCAGCAGGTTTACCTGTAGATGGCCGCTCCTGCCACATCCATCAAAATAAAGGTGTTTGTGTTGAGCACAGCGGTGCTCTGCGCCATTTTAGGGTCAATAAAGGACAGTCGAGGCCTGTTACAATAATGAATAAGCCATCAGTGGGGCTGGTGCTCCCAGCTGCCACGAGGGCCTTCCCTGTCACATCCGTCATCTGCCGAGGGACCGCTGGGCCCAAAAGGAGGGCCGCTTAACCAATCGGGATGAGTGCGGGTGTGCGTCCGCAAAGAGGGGCAGCGGGGGGCGGGTGGGGGAGGGGGGTTGTTTGTAGTCTTTGGTCCTGCCTTTAGGGTCATTGGCATTAAAGATATGCACGGATTGGAACAAGGTTTTACGTCTTAATTATACAATGAGGATCAGCACCTGAACAAGGAAGGAGGAGAGATGAGAGACGAACAGGAAGAGAAATGTCAGAAGGGGTTGTGGGGACGGAGGTGTGGAGGGGTGAGAGGGAGCGGTTGTCCTGGTCCAGAGGGGTTTGAGAGACACAAAGAGCTGCGACTCCCAAGGGACTCCTCAAATCAGCCCACCCTGTTTTTATTACTATCCTGATTAAACTCCCCCGCCAGCCCGTAATGTAACTATTATATATGATCTATTTTTTCCCTCACTCTTTCTCCACCCCTCCAACACACACACACACACACACACACACACACACACACACACACACACACACACACACACACACACGCGTCTCAAAGGTATTCTAGGATCCACATTGACACACCCCTGTGGTTTGTCACATGACCAGCTCCCATGGAAACAGAGACAAAGAGTTATTAGCATACTTGATAAGTACTGTATATGTGTGTCCCTCAACATATATACACTGAAAAAATGGGCTTTATATATTGATGTAGTTTTCACCATCCAACCTATAGCACATTCATCCAATGCGCTGTAGGTTGGATGAAGGCTGAAGTGTTTGTCTTTTTACATCATGATTCGGTTTATTACATTGTGTTTCCGCAAAGCTATTGAAATGTCAAGTCAGCTAATGCTAAATTATTCGATGAAATGTTTTTCTTCCTCCCACATCTGTGATATTTCCTCCAACGCATTCAGGCCAATCGGGATATTTTTAATACACACACACACTCTCCCAGCGGGGCCTTCCATATAAAAGGGTTTTCATGTTACTGTGCCAATAAGTGCCTTGAGGGTTGACTCTGCTATGTAAAGGGTCAGTGTCAACCTGAAGGTTATAATATTGCCAAATCTTTTTTCTATCACTGGGATTCTAGACGGCGAAGGCGAGTCTTCTTTCAGTAGTTTCTTTGGAGCGAAGCACTTAATTCCCCCCACTGTGTCATTGCAAAGCTCTGAATGTAGGTCCATTATAAGGACCCATCACACATGCTCAGTGCTGCTTATCTCGGAAATGAACAATTGTGCTGCACAAAAAGAAGCTCGTTAGATTGCTTGAACTGGTAGTCAGCGTAAGCCTTATCTACAACTAAAACACCCTCATCGGAGGCCTTTTAGCTACATCCATTCAGCTTAATTTGTGTTCTGGTGAATCCAGGCCCGCAGTGTTGTTTTATTTGAACATTTATAACAGAAAGTTTTTTATTATTATCTCACTGTCAGTTGGTGCGTGCCCTTTTTTTCCTTTGCTCAGTGAGATATGCAGTGCTGCCCAATCAGAAATCACAGTATTGATTTCTAGGCACACAGAAAGAGGGCCGTTGCTTTCCATGCAATGCAAAGGCACTGAGTTGGCGTAATCAGCACCTATTGATTATTTTACGCTGACCGCTTCCTTTTGGTGTGCAGTTTTCTGCTCGGCATGCCTGGCATAACATGTCCCTCTATGTTTCCCCCACTGTCATGGAACAATTGCGTTAACACTGAAATTAATTGGGAATGAATGATTAACAGTGAGCCTGCATTTGATCAAATAATCAACACAGACACGTTCAATCATGTAGCCATCATAGAGCCAAATCAAGACATGAGCGCACACACACACAAAAGCAACACCTGCTCATTCGCATGCACGCACACAGTCACACAGTGATGTGAAAGCGATTGGCTGCAGCAGAAGGGAGGCCGACTCCCGGAGTTGGTTGCTAATGGCTACAGGATCCAAGGGAGCGGAGAGAGATGTCGATAATGACAATGTCACTCCCAGCCAACCAGCTCTGTAAAATAGGACCAAACACACACAAACTGATTCGGACACGTGCAAGTTTGTGCATCTGTACACACACACACACACACACACACACACGCACACACACACCTAGACGCTTAAATGGAAGAGCAATTTTGTTCCCACCAAGTGGCTGTGTCATTATAGCCGTCAAAATGCTTCAGAGGGCCATTTTGGCTCCAGGTTGGATGTTTGAATAAAGGATTTTTCTTTTGCTATTTTCACACCGGCACTATACTCAGCATCTGATTTCTCTAAATACTCATTTAAATTTCAAAGTCAACCAGCAATTACTCTTCTTCTTTTTTCCTGATGACCAAATATTTTTTGCCAATCCCTGCTTTTGTCTAAGACTATGGCATCGGGATGATTACAAGCTCATCAGTCATATCAGGGAGGAGATTCTTCCCTTTTTATTAAGCGCACTCTGGTCATCCAGTGAATTATGGGTGATTTAGCCGTGAGACAGTTCATTTCCTTCTTCTATGCTTCAGCTTTCCAGGATGCACAAGAAATCAGGTGTCCGCATCAGTCCGTCTTCCACATCTGTTCTTTTTTCATTTCAACAATCTAATTTTGTACTTAATTTCGTACCTCAATCAGCTGTGTGTTTCCTTACGTATTATTTTAATCTCATATCACAACTTCATATCATCCAGATGAACCAGAGAACTTGTCTTTTTGCAGAAGGTGTGTGCAGGCCAATGGAGCAAGCAAGATTACTATGGGGCTGATCTGGATGATGTAAGATCATGCAAAACCTATAAGCTTTGATAGAAAATACCAACTGTCCCCAAGTGAACAGAGAAATGTAAGACAGAAAATATTTATTATCAGATTATATTAAATGAGGGTAACTTTGGACCATCATATTTTCAGGTTCTGAATACTGAATGAAGATAGATTCGTAACGGAAAGAAGAAGAAAAAAGATGCAGCTACAGGCAGGACTGCTAATGGTTCCCTCTGTGCTCCAGTCCGACGTGGCCCTGATATCTTTCCGTATGAACGCAGTGAGACTGGGATCCCGCCCTCATGCCTCACGCTCGGTTGCATGTCGATCAACTGAAGAAGGTTCGGTGAAGTGGAACGATGCGAAGGGAGAGCGCGATGAGGGAGGTATTAAACATGCGTCTGCCTGAAAACGAGTTGGGGAGCCAGTGATGACAATGAAGATGGCAAGAAAGAAAAAAAGAAAAGGCGAGCGATTACAGGGTTCAGTCCTCCTCTTGTGTCAGGCAGTAGAAAGACACATCAGCTCTGACCTCAGTGGGCTTGGCGGCTGTGAGCTCACCTAACGGCTTTGCTCGCCATTTAGTCATTTATTCGTAAACGTATTGACAGTCATCCTGACGGGAAGACAAGAAATGTTTCAGAGGAGATGGCTGTAAAAGTGTGTGTATGTCTCCCTTTATAATCGATCAATGTGTTTTAAAATGTGAAATAACTCAGACTAAGTATTAATTCTGCTGGGAATGAATGTCCTGTATCATGTACCAAATCATTCAGATCATGTATTGTATTATAACTTTAATATTTAGTCCATGACAGCAGATCATCAAAATGACACTTGGGGCAGAACTAATCAGAACTAATTTGCTGCTGTTGAGTTTAATGGCAGATTTTTTCTATAAACAGGCAATAATAGTACACACTAAACTGCATTTTGAATTAAAGGATACCTGCATTAGTCTACATGTTTAGTTAAAATGAATAATCCAATAATCTCAGTGGTGTCATTTTACTCACAGACTCCACATTGGCTGCATGAAATCAGACCTCATCACTCAGTATTCAATTAATGCTTAATAACGGATCCGTGCAGTGCGTGAGTTTGCATACTGAGAGATTTATTCACCCAGAGCAGAGTGCTTGTAGAAACATGATATCGGCAATGCATATCACATTAAAAAGCAAGCATTGAAAGGGCTTTAAATGAGATCGCATGCTGATCAAATCGAATTCTCTTCAGACCAGACGATTCAGCTCAGACCACTTGTTTTAATCTACGGTACGCTCGGAGCGGATGTCACTCTGACAAACTCCGAATATCCTGCATCTCAAAGGCCTTTAAATATCCGACAAAGTTTGAGGGACGCGATTAGAGGTGGAATTTCCGACGAATATTTCCGGGAATGAGATGAATCAGACAGCTTTTGATTCACGCTATCATCAGTCGTCCTTTTACGTTAGACGCTATCGACCTGTAGAGAGCGATGCAGGGAGACTCTCAGAGAAACTCCAAGGCTCTGTGTGGTGCAAGGAGAGGAGAACGACAAAGGGAGAAAGACGGGGGGGTGCGGGGGGTGTCTGGGTTGAATATTTCCTCACTCTGCCTGTCACAGATAACACTTCACAGAACCATCTTAGTAGAATAAGAAGTAGCCGGAAAGATGGGAGGGAGAAACTGGGCCCTCTGAAGAGTAGAGAGCGGGCTCAATTAGCTTTCCCATCAGCGTCCTGGTCAACAATATTACGGTAGACTTCCTGTTTGTCTGATTGGAAGAATCTGCGTCCTACTTCTCCTCTCCGTCCAATTTACCATCCAACTTCTTCCGTTGTCTCCCTTGTACCAATTCATCCTCCTCTGTGCTTTCAGCCATGCCCATTTAGCCTTGAACTCTAAATCCACCGCAATGCTTTTTGTTCCTGTTGTGTGTGGGCCCGAGTGTGTGTGTGTGTGTGTGTGTGTGTGTCTTTTGGTGTCTGTTGGCTGATGGGGGATACAGGAACTATGGAGAAAAGGCAAAGGTAGCCGAGCAGACATGACCCACTTCATGTGGTTCTAAGAAACTTTGCCTGTTAGTGTTTTCATAACATTGCGCTGCCTCAAATCTCCATGTCTGGTTTGAGGACTCACTAAAATAATTGCTACCTAAAAAAAAGGTTTCTCTAGCCTTTTTTCAACTTAGTCACAAAGTTACTTTGTTTGTGAGACATTAAATACTCACAGGACATTCACGCAGACGATGAGCTGAAATGTCCATGTTTACTGACGCACTCCATATTCCACTCCATATTAAATCTTTAAAGCATTAAAAGCATTAAAGCATTACAGTTGCTTGTTTTATAAAAACGTTTTTTTAAATAATACCTCAATCTGTAATAAGACGCCCTGCTTTTTTTTTTTTTTAAAACACCATAAAAGAAAACTCCTGTATCAGGACACACGTGCTGACTGTTAGATTAGAGCTGATGGATTACAATGAATGTAATGGTGTCCAATTGTCATGTGGGAAAATTACCTGATTTCCGCACCGTGGATCTCCAGCCCAAAAATCAAAAGCAACACACCAAATGTCTGTGTTTTTTTTTTTTTTTTTTCTGGGAATCATTGGATTCAGAAACAGAAATATCAGAAAGTATAACAGGACGTATTGAGGGTAATGGATGGTTGATTTTTAATGCACATCTGAAAATCAATAAAAAAAAATTTGATCCCAAAAAAACATGACGTTTAACAAATGAATACACAGCAACAATGGGTTGTTTCAATAATACACTTCAACCGTAACAGCTTTTCTAATTATTATCTAATTATTATAATTTCTTTCTACAGTGTTTATTATATATTTATTTTGAAGTATTTTTTCCATTCTTAAATTACTTTACGCTACATTGCAGTCATTCAGACATAATACAAAGTACAAATTACAGTAGCTAATTCTAACAAAGTAGCATTATTAACTCTATTCTCTTCTCAATTTCACATTACATTATATGCATTGTGTAGATGCATAACATTTAAACTGACACAGTCAGTCCCGTTCCCTCCCTTTCCTCCCCTTTCTGTCTCTCTTTACCCTCCTCAGTGGGACTCTCCCATGCCACTCGCCAGCGCTGTGTTGTGTGTTTTGCGTCCGGTTCTCAGGATCCTCTCACACCCCATCTGGCCTCCTGCTCGAACTCTCTCCCTCTCGTGATGGATTGACTTGGCTGCTCGCGATAAACCGCCACCACACAGTCACATGTGCCTCGCGCTCTCTTGTCTCTCCATCTTCGTATCTCCCCCCTCCCCTTCACACACACACACATACACAAAGACATCAAAACCTCTCAGAATGTGTTGAGTATCCTTCGCGATACCCTTCTCCGGTGTCGTATATATTTCTGTGCTTAGCTGGCAGTATAAACAGTACACAGTAGATTGGGAGCCATAGCAGTTCCCCATCCTGCCTCCGGTTGTCCCTAGCTGGCAGTCAAACCCAGTGAGTGTGCATTCTTAATGCTCCCTTGGCCTCGATGAGAGAGATGATTGGTAGAATTAATTGTGGCTGGAGGGCCGAATGGGAATAAGGGGAAAAGAAAGGCCGGATGGAGGAATGAGAGAGGAGGGGTGGCGGGGGGGGGGATCTTTCTGGTATTTCCTTCCTTGAAGTCTGGCACCAGAGGATGTAGAAGACACTATATCTCTGGATTAATATTAGCCTAATCCTATTCTCTTTTATAGCTCAGTTTGTCTTTATGTTGGTCGGTGATTCACACCTCTGTGCCGGGAGGGAAGAGATAAGAAAGCTTAACACAGCGACACTCTTAATGTAATGGCATCTTCAGCTCCACCAGGGAGGAGTTATTAAACGAGATAAATAGTGCTTGGAAATAGGAAGATGTACTTTAAGTGTGTCTGAGGGTGTGGGGGGTGTGGGGGGGAGGTCTGTGTTTTATATGTGTTTGTATTAGCAGACTGTAAAGCGAGCAATGCGGTGTCCTCTCTCTTCCCTCCAGACACCAGTGACAGTCCACGTGTGAGCTCCTAACACAGAGGAACGCTTAGGTCCTCTTCTCAGTGCCGTCTGACTTTCCTTGTTGCTCCTGACTTAACTTCAACAGATTTGTTCTTGCATGAAACAGGTGATGGAGCATAATGCTAGTAGAGTAAAAGGCTTTCTAACGACACACATCCCCAGATAGCTGGAGGCAGGTCTGAGTTTTGAAGGATGGGATGCACAGGCACAGGTTTGTGTAGTTTGTTGCTCTCTCTCTCTCTCTCTCTCTCTCTCTCTCTCTCTCTCTCTCTCTCCCTGTCAACAAATTGGAGTGTCTCTTTAAAGAATTCATGTGCTGGTGTTTTGGGCTTGCGTCACAGAATGCCTGTATGCGAATATAAGAAGTTGGGGGTTGGTTATGTGTTTGTGTGCGCGAAGGGTTTCGGGGGTTAGAGTAGTATGGTTCTGGGGAAGCTGTCTCATCATTTATTTATACAATCTACAGAAGATGGGGTTAGCAGAGGAGGGGGGGGGGGGACGGCCTTCTACAAGTCGCCCTGGGAATACTGTAGGTCAAGAGTTGTTTTTCTAGCCACCAGCACAATTCTGTCTGTAAAAGGGGAAGCCACTGAATGAGCACACTATATTGCACTGGATCTACTCTTCTCAGAGTATTCTGTTATCGAGTTTGGCTCATTATCTAAAATACAAAACCCCTTGGTACCCTTGATACGCTGCTGTTGAGCCCCCTGCATCTCCTGCTTGTGCAGACAGTCCAGTTGTTGTGCTGATTTATGCTGATTTTAAGTCTGTGTAATTGGTAGGTTGATGCAAAATGAATCCGTGTAAACAATACTAAAAGTGTGCTGGTTTAGTTCTATATATCTACTTAGTTGTTTTTTCTTTGCGGCTGTTTTTAAACTGAAAATATAATATCAAGACATTACTTTGGGCTCTATAAACTTAATTTACAATTATTAGTTCATGTATGAGGTCTAAATCAAAGACAGATAACATTTAAAGAGCTTCATTTAATTTGTGTCATGATTTTATGTTAGTAGATGTTTCATAAGGACACAACATAAATTAAAAATCTATAAATTTCCCATGTTCAATTTTAAAGCTGATTGTAGCTATTTGTCATTTCATATAATGAATTCATCAACAAATTGTTAAAAAGTGAAATACAGGCCTCACCCTCGCTTGCTCCTATTAGTTCACGGCGGGGATTTAAATGGGTTAAATTTCCTAAATCTAATCAAAGCGAATATAGATTTTTCTGTAGCATGAGATAAATTACATCTTAAATGTGTAGTCTCGACCCCTCAGCCGCTGGAAACTCTCCGCCCTGGTTGGTCCTTTATTAAACACAGGTCTATTTAGTTCTCTGAAGGCAAAGGGGGGGGGGTGTTTGTTGTTGACATTCTAAGTGTCAGTGAAGAAGTACTAAATCTAAAACACACCGTTTAAAGACACAAGCACACACAACGCAGAAGCATATATATCACCGCACACAGCCCCGCGGGGACGGAACCATTATTCCTTACCAAGGCACTCCATCATCATCTCTTTGGCTCGGCCTCACACACACACACACACACACACATCCTGAGTTTACATGCTGATGAAGGGAGTATTTTGCTTACCTCATCCCGGCGTCCATGGCAACCAGACCCAGAGACCTGTTAACATTCCTGGAGGAAAGGGCTCTTTCCCGTCAATGAAATGTCAACAAAAAGAGGAATCTTGACATGTGACTTTACCCGTGAAACAGTGATTTTGCAACAAACAAATCTTTTGGGATGCTTTTGTAGGAAGTCAACACAACATCAACACACAGTGTTTGATGAATTATATTTTTGTGCTGTTGAGGCGGCATGTATTTATAGATTTAGAAGTATATTATGGCTTTTATATTGTGTCGCTCTCATTTCCCATTAAGTCCAAAGTCTTATTTATCTTCAAATCCCTCTGGTGAGCGCTGTTGGACTAGATTATCATTCCCCCAGACTCGTGATAATGAGAACGCATACTGTGCATCTGAAAGAGAAGCTGTCCGAACTACAACACTGACGACATAGATTACATTAAATAAATCGTATAAGCAACAGGAGCTGCATGAAATCTGAATGTTGTTCGCAATCAGCTTTCGTTGCATTTGGATCTTAGGAGGCGAGCAAATTATTATCAAATGTTGATAATGCTCATCAGTTTAAATGTGAAAGGACACGAGACGGCTGATATGACAGAGTAGTTTCAGCAGGTGTGATAGCAGGGCGGCTTTTCTCTTCTGCCTCAGTAAAACACAGCTGTGAAGATGAGCTGGCTCTGACTGGGGCCTTTGTTCTTACACTTCACACAGCTCACACACATACACGTAGGAACAAAAAAAGAGACGCGTGCACATACTCACATGTGCACACCGCCATGGACGTGTTCAGTAGTGCACGAGGTCGGCAGGAAACAAAGGGACGGGGGTGCACAACCCCCTTCTCCACCTGCAAAGTGCTTTTACATCGACACCTTCATCCACCAACTTACTCTGTTAGTCAGCATCTGTGTGAGAAAGAAGGTAAATTCACAGCATATATTCACTTACCGCAATGTATCTGTAAATGTGTTATATAGTTTTAAAAACCTGAAAGAACATACGTTACTGTTATGAAATTACATATAACAACATTTGTTTGTTCTTTCCACAATTCCACATGGAGGCCAGTTCTAAAATAGAATGTTAAAATGTGTATTTCCCTGAATAAGTGAAATCAAGTCGGTTTTAAATTCCCCATTTTAAGAATCTTCCCGTCAGGAATCACAAAAGTCCTCGGCCCAAATATCGGGTTTAGATGCTTTCGTGACAGGCATTTTCTTATTAAGATAAGCGTTTTTAATTTGTTGCATGCTGCAATGTTGTATGAATTGCTAACATAGATGTTAAATGATCCACAGTTCACCGGTCCTCATCTTTTACCCTCCTGCTGCTCTACGTGTCCATCCTTCAGTGCTCCTTCATACAAAGTGTTCATTAGCTGCGTAACCTTTTACTTTGAATTACAGTTCAGCTCAGTCTGATCCTCGCAGTCAGGTGTAACTGAAGGAGCGTGTCGGCCCATCAGTCACTCTGTCAGGGCCCTCTGACCGGCCAGGCTCTCCGTCATCCCGCTAACCTGCTAAACCTGCCAATCAGTCTGCAGTGCAAGCGCGCGTCCCTTTATCCAAACAGTCATCCGTCCGCTCGCCCTGCAGCAGCCAGCCGGCGGGCCCGTCAGCTGCTGTGTAGCGACTGAGCGCCGCGTCGTCGCAGCGCTGCAAGAGTTGTGAATGCAACTGATCCTGGTGCAATTGTGTAGAGGTGTGAGGCAGATTGCATACCATCTGCGCACTTTTCTGTCGCTCTCTGTTTATTATCAGACTACATCTTCTTTCACCCCGTCTCTCGGCGGCTTGATGTGTCCTCCTCCTTTTGTCTGGTCTTTTTTTCTTACTATGTCTTAGATACACGTTTTCTTTTTTTATTCATCTCCTTTGCAAACTCTTTTCTCTCCTGACTGAATGTGTACCATTATCAGTGTACTACAAGAGCTCTGTCCCTTTTTGTCTCTATAAAAAAAAGTCACTGTTGTTACTAAGTGGAAGTTTGATCTTTTTAAACTACGACGACAATGCGACCCCATTTTTTCAGCGGTTATTACTGTAATGATCATGCCGATGTTTAACGAGTGCTACTTTGATAAACTCGAAGAGTAAAATAAAGGGTGTCATGCATCAGGTCTCACACATAAGCAGAACACGGTTTAATCAACTTATAATTGATTATCTTAAGGGGTGTGCACGCAGTTTGTCATTTATTATCCTCGTAAAGCTGTTGGACTTTGAAGCTGCTGTTGAACTTTAGTTTTAACCTTTTCATCTCAGGCTGATGCTTGTGTATGTGAATAGAGCATATTGACAGGCTGCTGCCTGGGGCGACTCTTTTTGTATTACTGTGTTGAATAGAAAGCCACTACATCTACCCGTAGCAGCCAGGCCTCATTTTATATATCAACAAATGTATACAATGCGGTACCACTATGGGATCTGACTTTAAATCTCCTTTGTCTTTGACATTTAGATTTCAGTAACACAACAGGTCTGAGTGACGAGAAGGTCAACTGTTTATGGAAATAATATGTGAGACACAAGACAACTCTTGTTTATCAATGTCTGGTACAAAAGAAAAACGAAAAGCCATAGCTGTTATTATCGGCAAAAGTATTTCAGATATTTGCTTCATAATGTAAGCATGGAGAGATGGGGTACAATTTTCTATTGTTTTATCCCTTTTGTTTTTAATACTCCACTTGTTCGATATACATATATGTGTGTGTATATATATATATGTGTGTGTGTATATATATATATATATATATATATATATATATATATATATATATATATACATACACACAAATATGTGTACTTACATACTTGTGCCCTTCAGAGAGCAGCTAATCATCTTCTTTTGTTCTTCTTCCAGTAACAGACGAAGACACGGTGAAGAGATACTACGCCAAGTTTGAGGAGAGGTTTTTCCAGACCTGCGAGAAGGAGCTCCTGAAGATCAACACATTCTATTCAGGTATTTCTTTATTTCAATTACATTTATGATTCATGCTGAGTTTGTGAAATTGAAGAAAATGTAGGGAAGCAGTTTAGCTGAAGCAGTTGAAGTGTGCTTATTGGGTTATTGGTCTTTATATTGCGATATAATTGACTGACAGAATGAGTCCACACCCACATGAAGCTCACTTTGGATTCTGCTCTGTAATAATGGACGGATGGATTAGATCATGAATTAACTTAATTGGATTGTTGTTATGATAATTTTACATGTGGTGTAATATATTTTATGAACATGATTAAATACTGTTATAAGTTGTAATTTCACTGGAACACATTGTGCTCATTCTTGGTCTTCTGATTGAAGTAGCCAGTAGTTGTTGTGTTGGAGCGAGCCGGCCTGCCTGTGTGTATTTCAGGGAGCGAGGGAGTATGTTTGTACCATGCAACGTGAGATGGAAGCCATGATATGATCTGGTATTCTGGTACCAGGACGTTGGACGAGGTGTGTGAACCTCTAGAGGCTGATTGTGGAACTACAGGTCAGGAGATGGCCAAGGCTGGTCCCATTCCATCATATGAGCTGTACATAACCAGCAGGCATGACCATCCAATAAATAGGATTTACTGTAAATCATTGCAGATATTGTTAGCTGAAGGTTAAAGGAAAAAAGAAGCCTGATCCTCAACAGTGCATGTCTCCATTACTGACATATTGTACGCCAGAGGCTTACTATTGCTGTAGAGGAGATGCTTTGTTATTCTTCCATCTTACTGATCCGTCAATTACTGACAACAGTAATAATGCCTTTTTCCTGCACTATGTAAGCAGGAAATGGCCTATAAAAAACAATAATGTAGTTATAAACACAACATTTTAATGGTTTATTCATTTTTCAGCAATTCATTTCACTATATTTGAACTCATTATCTCTGCAAACAGCATCAAAAGTCCTCAGAGGGTTCATTTGTTATGTTAATGTTTCTATAATGAATAAACAATAAACATGGATTAGAACCAAACGGACAGATAAACTTTGTGATGTTCTCCGTGCTACGCGTAAGTCGATGAGTCGCCGTTTCTCTTCAGCCAACCGGAGCAGTGACGTTAGCTAAATGTTGTATGTGAAAACATCAGCGTCTCCTTCCGGCTGTCAGGCATCTTGTTTATCCTCCACACACATCTTTATCTGATGCCAGTTACTGTGTGTACTGGCGTGTGTGTACAATGTGTAGTATTTGTGAAAAAGCAGGCTAGGTTGTGAGAAAGAAAGCGAGCGGATGGAAGGAGATAAACGGTGGACCGACTACGTAAGACATCTTTTCCCCTGAATATCCCTCTGAAAGGGGTCCTTGACCTCTGAAAACCATTCTGCTGCATTGCGCTAAAATCCGCCCGGTTGGACGACACTTTCATCTCTAAGGGTTAAACACACACCAAAAAATACATTTTTTTGCAGACTGCTGTGTTAATTGACTGTCCTTTCATCCGAAAAGCTGAGGAAACAGGTTCTTTAAACCTCTTCCATAAAGTCACACCGGTGGAAATCTAAACCACCAACACCTGTCGGTTCTAACGTCCATTAGCGGCACGCACAATGTCCTCTGTTGTGAAGGTCCAACATGAGTCCTCCGATTTAATCTGAAGCTACTGTCCTTGGGAGTCAGGCAGAAGGATTACCGTGACTTCAGGTGTCGAAGATGAAGCATTTCTGTGAGGAAGGTGGTTTCATATGAGGAGAATGGGTGGGTGGGTGTGTTAAGGCCTAAAAGTCACCAGTGAGCTCTCCACATCATCATCGCTGCTTATCCCGTGTTTGAGTTATTCGTTTTTTCATGTCTCGATGGGTTTAAGATTATTGTTTCCACGAGAGACCGAGAGGAAATATTCAGAACAACACAGCCAGCAAAATAGAAATGACACAAACATGGTCACAAGACTCATAAAAGACATAAATTGAAGGATGAAAATCCCCAAAGGGATCACGAGTATGTATTTTCAGAGCTTGGCAGTTGCAAGCAGCTGCAAATAAAGGCCACAACTCTCCAAGGGTCTCCTCCTCCTCCATAATGTCAGCTTGCCCACCGACTAAACACACTAAGCTGACTGTTGTTGGTCACAAACCGGCTGTGTGGCCAAAATTGTCTTTGTCAATGTTGTTTTTGTTTAATAAATGAACTGAGGATTTAGCAACTCAATAGTTGAGTGGTTCTTTATCGTACTTTATAGTCCAGATTATTCACGAGAGCAGAAGACAAGATGTGGGCCTCATGGTTCAGGAGCTGAACCTGGTAGTAGAGATGAGGAGGGGAAGAAGGTTAATGAAATGCGGCTACTGGCCCACCACCCCTCTCTCTCTTTTCTGGGTACATTAACCTCGTCTGACCCGGATAATGGCTCCTCGCTCTGCCGCATTTAGATGTCAGAACGGTCTAATAGTCTCCATGCTCCTACTTCCTGTTACAGATTAGAGGAGAGCAGAGGACACACGGTGTATAAAAGTGATTTTCTTTGTCATCTTCTTGTTTTCTGTAATATTTTCTTACTAAAACCTGTCCTCAAGATCCCTGGTGTCAATCTGAACCAGCAGTTTGACTTTTGTTGCTAATAGTTTTTCAGGCAAAAGCTAAAGCAAAGAGTTTTCTTTCTTCTCTCCTACAGACATACAGTACCTGTAAAGGTTACAACAGAGTGAGAAATAAATGCTGCTTATAGATGTTGTTTGTTTTGCTTTTAATTCAATACATTCATTCCCTTAAAAAGTAATATTCTAAAATGTTGCTTTGTATTTATTAAACCAACAGTACAAAGTAGAACAGAACTCCACATACAGTTATCGGGGTTGGAGTTAAAATGGCGGCTTCAGTAGTGCTGCACACCTTTCAAGAGTGGATATATGCATCACAACAATACAGGACTGTGTCGCAGCACAGCATTACTAAGCATTACTAGCATCTTTGGGACTATCTTCTCTTCTGCAGAAAAGCTGGCTGAGGCACAGCGACGCTCTGCCACTCTGCAGAATGAGCTGCAGTCTTCACTGGACGCGCAGCGCGAGAGCAACAACCCGCCCGGCCTGCGGAGACGCAAGACCGTCTTCCACCGGTCGCAGGAGGAACGCTGTAAACACCACAACATCAAGGACCTGAAGTTGGCCTTCAGCGAGTTCTACCTCAGCCTCATCCTACTCCAGAACTACCAGGTATCACTTCAGCTTCTTATGCACAAGTTGTATAAGTTCTATAACGAGCACAAGCATCTTCATGTTAATAAATAATGAATAAATTGACCTCCCAATCTGTTTGTCCACCCTGTCGTCCATAGAATCTGAACTTCACTGGTTTCCGCAAAATCCTGAAGAAACATGACAAGATCCTGGATACTCCTCGCGGGGCGGACTGGCGTGTGGCTCAAGTGGAAGTGGCGCCGTTTTACACCTGCAAGAAGATCACACAGCTCATCTCCGAGACGGAGGTGCCCGCTCGCACACACACACACACACACACACACGAAACAGACACACGCGCGCCGTGATAGAAAAGTTTAACGGTTGTTTGTTGCGTGTAGACCATCGTCACCACTGAGCTGGAGGGAGGAGATCGACAGAAGGCCATGAAAAGGTTGAGAGTTCCTCCGCTGGGGGCGGCTCAGGTAAGAGAACACTTCTTACAAACGCCAAATGGGAACATTTGGATTTATAGCTTCTCAAGCACAGTAGTGTTCTCTTAAAAAGGCAGAAGAGTTTAATAATAAGAACCTTTTAGAGTATGGAGGGATTTTGCAAACTAAAATGGAATAAATCAAAAGGTAAAGACAAAACAAATGTGTCACATTTCCGGTTCCATAAGTCATTCCACTTTCGACTAGAGAATTAAATTACCTAACTACAAATGTTATGTCCATGTCTGAAAACCTCTGCATTCATCTTATGGTGTTTTTTTTTTTTAAAAGGTGAGAGGTTTGTTATGAAAGAAATGGAGAAGGAGGAAGATGAGAAGAGATAAAGAAATAGAAAAACCATTTGAGCTTTAGTATTGATTTTATAAGTGCCTTTCCATCGTTGAACAGGATATCTTTCAGAAACAATCAAGGCTACTGGCACTTTACCCCCCGATGTTATATCAACTGTTATTAATGCTTAATTACTGTCATGTCCAACTTGAATTGTGCTATGTGACTATTGATCTCCCCATTTCCCCTGCAGGCATGTGTAAAATAAACATATTAAAGCATATTAAAGGAGTGAGATTTTTATGGAGACACATTCATTCCAAAAGTTAGAGTTACATACAAAAATGTTGAATCTCTATCTGTATTTGGTATCAATGAGCGTGTTAATATGCATAATAAGGTAGTCGGGTTATTATTTATTAGGTTTGCTTTGCTGGAAGCGGTTGAAGAGGAGATGAGAAAATGATCGATTGTGTATTTCTTCTGTATTCCTTTCTGATTGGTTCAGCCTGCTTTGGCTTGGACAACCTTTCGCGTGGGACTCTACTGCGGCTTCTTCGTCATTCTCGCCATCGCTTTTGTTCTCACCGGTAAGTCACATCAACATCCAGATTCATCCATTTTTGTATTTCCTACACAATTTGTAATGTGTCACTGTTAACTAACTGGCCGTTTGGGCAGATGGTTTGAGATTAATACGGAGCATGATCGGTAGGTTTTTATTTATTTTATTTCTCCAGATGTGTTATTAAAGAGATGGTAAAAGGTTTATATTATTTGTAGTAATTTGTTTTAAAAAGCCAAAAAAACCCCACTGTGCTTCTATCAGGCACTGTGTTGTTCAGCTTGGAGAACGTGTGGCCGCTGGTGCGGATCTATCGGGGCGGTTTCCTGTTGATCCAGTTCCTCTTCCTGTTGGGCATCAACACGTATGGATGGAGGCAGGCCGGAGTCAACCATGTCCTCATCTTTGAGATCAATCCCAGAAACAACCTCTCGCACCAACACCTGTTTGAGGTCAGAATGGGGAAAATATTTGATGTATTATTTATGAGAAAATAAACATTGTCTACGTAAGGAAGAAACCATTTTGTCTTCCGATTTAATGAGTGATAATGTATTTTTAAAACACGCAAAAGGAATGGGTGGGATGGATAGGTAATCCAAATTCAAGGAATACATTATTATGAATTTATTCATTTATACGGAGGAGTAACAAAACACAACATTATTTGCACAGAATTATTCAGATTGCTTTGTTAATTGATATTATGTGCCAAAAGTGCTTACGTTTAATGCCAGTTGCTTGTGTTTCTCCCCTGTGTGCTGCAGATTGCTGGTTTCCTGGGTGTGTTGTGGTGCCTCAGCATCCTCTCCTGTTTCTACTCAGACTACACCTACCTCCCCATGCAGGTCAATCCGCTCATCCTTTACGGCTTCATGGTGCTCTTCCTCCTCAACCCCTTCAAGACCTGCTACTACAAATCACGATTCTGGCTCCTCAAGCTGCTGGTCAGTCTCTTCATTTATATTGGTATTTTTCTTTTACTCCTGTGCTCGTTTGAAAGAATTACAATGATGGAGTCAAATTCAGCGCCACCGATCACACTTAACAGGAGTGTTTGAAAAAACGGTCAAGGTTCATGGATGACAAATGTTGACACACCAAATTGAAAAATCCATATGTTTGCCCCCAAAACAATGTTATAAATCTTTTCCAAATGTTATTTAAAAAAAATTAAGGTAAAGTTAAAAAAATATCATTGGACATATTTGTGGCATGTATTTTAAAATTGCATTTGTAATTTTTGTAGAATGTCCGTTCTGTAATCACATTCAACTTAAATTAAGTTGCGTTATTCTCAAATAAGCGGAATGAATGTTCACTAACATTTTTAAAAGCGGGTTTTGAGTAATAAGTCTCCTATTGCTGTTTATAGACAAATTATATAGACAAATTCCTTGTATGTTTGGCATATTTTGGTAATAAATGTTTCCTGATTCCTGATAAGCCATGTGACACGATATTAATGTGCCGTGTGTGTGTGTGTGTGTGTGTGTGTGTGTGTGTGTGTGTCTATTCTGCACAATGAATGCATGTAGATATCTATCTCAAGCAACATGTTTACAAAACCCTCCTATGTGACACTGTCCTTTGTCTAAGACAAGCTACAGGAGGGTGTGTGTGTCTGTGTGTGTGTATCGAAGAGAGGGCGGCGGGTTTGAGGGATAATAGAATGCAGCCTCGTCCCATGGGAGGTGGAGGGTTGTGACCGTGCAATCATTAGAGGCATAGATCTATCAGTATGCTGATGCCCCGAACTCCTCTGTCCCCCCCGCACTCCCCTCAAACCCCACCCCAACCCCACCCGCTCCCCTACTTCTCCCTAGCAGCAGCATGCCCCCTCCTCATAATCTTGTCCTTTCTTTCATAGCTCCCATCAGTCCTCTGTAGGACTCCCTCAGGCCTCCTCCCCTGATGTGGCTCCTTAATCCGCCTCAGTCCTGATTGGTCCTCCGAAATCCCAACGAGCAACACAATATTACGGCTAATATGAGCTGCTTTTTGCGGTTTTCACAAGTCATTGAGGACGCTTGCTTGTAGTTTTTATTGGAACAAGCGACCTTGTATTGTTTTTTCTAGCAGTGCTATAAAATGTTTTCATTCCAGATGAGAATAAATACCAGACAAGGGGACAGAAGGGGACAGAACAAGATTTCATTAAAAGGGCAAACTGCAGAGTTAGCACCTGGATTACTTTGTTTGCTCTAGAAATGAAAACCACATCACTGCAGCAGGTGAACCCGTGAGACATCGGCATCGATATGAGCGAGATGGCCACTCGATCAATACAGACTTTGATTGACAGTTAAAGAAAAATATGTAATGAGCTGATGTGTGTGGAGGAGAAATACCAATATTCTTTGACATTTTCAGTGGAGTGGAGTATGTGTGTGTGTGTGTGTGTGTGTGTGTGTGTGTGTGTGTGTGTGTGCGTGTGTGTGCGTGTGTGTGTGTGTGTGTGTGTGTGTGTGTGTGTGTGTGTGTGTGTGTGCGTGCGTGTGTGTGTGTGTAGGGGTTCGCCAGGAAGTCTACATGGTGAGAGGAATACAGTTGCTCCTGAATGTCAGTAGTGGCCTGGGGGGGGTAAGAGAGGAGGGGGGGGGGGGGGGTAAATGGAAAGAGTCACGCAGCGTTGGATCCTTTTACAAAGTCAATAACCAAGGCCCTGCCAAAAGAACATTTCCCAAATAACATGGCCATCGAAGCCAAAGCAGGCCACAAATCCCTGCCCGCCGCCTCGTGTGTTTTTGTTGACCCAGCAACAGATACAGTACATGCACACAGGCGCACGGTTAACTCATTAACTTGTCCTGTGGTGTGTTGATAAGGTACAGATCATTAACAGAAGCTCTCTACGGATGAACTGCTACAGTTTTTACACCAATTGTTGATTCAGTGCCAGCGATCAGGACGATGAGCCGGTCAATGAGCTTTCTGAAATGCACCAAACATTTTTTCTATAAATGAGGATGTCATTTTTTTCCTAAATGCTTTCATACACTCCTTTCAGTTAATAGCAATCAATGTTTCAGTGCATTTTGAGCTCATTGAGACTAGAGTGGGTATTATTTTAATATAATAGAAGGTTATAACTGTATCACCTGCCATCTTTTCTCTGTTTGCAGTTCCGCGTGTTCACAGCACCGTTTCACCGGGTGGAGTTCGCGGACTTCTGGCTGGCTGATCAGCTGAACTCTCTGGTGGTTGTTCTGATGGACCTGGAGTATCTCATCTGCTACTACGTCTTTGAGCTGCAGTGGAGCAACAGCAAGGGCCTGCTGTCCAAGTTTAAAGGTGAGATTTGAATCCGTGGTCAGCTACATTTGACACTTCTACGTTCTCCGTGCCTCGGTTTCGGAACAGATGAAACATAGCGGGTGCCAGAGAGGATAAATCCACACCCAGCTTGGGAAAAGGACATATTACAAAATTGTGCGAACACACGATTTTGAGCTATGAATTTTCTCATTGTATTTATGTTTTTTCGTACATCAATATCATGTAACCACAATTATTTTCCTAAAAGATGAGAAAGAGAACGTTTTGGTATCGTCCCTTATCATAGAGACAGTTCCTCTGTTTTCCCCACATAGCTGGAGAATAGACAGAAATACTCAACCGCACAATATTTATACTGTAACCCTGGATAAATGTTGTGTTTTATATTTATATATATATATATATATATATATATATATATATATATATATATTGGAATATATGCTCCACTTTATGAACAGTGTTCATTCTTCATCTGCTACATCGCATCTAAATGTTTTTCCAGCTGAGTTGGCCTGTCAGGAAATACGAAGTGAACAAGGTTTTAATTGCTGTCCGCTCCACCAACAGTGACACTCCAGCCTCCATGCAGCCAATTAACACTGAGCTAATGGATCGGAGAGGTTTGGCCACGTGGAGGTCGCCATGTGACTCTCATAATAATTAGCCTCCCTGGCAGAAGGGGAATGTGCGGAGGACGTCGAAATATGACATTTTAAACAAAAACTGTTTTATTCTATTCCAGACTCCGATGACCACGTGTGCCACAGCTACTCCTACGGTCTGCGTGCCATCATCCAGTGTCTGCCCGCCTGGTTCCGCTTCATTCAATGCCTGAGGCGTTACCGTGACACCAAGAGGGCCTTCCCTCACCTGGTGAATGCTGGGAAATATTCTACCACCTTCTTTGTCGTCACCTTTGCGGCGCTCTATGCCACGCACAGAGGTAGGAAACCGCACACGCAGCTATATCTGAATGTAATGTACCCCAAGTCTGAGGTTTCATCTGAGCTGAGTAAACACGGTGATGTAAAGATGCATCGCCAATTACTGTGCAGCAGATTTCTTCAGTATTTGTGCATTGCTGTAACAGAGGCGTGTTAACGAAACAGAGGCTTCCTGAGCTCGTATTGAGCTGTGTGTGCCGAGAAAGCAGAGGTGACCTCAAGTGCCTCGGTTCCTTCTCAGAGCCTAGAGCTTTCTCATGTTAATGTGAAAGGTTTGCCACAGACAAACAAGGTTCTGCTCTCATAATATGGCATTCAATATGTGGGCGCGAGGCCAGGGAGAAAGAGAAATTGCAAAAAGGAAAAATACTCCTCATTTGATATCCACCAGAAACAAGATTGAAAGGCGAAAAGAGAGAGTGGTTACCATTAAAAGTCAAGTCACCCTCTCCCTCCAACGGCTTCACAATTAGCCTGCAATTATTCAGATTCTGAAGCCATATCACAAAGGACTTCATGTTCAAAGACGCAGCACCCAGGCAGCAAAAACGTGCCTTCAGCATGCAGACTTTGTATTTCAGCTCTCCACCGCAGATATTTATCCATGCAGCTCGTCTGAAAGCACTTCTTCTTTTTTTTGCCATTCCAGTATTTAAACGCGTCTCAGATGTCAGTTTATATATTTATTTGCCTGCAAAACGCCGGCTATGAAACTCCATCTTCAACCTTTCAAACCGCTAAATGTTATTTCCCAGCTTGACTTTATTCTTTTACGATATAAACCCAAATCAATACGCTTGCTTCCTAAGCTGACCGCCAGTGATCTGATATTGAATGAACCAGGAAGAGACAGAGACAGACGGACGGACCTCTTTCTTTTTTCTTTTTTTTTCATAGCTCAGTAGGAGGGACGCCGTCCATTAAACCATATCCTCCTTCCTCCTCTGGTCTGACGCCTGTGGACTAATGGCCTCTCTTCATGTGTTATTCTCTATGAAGATGTCTTTCATCCAGCACGATAATGGAGCCTGAGACCAATCGCTGGTTAAGGGAAGGAGCTGGGTGGGAACACGTACACTCATGAATAGAGAACGGCTGGTTGAGGAAATTGTTCTGGTGGATTTTCAAAAGCCCTGGATGAACAAATAGACACACATTCTGCATCGGAATATAGACACTATGAGTAAAACAACTCTGAGGCAATACAAGGGTAAAATACAGGTGTGGCCAAATCTTCTTCTACAGCCTGAGTGAAGGAAGGACAGATGATGCTCAGCCTTCCTTCCATTGCCCAGCATCTGCCAGGACAGGCGCCAGCGTGGTGTCGTGTTCACATCGCCCGGTCCAGCTGTGGAAGGTGGCTGAGGTGTTAGTTGCTATCTGGCAGGGTTCCCACTGTCTGTCTGTGGATGTGTCACCTTCACGGCCAACCTGATCACAGCTCGGATGGTCTCTGCGTGACCTCACCACCTCTCTCTCTCTCTCTCCTTACTTACCGCAACCGCACACATTCAGCTCCGATAAGGCAGAATACTCCGATGCATCACAGAAAGCGTGTGCTTTTAGTGTTAAATCATTGTTTTGTGTCAGAGAGGATGGAGGATTTCCCGGTTAAGTCAGAACTACCAAACTCTCTCAGATAGGCCGGATAATAAAGCAGATACTTTACTCTGGATCAATACAAGCTTGGCCTTGTGCACATTGGCTTGAGTGTGCTGCTTTAGATGCAGGGAGTTTCAGGCCTAATGCTAATTTAAACCTCAGGGTTTATCACATGGACCAGCAGAGGGAGAAGAACATGGTGTTCAATACAAAAAAGTGTCTGATAAGGACATGGAAGTGTTGTCTAGCTCACTAATCATAAATGAAAAGAAATGCAAAGTAGTTTGTCCTGTCAGTGAACGCATGTTTTAAAGACATCCCTCCGCCTGTGGCATCAATATTAAAAGCTTCCAAAACCATGTAAAATAACCGGGACCCAACAGGAACATCAGTCCTGCTGGTCTCTGTGAGAAGCTGACCGTGGGAGGCGAGGGGAAAATAAATTCAGTCAAGCTGCAGTTAAAGACCAGAAGCTGATAGAGGGAGAGGTAAACATGAAAGGTTACATGGAGAGAGAGAACACCAGAGGTTGGTGCTAAATACTGACCGAAAATGGGTGATGATTCACAGATTTATAGACATAAAACATGAGCAATGATAGCAAATGGAGGGAGAAGAGGAGAGGGGTTTAGGAGAGGAGAGGAGAGTGTAATTACCGGCCCAGGGCTGAACACATGTCTGTTGGACTCTGCTGGAATAGAGATGAGCCCGGAGCTGACAGCTTTTATAACTTCATTTCATGTTCTGACCCCTCGTTCATTAACTGGAGAGCAATTGCAGCACACACACACGCACACGCACACACACACACATACACACACACTCTCTCAGTCAAACACACAGGTTAACAAATGGAGATTTAAAAAAAAAAAACACAGTTAAACGTCTCTCTCTGCCTGCTTGGACTCTAATTCACCCGGCTCGAGCCAAACAGATGCAAAACTCACTGTATTTTTATCCTAAAAACCATACTTTTCTCTGTGAGGTTTGCTCATACGAGTTGATTGTTTTAAATGAACCAACCTGTCGTACGCACCTTGACTGTGAGGTTTTATTCACAAATGGTCACGAGTGAGTTTACATGAGTAAAAAAAGAACTCCGGTCAATTACACTGACTTACAAATCAACTCAGTGGTGGTAATAAAGGACCAAAAGCAATTAGTTTGGTATTAGTTTATATATTTTTATTTACATTTACATTTAAACTCTGAATCAGATTAAGTCGCTATGGTTCTTCACCCTTAGGAGAGAATCTGTGTTTTGTATGTACCTCCCCAAATAATCCTGAATTACCTTTCCATTCTACGAAAAACAAATTTGTTATTAGGAGTGGTTCTGGAATGAGGCCCAAAATCTCTAGACATTTCAAGGATAACGTTCTCTATTTGGTTGGATGCAGGGTTCTTAACTACCATCATGGCGGATCCGGTGGCCGTGACAACGGATGAGAAATTCCCCTTAGCAGCGGGGACTGATTGCTCCTGTTGTAAACTTCCTTCCATCAGTGGGAACTGAGTTGAATAAAGTCAGTACACCGATGAGTTCGACCTCGTGAGAGCCGAATGAGGTTGAATGTGCGTGACAGATAGTGACCACAGTTTGCCCTCACTGGCCTTCCAATCAATGGCCATCTCACGCTGCCTGACCTTTTAATGGTCTGGTGTAAAACACATCGGCCCTCCGCGCAAACTGAAGGGTTAAACACTTTAACAGGCTGAGGAACTCAGATCAGGGGATATTCTCCAGTGAAAAGAGTCTATTGTCCTGGACTAAGCATAATCTACTGCTGGGAAAATCTCAGTGTGTCCGTAGGGACGACTTGCATCCCATCGCTCAGCTGAAGAAGCAAACAGCACAATGGGAGCGGCGGTTAACAGAGCAGCACAGCAGTAACTCAGCGTTAGAAATGTCCCCGCTCGGCTCCCTGGCGTCTCTTTGGCTCACAGGAAGGAGCGCGGACTTTGACAAATGGGAGTGAGTCCGCTCTCCGTCTGGTGGCGGCTGTCTCTGTCGGTGAGAGTCAGTGTGTTAGGCTACTGGCTGCTGATTCATGTGTCCGCGCCCACTGAGGAACCAGCAAATCGCCTCTTGCAGACACTCAGCAGGGGTAATCACAACTCTGACGTTATACAGGCCGCTGTAAACTAGTTGAAAGCACGTTAAATACTCAGCAGCCGATACACCGCCTATTGATGTAAAATCTCTGCATATTGCCTTTTGCACAAATTGGTCTCGGAAGAATAAATCATGCTGTAAATCGTTGAATTTGAATTTGAATCGTCATGATTTCAGCTGCTCTATGTAACTGTAGTCTCCTTCATAAAGTGGTGTCAAAGTTTGGTCATTATTCCTTTGGTGGAAAATGTTAAGATGTATGAGTGGAAATTAAACTCAAATTAAAATGTAATAGTCCACTGGCCGTTTGTTAACGGGACGAGGGCTCCCTCTAGTGGTCAGACTGTGCAGTGGATTCTGCAAATCACCTCATTTAAAAAGCAGTATTCTTTGTACCAGATCTTTAAATAGTGCTACTGCACTTGTGTTTGTCTTGTTTATTCCAGAGCAAGGACACACGGACGCCGACATGTTCCTCTACCTGCTGATCGTATTCTCCACTATCAGCTCCCTGTACACACTGATCTGGGATCTGCGCATGGACTGGGGTCTCTTTGACCGGGGAGCCGGAGAAAACACCTTCCTCAGAGAAGAGATTGTTTACCCACACAAGGTAGAGTGTAAAATGACGCCCTCACACACACACACACACACACACACACACACACACACACACACACACACACACACAGTTACCTTAACCCTGTCTCACCTGCGTCCAGGCCTACTACTACTGTGCCATCATAGAAGACGTGATCCTGCGTTTCGCCTGGACGATCCAGATCTCTCTGACCCAAACGACCAAAATCCACTCAGTGGGCGACATCATTGCCACGGTGCTGGCTCCCCTCGAGGTCTTCAGGTGGGTCTCAATCACCTGACAACTCATTTTCATACAAACACACACACGCGAACCACCGCGCCCCACCCCCCCCCATTGGGCCCCACACTGATGTCCCTCTTCTCTGCAGGCGTTTCGTGTGGAACTTCTTCCGTCTGGAGAACGAGCACCTGAATAACTGCGGTGAGTTCCGCGCTGTGAGGGACATCTCCGTGGCGCCACTCAACGCCGATGACCAGACACTGCTGGAGCAGATGATGGACCAGGACGATGGCGTCCGGAACCGCTCGGGCAAGAAGACCTGGAAGAGGTCCTACAGCTTGTCTCTCCGGCGCCCCCTGCTGTCCTCCTCGCAGTAAGACACCACGTGGACACCTGATATCAGGCCCATATTTCCATATTTACTCTTTGATTTAAAGATAAGGTAAAACATGTTGATATTACTGCAGATTTTGTATACCGCCGCCGCGTTTACTCTTCTTGTATTATACTATTTACTGTTAATTCATCAAGTACAATACGTAAGTCATTGTCATAGATAAAATGATGATTTTGCCATTGTTGTCCGATTTGTTTAAAATATTTAATATGAAATTAAACCTAATAATCAAATCGTGTTTTCAATCCTCCTCTAGATCAAAAAAGGACACCAAGGTGTTAATCGAAGACACGGATGATGAGGCCTTCAGCTGAGCTCACAACGTCGCACGCACACACACAAACACACACATGCTATACTTATAAGGACCTGACCCTCGACCCTTCTCCTTTACAGTGAAACACCAGTAGTGACCCTCGGTCCGCCCCTTTAAAGCAGTGAGCACCTCACACGGTCCTCCCTTTGGACAAAATGACCTCGTCTTTACATCCCTGGGAGCACATCTGGTCCTTATAAGCATAGACAAACACACTCACTACACATTTTAATGCTTGAAACACACAAAGAAACCCCCGCTGAGGAAGCACAAACAGATTAATAGCTACAGCTCATGACAGACGGACAGGCAGGCGGAGAGATGGAGATCTTCTGCACACATGGAAGCAGATCACACTGCCCTTATTATTATTCTCCTCTTCTTTGAAAATACTTTTACTTTGAGGAATTTGTGTTGTTGTTGTTTTTTTCTTTAAATGTTCTGGATTAATTTCAGAGAAGCTGCATCGCTGACTGTTTACAACACTTTTGAACTGCTCTAGGATCAACAGGGAGAAGACAAGCCAATCAAAAGACTGAATATCAATCAATAAAACCTGAGGAAAGACTCAAACAAATCACAGCATATCAAAACAGATCAACTGGTTTCAACTCGTTGATTTTTTTTATACCTCGCCTTTTTTTTGGTTGAGTTGTAATAACTTGGGTGTGAAATCCCAACTTTTTGAACATTTGATACACAAAACAATGAGAAAACACATCAAAAGGGACGTTTGGATTCAAACATTTCTAGTTTGTGAAGTTGCTCAGTAATATATTTAATATGTTTTGATGTGCACTATTACTATTGTTGTAGCTGTTAAGTACTACTACATGTGTTGTTTATACTAATGCGACTAGTTAAGCATCCAACTAATGATTGTTTATGTATTTTATAAGGTTTGGAATGTTTTTCTTGGTTAGTCTTGTGTGTTTTGAATGTGTTTATACGCATTCACACCTCAACTTATCCCAACCTAAAACTAATGCTACACTTGTGAATCCTCGTGTCATCTTAAAGTGGCCTATTAGATACAATACATGTGTGTGTCCACTATCGTTTGCATTAACAACCAAAGTTTGATTTTTATGAATGTATCCATTTAACTTGCACAAAGCTTGTTTAGGGATTTGATTTTACATTTTGTATAAGTTTTGCTTTTAGCAGGTAGGTTCTGTCTTGTTGGAAATCCCAATAATATGAGTAGGCTGTCAAAATGTTCAGTTAAATAGTTAGTGGTTCATAGTGTGTGTCAGCAGTGCTCAAACTGGGACCGAGGGGCAAATTAAAGAAATAGTTTTAGAAGCGCTGGCAACATTTTTCATAATGTCACCAAAAATCACAAACTTTCTGACAAACTTTCAGTGTCAGTCGTTTTTTTACCCAATTGAGCAATTCATTTATTTAATTGTGCACTTGTGAATGTTCTTAAAGCTGCTCTTAATCATTTCGGCAACTTTTGTACCATATGGGTGGTTTCCACCGGCAAAAACAATAACGAGAAACAATTCAGCCTCTTCTGATTTGGTTTAACGTGATTGTTCTCACGAATCAGAAAGCACGTGGACAACACTTGAAGTAAAAACCGTGGACACCTTTGATGATCCGATTGAGTTACTTTGTGGCAGTCGAACCTGGCGTCCCTTTAGAAGCTGTTTGCATGCTCTTCATCAGTAATTCTACACCGGCTGTGGCTCCGAGCCTGTCAGCTTCAGACTCCCTCCAGATATGTGTGGTTTGTCTCCAATGTTCAATGTTGCCTCGTTCGTTTTTTTAGTCCTTTTTAAGATTTCAAGTGTTGTGATTTGTTAGATCAGATGTAATCTACTGAGGAAAATGCTGGTTTGTGTGCTTTACTCTCTCTTCCTGTTCGCCCCCCTCACTCTGCTCTCTGCGATTTCTCCCTCTCGCTAAACTACGTCAGCATCCCTTCATGAGACGAAGAACAGAGAGACACCAGACAAGTGTGTTGCAGAAAGTCCCCTTTCTTCCTTGTTTGTTTTTCCCGTCGCGGCTGAAAGACGGAAAAGCTTCTATGTGCGATGAGTTCAATGTGAGCCAGAAGGCCAGAAGGTTTTTAATCAAGATTGGTTGAATAGGTAGAAGATGGGTAGCTTCCCGGCTATTTGAAAACACTGGACACATATCTTAAGTGTCTGAAGTCATATATCACACACACACACACACACACACACACACACACACACACACACACACTTCTACACACAGCACCTCTCTCGTGTTGGAGAGCACAATTCTACAGAAGAGAGTTTTGTAAAAAGACTCGCCTGCATGCTGCTTTAATTTTACATTGTACATAGGTCTTAATTTATTTGACATGATGTGTAAATTTGCGATCATTGTTGCCACGGTGACAGTGATTGATTTCATACGTTGCCATTATTGCTCCGAGACAAGCAGTATTTTTTAGGTGACGAGGGGCTCTTGCTTGTTGATCGATCACAACGCTGCGCTCCTTCCCATGTGTAAATCTGTTGATGTGTTTGTATAAAAAAAAGGAAGAAAAAAAGCTCCAGAGAACTGGAGAAAGTCATCGGTTGTTTCGGTGCTCGCGGAAGAGCTGTGAGGGGCGGATTGCCGCGTCCTGAAACTGTAACAGTGTTTGTACATTTGTGGATGTGCATGACGATGTTGTGGACGTTTCATTTGACAGAAGCACTTTGACACGCCGAAGGAACGGAGGAAACCTCACAGTGACGAGGCGCCGTTTAACCGGTCCCTCATCTACCCGAGATCTCCGTCAATTCATAAACAGACCCTGGATCTTCATTTGAAGCATTTTTTTGGGATGCTCCGCTTTGAGAAAAACAAGTGTTTTAGTGGCATTCAGTTTGTGTAACGCAGTGATGGAAAGAAAAACAGGGTTATTTTGTACAGTGCGTGTTGGAATAGATGATCCTCAGCCCTTCCGTCCATTTCTCCTCATGGGTGACTTTGTTTCCACTGCTTGCTGAAACCCCCATGATGTTAAAGTGCTTAAAATGTGTCGACCCCCCCCCTCTCAGTCTCTTGATGTTGTCCGTACCCATTCTGTAAACTAGCTGGACGTAACAGTACCTGTAGTTTGGTAGGTGGATGTTCTACTTTGATAAGATACAAAAAAAAAGATATAATAAACTAAATAGATTGTGACTAAATGTGATTTTAAGAGGCATAAAGAAGGAGAAATGTCTGACCCATCCTCCCCTGAATCCCTTTTACAGAGTAGTTTGTATATGTTGATTGTATAACACCGTTCTATGATGGTTTTCCTGATGGTATTTGTATTTCTGTATACACTTTGTTCATCCTGTCATATCTGGGTTTTATAAACCACGATTATTTTTAAAACTCGCTCTGCCTCTTGGACTCTTTCTTTACTCTGTTCGTATTCTGAGATGTTTGTGCTGCTCCGTTCTCTTCTTATTGAGTTTCTCGCCGATTGCAGGTTTGGTTCTAGCAGATGTCTCTTTCCTCCTTGTGGACAGGGAGCTCTGCTGAGTGAGTTTCTGCGCCTTCGGTAAGGCTTTGATGTAGTTTTGTAAATATAAGTACATACAGTACAGGTCACAATCTTTTGCTGTCGTGATGTTTCATTTTTGTTCTCAATGTATTTTGAGAATTTCTCAGTTCAGGATTTTACTAGTTTACTCATTCACCCGGTTATCCTTTAAGTCAGTCTTCCTAAAATGTTATGACCATTTAAAGTCATATTGTAGTTTTTAATATATATATCCTCCCTTGTTGTCAAAAAGTCATAAGATAGTATGTTTAAATAAATCATTGAAAAGGTCATAGAGCATGTCAAAAGTCAAATCAATGTAAAAAGTAATTAATTTGTCAAAAATGTCCTATAAGTGTATCGTATTGTATAGTAAAAAGTCATAGTATGTGATATAATTTGTTTGACTTTTTATATATTTGGTCAAAAAATGTTATGGAATCAACTCAAAATATATAGTATATATGTATACATATAAAAAGTAGAATATTGTTAAAAATGTCAAATGCAAGAAAAAAAGAAATATTTCTGTTTGAAAAGTGTGGAAGAAATACTAGGTCCAAAAATGTCATAGAAACAAAGTAAAAACATTTTTGCTCCAAAAATAGCTTTAAAAAAATCCCAAAACTGTTCCAAACGTATCATGGAAAAAACATATTTGGTCCAAAATTATGAACAGATATTTGGTTGAAAATAGTGGGGAAAAAAGATCAAAAGGTCAAATCTCCATTTCCCAGAGCTCACGGTGACAATGCCTCACTTTGTTTTGTTCAAGTCAAAAATAGATAGATAAAAGATATTCAATATATGATTAACATCACAAATCAAGAAAAATACATAATATCCGTTTTAAAATGAAAGTAAACAATAAGATTATCCCAAATAGTTGCTGATTGATTTACCGTATAGAGAAGTATTCTATTAACGGTCAGCTGCCATTTGTTTTTTTTATTGATAGTGTCCAGGATCCTCCTTTTATTGTCTTTATAATATTAATTTGTGGTTTCTGTTACTAACATACTGCAACAAACAACCTGCCAGTCAACATCTAAGAAGGTCACAACTAGGTTGTTTTATTTTATGATAACTGATACAGGATAAATGTTATACATTCTATTTTAACACTGATATTTCGCTTTTATTTTCAATGTCAGTATGCAAAAAAAGACAATACAAAGTAAACATTTAGTATCATGAATATGATACATAATTTGACAGCTTCCTCTATATTAAACCAATTGATTTTAAGGTCTACTTGTTGCCTTGGTGATAACTTCTTTAGCTACAACACAAAAAAAGGGGGGAAAAAAACAAAATGCAAAACATCAAGAGTTGGCTGACAGCAAACACTGCAAAGAACAACATGATCTTAAGATGTATCAATCAACTCACGTAGATGCATATATAAAAATACAGGGTCCCCGTTATGTATATATATATATGCACATACAGTAATAATACATCACTAGAGTTGTAGAGCCTGTACTGGGCATAGAAACAGACAAAATGAAGAGAGCAGGATACACATACATACACACGTTTACCATTATCTCTCCATATAAACACGCATAAACCAACCAACCAACAAACAGAAGGCTCTCTGGCTTTAGAAGCTAAAAACTACACTGGACTTAAAAAAAAAGCAAAAAAAAAGAAACAGACATTCACATTTCTGAAACGTATTTCATGATCTCATAACTTCTCGCATGTTCAACCACTTCGGTGTCCGTCAACTTTTAGTTCCACCGGAGAAGCTCCAATGATGCTGCTGCTGCTTAAGATGATGATGATGATGATGATGAGCTCCGTTTGTGCCATCAAGTCCGAGTCGCCCCATCAATCAGGGCCCAGTTCAATCTCTTTGATTACTTCACTGTGTTGGTCCTTTTCCTCCACGCCGTCGCTCCTCTCGCCGTGCACTCACTCGCTCACCGTCCACTGGCATGAACAGTCCAGTGTCTGCACTGTGTCTCTTCATCCCTCAGTGGAGGTGAATGAGTGTTGTGGAGGAAGGTGGAGAAGCAGGACTGCGGCCGTCTACGCCTGTGTTTAGTGTATGAATGTCTTGAACGTCCATGCATTTACCTGTTGTGTGTTTAGTCCGTCCACCTCACAAGCCGGCCTCTACGGGGAGGCCGGGGCTTTGGTACCGCTGTAATGAACTTGGTATCTGTTCACAGCTTGCCCTTTCAACTCGGTTGACAGGCAGGTTGTCTTGCAGGGGATCATGTCCTCTTCCTCTTCTCCCAGCAGCCAGTTCTGCACGGAGCGCTCGGCCGCCGCCGTAACGTGGTCGGCCTGCCAGCCCTGGTGCCACTTGTCGAAGCGTTGGTGTTGGCCTGCCGCCACTCTGTGCTGCGACTGGAAGACGGGGAAAAAAAGGGGGGGGGGGTTAACTAGGATAAAACGTAAAAGCGTTTTGATTGTCTCGACCAAGACTCTCAACATCAAACATCATTCCCAACATCATTGCAAACATGTATATCAAATGAAATGAGGACCCCAGCCTACCTTCCTGGCCTTCACCAGCGCTCCTCTACGGTACATGTAATCCTCAGAGTTCATGACAAACACCATCTTGTGAGTATTGAGTTTAAATCGACAGTCCAGACTCCCGGCGTTCTCCACGCCCAGCTGCCTGTGCCACTCTCTCCTGCAGCGCATCGCCTCCACCTGCCTCACCTGCCAGCGGCGGAAACGCCGGAGGTTCCTACAAGAGGAGACCCATTTATCAAACCTTAACAGGTTGGTCAGATTACAAAGTAGGTGACTGACAGCTGAGCTACACCCTGTTCGTGTTTACAAATGTTATCTGGCATTACTCCCATCTCACTAGAATTACATTTCATGTTTTAACAGAAACATTTTTCCAACAATCCAAAATTGCCACTTTTACTGGCTCACAACGAGGAAAGGGGTGGACACCGAAGCAAAGACATTTCAATGTAACTGCTTTATAAAAATAAAAAATGAAACATTTTAATACCAAATCACTGTACAGAAATAAATGCTAAAAGATTTTTTTTTTTAAATAAACAATCTCTATAGTGCAAATCTGACCTGAAGGTATTTGACATTGACATACAGCTAAGTAAGAAGACCCGTACAATGTAATGCAATCAAAGTGAAGTTCAAACTTCAAATATATTAGAAAAACTAATGGGAAAGTAGTGAGAGGCAAACAGATCTGTTGGGTATTTAAGAACTGAGTGATCTCAAGCTGTATTATTTATAGTTGACGAGAGGCTGAAAGTTTAGTATATGTACAACTGAAAATGAGAAGCGCTCTGGGGAAGTCTTAACCTCCAAACAAAGGTTTTACCTGGGCAGAAACACAGGTTTGAAGAAGTAGCCCTCTGCTTGAGAACACAGGCTGGACTCGGTTCCTACAAACTGCTCCATGTAGCTTGACAAGCACTGAGAGAAAAGACAGCAATAATAACTTTCCAGCCAGATCCATTAAGATGAAATAATGCGTGTCCTTTGTTATTATTCTATTTAGGGGTTCTCTTAGGGAGCAGTCTGCTTGTACATGCGTGTTTACCTGCACATCTAACGGGTCATCTGCCTGAGCCTCCTCAGTGTCCAGCAGCTCAATAGTCAACGTCACATGACTCTTGTTTTGGAGAAACATCACCTGATGACACAATGAATCCATTTACAAGACCTGGATTAGGGCTGTTAAAATCTCAAAAAGATGGCTTTGTTGCAAAACCACGATGCTCCACAATATGTTAGCGAGTGTGAAGCGGCCATGTTCCTCTTGCCGTAGTTTAAGTAAGCAGCACGCTCCCACGCCCCTATTAAGAGTTTGGTCTATCATCTCATGGTCCACCATCTGTTCTGTTTGTGTTCTTAAGAAGAACCTGGGTGTTTCTACACTGGCAGGAGAAAGGCCACATAGGTGTAACGACAAATGTCAGTGAGACGGCCGGTAATCGGCTACATGCTAACGTCCCGTAGCGCCACTATTAGCAGGCGTGTTCAAATAGCCACTCTTTTCAACAGAATTGCAGACTCCACATTTAAAGCAGATTAATCATTACATAGGAGGTAAAACTGTCACTAAGTTTGCCTCAAGCAAACCAAATCAATCAAGAAAATAATTAACTTTTTCAGCAGGAGAAGCCCTCTCTGAACAAAATACTTTTGGTGAAAGTGATTTGCTTTTCTGGATACACCAGTGTTAAAATAACCGCTAAAATAACGACAGAACTGTGAACCGCATATCACCACTACAGCAGAACTGACGTTTGATCATAGGAACGGTTTCATTGCCTCAAACAACAGCTGAAATGTCAGGGCCAAATATGTAATTCAGCATTACAGTCAGCAGGACTAATCACCTTGAAGCAGTTCTCCTCAGCCATGACTCGCTCAGCTTTCCACTGGAAGCTGGTCTCCCAGGCCGCTCTGACGCATTGCGAGGACAGGTTCCCCCCTGCTGCCCCCCTCTTCCTCTCAGCCAGGTAAAGATCAACCACCTGCAGACACACCTCGTCGCTCACTAGGTGCTGTAGCTGGAGTCAAAAGAAAAGTGGGAAAACGTTAAACGTTGTCAAAGATAAGAAGACATTTCTTCATTGCGAGCGTGACCGTTGCTTACCTGGCGTATGATGTTGTGTATGACCTTGTCGATGGTGAAGCCGATGTAGGCGTGGATGGTGAACATCTCTCTCAGTGTGTCTTCATACTGTGTGGAGTCCAGGTTGCCATCCAGCAGGCTGCGCACCATATCAAGGAAGGCTGGGTAGTACTCCTCTAACTCCACCTCACCTGTGGGAGAAAAGAGACGCGTCACATGTGTTATAACGACATGTGAAGACAATGTAATTAATGCATCCGTGCAGAGGTGGACTGTGGATCTGTTGGGACAGAAAGGCGTGGGAAGAATTTGTACCCCACGTCCTCCAACATGAATAAATTAAGATCAAATTAAGTAAAGTAAACCCCCTGAAACCAATCTTATTTGTCCGTGTTGTGTCAGATGTGCCCGCTGGTTGAACCAACTTAAAAATCGTACCGACGAGTGGATTAACTTACTGGGCTGTTTGAGGCGGAGCTCCATGGCCAGGTCGCATGCCTTTTCTCTTCTTCCATCTGCCATGAGCAGCCTCTCGCTGCTCTGCTCAGCTCGGTGATCCAGCAGCTGTCGCTCTGCCTGCTGGTACACCCGACGCAGTCGGGAGCACAGGGTCTGGTGCAGCCGCAAGAAGAAGTACCAGTTGTTGTTGACAAAGAAAAGGTTGTAGACCCCATCCATCTCCTTCTGGTGCTCCGCTTCAGGGTCGCGCAGGTCCACCTTCTCGGCGGGTGCGCCCGAATCCGTCTCCATCGGCGTAGATCCGGGGGTGGATGAGGCGGTCCCTGCCGCCTGACTTGTGCTACTGGAGGTGGTGGAGGCCTCCGTGTCAGCAGGTTGAGACGGGCTGCAGCGCAGAGCGGCAGCTGCTGGAGCAGGTTGAGACGGGCTGCAGCGCCTCCGCCTGGATTCACCATTGAGCTGCTGCTGGGGTTGGGACTGGGTCAGGGCCACTGATTGGGCAGGTTGGGGTTGAGACTGACCACCTGTGACTGCTCCTGATGCACTGTTAGAATTGCCATTTCCTCCTCCTAACCCTGCTGTTGCTGCTGCACCTCCTATTCCCCTCTCTAACCCGTCCTCAGGCTCGACCTCCTCGTCCGTCCAGTCTTCAGTGTCACTGAGCTCGCCGCGCCGGGAGAAGAACAGGTCGGGAACAAAGTGCTGGATGATGCGCTTGATGTGGTCTTTGTCATCTTTGTGGATGGTGGGCTGACGTTTGACATGGTAGATGATGAGCGAGGCAGCGTCCTCCAAGATCTGTTTGTCGTCATACGTAAACACCATGTGAGGCTCGCTGGATGAAGCCGCGCCAGAGCCGTTGCGACCCTGCTGCCCGACGCCGCCCTCTTCCGTGCTCTGCTCCTGGCGCTGAGACACAAGAAAACACCGATGAATGCGGGCAACTTCAAAAACACACTTTTTAATTTAAAAAGTGTGTTTTTGTCACTGACAATTGATTTTAAGGGTGAGTTGCGTTGATCCAGAGAAATATCCTGATATCAGAGATGTGTCCTGGTATAATATATTAAAGGAAAGATGATCCAATAATTTATAGCTACTAGGTTTGCACTACACATCTGCACCGTAAAAGGTAGAAAAGAAAACATACAAGGGAATGACGAAACAATGTCAACTCAAAGACAATTGCTTTCTCGCTTGTTTGATTGCTCGCTTAACTGTGTTATTCTTGTGATTGTGTCGTGAGCTGAAATAAAGTCCACCCAGTCAAGACTAAACTGTAAAGCTCAAGGAAACCACAAAATAAGAGAAAAGACTTGAATGATTGGTATCAACTCACCTAAACATCACAAATAAATATGACAAACATCAAAGTAAGTTGAATTCTTTGGTTTAGTATGTTCTCAGTTTGAAAGCATTCTCTCTTTTTATTTGAAAAGACTACATAGTAGAAAAAAGTGCTGTAAGTATAGGTTATAATAAACGATTACATGGTGTCCAACCTCCAGTTTGGCTCTACAACTTAAGAAAAACACCACAGTGTAATTTTAAATATGTGAAACTGATCTGACAGCTCTGTTGTGTGTTGGGACGGCAGAGAGAAAGAAAGTGTTTACCTCATCGTAGACGCTCTCTATCTCATTGAGAAGACTCTTCGACCGCAGGGCCTTCATGTCGTTCTGTTTGAAGTTGACTCCTTGGTGATCGAGGGACTTAAGGTAAGCCTTCTCGTATTGCTCCCTCCAAATCTTATTGAAACCTTGCTGCGCCTCTCTCCACTCCTCTTCCTTGGCTTTCAACCTGCAGAAGAACAACACATTTAATATAAAGAATTTCCAAAAAGCAAAGAATGAATATGTGTCCTAACAAATACGTTGGTTACTGAACTTTCATGTGCACATAGATTGTAAGGGTTAACACGTATGAGGGAGGGAGCGTGTCAGTTTTTAAAGCCTGTGAAAGCCTTCCATGGAAAAAACGTTTTTTAATGTGCCTGCATACAGAACACTGAGTATACAAAAGACAAAAAGCTGCTGCTGACATAGTTCCCCTTTGCCTCTACGACTCTTTTACGGAAGTCATTTAAACCTCCCGGCTGGGAATGTCGATTAAATGTGCTGTCTAACTGCAAGCATAAATCTCCTTTACATATGCACAACTATTACACATTACAATGTTGATTCACTACAGATCTACCAATATTTATATTTTCTAATACTAAAGTAATAGTTGTGCATAGCAATGTAAAAACTTTTTTTTTTTTTAAACAGCGGCAGCAGCGCGACTGTCTGCTTTGCGGGTGGGCGCGCGCCTGTACTGACTATATTGCATGAATAAAATAGACACGGACCCAGATAGGCTACAACAGCTTCGTGCACTGGTTTGATTATTTGCCGTTTCATGCCAAGGAAAAGTTCCGTGTTTACAGCACAGCTCGCTCTGAGCGTTCACTGTCGGTACTGTAAAACTTTCAGTTTCAATCACTGAATGAAGCCTGCCATATTTGAGACAAGAACCGCGACCTTAAATTGCTTGCACAAAACTCTTGATCAGCACTCGGCATTGGTTTATTGTTGTCGTTCATTTAAACGGCTTTGCGCAGAGAGCGCGACAGTGCGGGGGAGAGAGAGAGAGCGAGCGAGAGATATGCGATTAGTTAATGTACTTATTTTTGTGTAGGTAATATGTTGTTTAATCGGTTTAAACTTAAATAAATTACCTATACAAGTAGTTATGTCTTATTAATTTGTCCTGTTATTGACGTGCCTAATGCGCAAGCAGATATTCAAATATGTTCTGTGTTTTTTTAAAGCGAATATTCGAACGGCATTTTTGACCAATTTTGACAGCCCTAATACACAGCAAAAATTTAAACGAATTCCTTGGATTCAACATTTTACCTGTGTTACCAAAAAGCACCATCCTTACCTCTTGAGCACCACAGGCACAGCGGTAGCAGGACTCCTTTTCAGTCCCTCGATGATCTCAGGGGCTTTATCGCCATAGATACGATACACAGCACGACGCTGGATGACCTCAGAGGTGCCGCCCAGACAGTCGTCTAATCTGAACCGGTCCTGGTCCTCTGGGGAGAGACGCAAGAGCTTCTTCTGTACGCTCTCTAGCACTCTGATGGTGGCCAGGTTTGTCTCCAGAACAACATCCAACTGTCAGTGGAGGGTTACAGAGGCAGAGTTTAAAAAGTAGTCACCATTTATAGCATCGTGTCAAGTGTTCTATGTGTTTCAGCTCATTATCACCTCTTCTAAAACAGCAGGGACACAAAAGGATAAAAACAAACCTCCTCTGCTCTACCCAAAGCGCAGATAGAATTGTTGCTAGGATGTACGTACCTCAAATCTTTCATCCTCACAGCGGTGCAACTGTTCCTCATAAGGAGTCTTCTTTGAGCTGACGAAGGTGGAGTCCTCTGACCAAGAGGGAAATGACACCCAGGTGTCGTTCAACACCTACACACATACAAAGAGTGAATCCTCAATGGGGAAAAACATTTCCATAGGAATATACGTCATAATGACATTCTATTCAAAACATTTTAAAAGGAATTACATTAATGCTTGAAAACCCAGAAAAATGTCAGCCAAAGCTAGATGTTTAAATATGTGACATTTGAAGGATCTGTTTAGCAAATGTTATGCAAGACCTAAGAAAGGTCAAGTCCTCTTACTACTGGAGTTCTTCAGGGTTCCATCCTGGGTCCCCTTCTCTTCTTGCTCTACACCAACTCTCTCGGCCATCCGCTTCTCCTATCACAGCTATGCCGATGACACCCAACTAATTCTCTCCTTCCCTCACTCGGACACTCTGGTGGCGGCACGGATCTCCGCCAGTCTGACTGACATCTCTCAGTGGATGTCATCTGAAAATCAACCCCGACAAGAAAAAAAAAAAAAAGACTTCTCTTTCCGAGAAAAGATTCCGTTCTCACTCAGAAGGCGGCGCAGGTACTGATCCAGGACTTGACTGTGTTAACATCGACTGTGACTGCTAGAAACCTCGGCATGACACCTGACAGCCAACTCTCCCTGACTCCCAACATCACTGCGACAACACGATCCTGTAGATACACGCTCTACAACATCAGGATAATGCGTCCCCCTCTCACTCAGAAGGCAGCGCAGGTACTGATTCAGGCTCTTGTCATCTCCCGCCTGGACTACTGCAACTCTCCTGGCAGGTCTCCCTGCTAGCGCCATCCGACCTCTGCAGCTCATCCAGAATGCAGCCGCCCGACTGGTATTTAACCTTCCGAAATTCTCCCACACTACTCCACTCCTCCGCTCTCTTCACTGGCTACCGGTGGCTGCCCGCATCAAGTTCAAAACATTGGTGCTCACGCACCGTGCTGTGAATGGATCGGGTCCAGTCTACATCCAGGACATGGTCAAACCACATGGACATGGTCCCAACCCGCGCACTCCACTCTGCATTAGCCAAACTGCTTGTCCCTTCCTCACTGAGAGCAAAACACTCGACAAGATCACAACTCTTTGCTGTCCTCTGATGACATTAGGACCGCAGAGAGCCTTCACATCTTCCGCTGCAAACCAAAGGCCAACCTCTTCAGACTCTACCTTGACTAAAAGACTAAAATTGTAGCACTTGAATTGTATTTTTAATGGCACTTATTTAAAGCAAGTTGTACATTGGCTTATTTGATGAAATTCCACTTTCTTGTTTCTTGCTCTTCTGAGTTTGTATGCTTATGGTTGAATGCACTTATTGTAAGTCGCTTTGGATAAAAGCGTCAGCTAAATGACATGTAATGTAATGAAAGTCCATATAACACACACAGGTGAAAAGCTTGGTTTACAAGAAAACATGACATTTTAAGCGGTGCCAGTGGCAAGTGTTCAGGATAATTAAAGAGTGTGTACCTCCTTGCATAGGGCAGTGCGCCCGCTGCATTTAGGCTGCTGGTAGGTCTTGGGCAGTGCTCTGTAGCTGGACCCCAGGCGCTTGCAGGACGCATAATCCACCTCACGGCCCCCTCCCCCTTCCATGTAGCGATCCGACAGCCCTGACACAACATGAGAGAGCTCTTTGTCCCCCAGAAATGACTTGAACTGTGTGTATAGTTCAGGAAACTTCCTGGAAGGAGATGGGTGAAATCAAGAATAAGAGATTAATCAGGAGCAAAAGAGCTGACACACCAAGCACATAATTTTAATCTCTGGTAAAATCTGGTGTAAAATAAAAAGTTAGTTTTATTTCTTCTGGAATAGTTTGGTTGATAACTGATCTGATAGTATAGGTTCCATATGTAATGATTATACACAAGTAGCATTTGTGTATACTTAAAGGGTTAAATTCTCTTCTACAAGACCACTCGCGAATGTCTACACTTTCTATCCACTCCATGCAGTTACTGTATGCAAATATCCAATTTCATCAACACAATGCATGCATGTATTCAGCTCAACCGTTGTTTCATCCAACTCACCCCAAGAAAGGAGTGACTAGCTGGAGCAGCTCTGCTCCCGACACTACTTCCTGGTTAAACAAGGCAATGCAACGCAGGAAGTTCTCATACACCTCCTGGCTTTTAAATAGGCGACGAACCTGAATGATGAGAGGGTTGACGGGGAAGTCAGACCAATCAATAAAAAGAAATTATAAAAACTGTGGCAGTGGGTCAAAATAAAAGCAGAAACAGAGGAAGAAAAGAATTGGCATGATTCACTGCCATCTCACCTTATCAAAGAAAGAAAATTCTCTTAAGACTCCGTGTTTGCCAACTGAAGCAAAGGACTGATCTTTGGTACAGGAATACTTCATTTTCTTCTAAATGAAAAACAAAGAAATTATCTTTACATGTGCAATTATAATGAAATGTGATGTAGTTAAAGCTTTTGAAAGTGTTGATTTAAAAAGGATAGAAACGGTTGCATCCTTTTCAAGGACACACACACATACATACATACATACATACATACATACATACATACATACATACACACATGCATTTCCTGAGGCTTTTCTGAGTGGAGAGCTTACCTTGAGGAGTGGGGACATGTGCTGCAGTAGGACGGGCCGGGGCCTCTTTTTGTTTTGTTTGGTTAGTGTGTCCTCCTCCTCCAGCCTTTTAAGCTGATCTTTGCCTCCTGTCAGGGAGCTGCCTGTGAACTACAGATGATGAAGCACACAGGAAAAGTGTCAAAAGTCTCAAATTCCCATCACAGAAATTCACACAGCTCTAGGTGACTTATCACAAATCGCTTGTTTTGTGTTACTGACAGTCCTTTGAATGTATTTTCATGTCAGGCTAATTTGCATGAATAATTAACCTTAATTATTCAGTTATCAAAATAATTGCTAAGGAATGTTCTGTTGATTAACTTCTATACTAAGTTGTTTCATCTTTACCTTGCACTTTGAATTACTGAATTCAAAGAATGTTGAGTAAAAAGCCATTACTTTGCAATACATTGACTACTAAGAAGGTGTAACAAAAAAAAACGGAATACAAACATTTAATTACCAATTCTGTTGAGGTGTGCATTTAAATATGAATGAAAGAAATTACATAGAAATGATAGAAAATATTGTTTTTGTGCCAAGAAAGTACCATTAGTTATGTTCAACCTTCAATCACACTTCAATTTACTGACCAATGATCTCTTGGCATCAGGTAAGAATTGCCCGAACTCCGCCAGCAAGTCTTCTTGCCCTTTGAAAAGACTGGCAACTTTAGAAAACACCTCATCTTCTGTCATTCCGCTGCTGCCACGGTTTCCTCGACTTTCCTTCACCTCCAGCTGTTCCTTCTGAGTGGTGGTACGGGAAAATGGTTTTCAAAAAAGGTGAGAAATGGAACGGAAGTTAAAACAAAACAGAAGATCTAAGTTGAGAATATTTGGCTTGGATACAGGTGGTGCTCACAGACAAGAGAAAATAACATCACCTGCAATCTCTATTTACATGTTCAATTCTTACAATTGTCAATACCACAAAGCTATTTACTACTAGCATAGCAGTGGTGTAAGCCAGTTGCTTTGCCTGAAATTCTGCAAGAACAGTCAAAATGTCTGCGGTGAAACAGGAAGAATATCCACTTGGAAAGGAATATAAAAACAACCTCCATTTCCTACATGACATGCAAAGTAAGAGGCAACGTAAATCTCCACATTTCCTCTCCACAGTACCTGATACGTGTGAAGAATCTCTAGGAAGGCTCTGTAGATCTCTGGGTGATCCAGGAAACGGTTCTTAATCTTGTTTACGTAGCTGATGGCACTGTCGAACTCTACGGGGCTCGTCTCTGGGGCAGGTGGGGATACGGACGAAGTGGTCGCCTGGTTCTGGCTCTCTCTGCTAGCCAGGGGAAGGGAAAGCCTGCTGGGAGGCTCTGTTGTTCCTGCTGGGGTTGAGGAGGAGAGGGACTCTGATGGGGCTGACTTGAGTTCACTGGTCTGGGCAGGTCCAGCTTCGACGTTGGCAGCAGTGGCAGTACCTGAGGCTGCTGTCACTGCAGGGGGGGCAACACTCTTCCCCTGCTGGCCTGGGGAGACCTGGACAGATGAAGAGTGACGTGATTGAAGTGGTTTACTTCAAGTAAGGTTTGGGGAATCATTTCTGCAATACCAGCCCAGATTGCGGTTAAACAAAAACAGAAGAAGAAGAATTACATCGTACTTGAATCCTCCCTCTCATAACATTTTTATAAATGGCATTTGTTTGCATATCTATAACATGTTACATGTTACAGTGTTTGGTCAAAGTAGTTGACACTACATTTCCCAACTGCAAGATCTTTTTATGGCCCTGGATAGCGCATCAAATAAAATGGCGGGCAGTAAATCTAGTGTGCTATATAGTAAAGATGGCAGGATTTTGGGCACACCGGTTTCAGTTAAAATGAAAGATTTCACAATGTTATACCTTTACTTTGTCTACCGTTTACTTAATAATTGGCACACCTATATCAATTGAAATAACAAACAAACAACATTGCAGGTTTTGGAAAATTAATCTGGGGATGAATACGGCTTATTTGTTTACCCAAACCCTCGAGTCAGTAATTTAAACAGTTGATCGCTGCCAATAAAGGTTTTGGTGCAAAGCTCAATTTACACTCTGCGAGTGTGTACTTCCTAGTCATAAGGCTTTCCCCACAATTCCTTTAGGTCAAGCTATCCAAATAAGAAAGTCTCTCAAAGAATATAAAAAATCATCAGTGTTTGGCCCTAGACAAAAAACAACACAAGGTTTTTCACCCGAGGGATGTTAATATGCATCAAGTGTATATCAAGATTCGGTCCGGCATGTTGGTCTTTCTATGAGTGGAATATCAACGTTCTATTGTGCAGCTCTCTACTCATCTCTGAACACACCTCAAAGTCATCTGGACACACTGCCCGTGAAACCGATGCACGTCAAACTGGTCGCAGCATTTTTTTAAAATGTTTTTCCATGTCAGTTAATACTAAATAAAACACTCAGCTCAATGTATATAAAAAGGAAATCAAACCAAATGCAAACTGAAATGAAAGCTCAATCTGAGGTGCAGCCGATCACATCGGCTCAGTTTCGAGCCACACTGCGTCAAAATACTACAAATGTACTGGTGTTGATAATGCATCTAAATATAAAGAAACTGTCTTAGAGAAATAGTCCATTACACTCATTTCGTATGCGCAATACTCAGTTGCCACTTTATCAAATACACCTTGCCAAAACTAATGCAGTCTAACACGACGGTCAAGTAATCCAAGGTAGTCCAACTGATGTTATTATGCTCATTGTTTAGTGAGACTGTTGATTCAACTTTACAATAAATAAACAGGCAACTGCGTGTATGTAAATATATTTGGCAAAGTAAATTTAAGGGCTTTTTAAAAACCTTGTGATCTTGACTGCAACTTAAAAAAACATCTAATTGATATTCAGTGCAGAAGCAGCAAAGCTGTTCAAAGTTTAACACAACGTACTTTCAGCTCAGCATGACTTTGTAACGATGCACCTGCTTAAAGATGCATAATTAAAGCATTAGTTTCCTAAATGTATCAACCGTAGAGTACCTCACCTGTGTGGAGAAGGGAGACTGGAGGAAAGCCACCCCGTTTTTGGGGACTTCGATCCGATATCCCGGTGGTAGAAAGGCATTGAAGCCCAAGACAAGGTCTGGGTGTCCATGAAAGAGCTGTGACACGCGGTTTATCACCCCCGGTGTGTCGATGCTATTTAAGAGAACAGGCAGAGAAAAATAAAAATTAGCTTGTTCTCGCATATGGAGCATGAAGACAACCACTTCCTCATCAAAAGGGGTTGCAGCGCAGTTTAAAAGGTTTTCAAACAACAGTAAGAGAGAATATAAACTGCTGGATGATTAATCAGAGAAGCTACCTGCAGATTGTTAGATGTTGATGTCCTAAAATGTGTGATTGATCCCCTTGTTCTTATATTTGCAGTGTGACCAAAGTCTACGCATAACCTTCACAATGCTGTGTGTTAAAAGACTGTATATGGGAATGCACACATTCAAAATTTACAAGTAATACCAAAAAGAATGTAAGTAAGTCCTTTCTCCAATAAATACCTCTGTGACTTGAACTCTTTCATGATGTCGAGAAACTTGTTGTAAATGCCGGGATCATTTGCGAAGCGAATTTTGACTTGGTCCAGATAGGACAAGGCATCTTCCACCTATAAAAACACAGGAAAAGGAAAATCACGACTGCAGCACAAATGACAATCAGCGTTCCCGGGAACGGTGGAGAAGCTTTTTAGTGCTATTGATGAAGGATCTTGGAAAGGGTCTCGATCCAGCTCTCTAATGAACATGTGCATTATATTCTGGCACCATTATCTAACAAACACAACTATCTGCTAGGAATGTCTCCCTGTGTATAAATAGGTGAGGTTAATGTTTGCTTCCTTTATAGTCAGCCCGAGTGCTGTATAAGGTGTGTAGATAAATAAATAAATAAATATGCGAATACAACAAGGTGCTTTTGTTCACTTCGGCTCAGCTTGCTTTATTCACCACATCCAAACTAGCTTAGATTTACAAAAAGATAAATAAACGTGTTCACGCAAAGCGTTTGTGACCGCATTCCGAGAGGGTTTGTTGTAAGCTAACGTTAGCCAACAGACACTCAACTGACGACAATAACTCCTCGAACACACAACACAACCCCACGTACGGACACACACACACACACACACACACAAACACACAACCCGTTCGGTCACAGCTGGTGCCCGGCAGACGGTAACATCGCTGGCGAATAAAAAAATAACCCCATTACGGTGGTTTTTACCCCCTTTGTTGCTGCGTTAACAAAAGAGAACGTGTAATGAAAGCTGCTGGTCCAGTGAAGAAGCCCTTTAGCGGGCTGACGTCCTCCACTTTGTTCACGGTGGCTGAAAGAAAAAGGAAAAAAAAACGACACGGCGGAACTTCCCACAACCGAGGTTTGAGTTAACGCCTGCTCGCGGTGACGGTTATTGACGTCGCAAATAAGAAAACTACCCCTAAAACTGTGTCACTCGAGACCCTTTGGTGGTTAAAACGCGGCTCCCGGCGTCCCTCTCAGATGTCAGTGGTTCGGCCGTCGGGGCAATGAATTAACGTTACTTTTAATAGGCCACCGAGCTAACGCGACGTTAGCCAGCCGTTGCTTTCACTACTCCCTCCTCGTTGAGGGGAGAAAGAGAAAAGCCCTCAAATCCAACGCGACCATCCGACAGACAAAATGGTTCTGACTCTGGGGGGGACTTTCCCCCCCCCACACCTTGTCGTGTCCGTTTTGTCTTCTTACCTTCAGCTTCTGGAAGTGCTGCTGCTGCACTTGCTTTTGTGTTATAACGTAGGGCTTGTCCTGCATTTGGCTCATTTGCTTGGCGGTGCTGTGCGCCTGAATCTTCGCCATTATCCCGGGCGGCAGGAGGCTCGAGAGCCGCTACCACCAACTTGAGAAGAGACGGGGGGGGGGGAAGCCTTTCGCCCGTTGCCTCCAGTTGTTGGCTAGCCGACAAACCTTCCTCTCGGTCGGGAAGCCAGCCTGCCAGCAAGCAAGCCTACTTTGCCCTAGCTGGACAGACTCGGCACAGCGCAAAAAAAAGAAGAAGAAGAAAAAAAAGGACGGACAGACAATCCAGCAGAGTGGAGGATGATGACAGACAAGCTGCTACTCGCTGCGACTTTGATTAAAACATCACCATCGAATTAAACAAGCTGATCCGAGAAGCGTCAGAAAATAAGCTAGCGGGGGGACAATGGTTGCCGTTTATCGTATTTAAAATAACTATCGCCTGTCTCTTTAAATTCGGCGGCAGCGGTCTCGTCTTGGCGTCCGGAAGCCCGAGTAGGAGTGAAAAAAAAATGAAAAAAAGGAGTGAAAAATGGAAGTGCGCAGCCGCAGCGGTGGGAGGAGCCGAGTTCTGAAGAATCACATTGCTCCACTCCCCCTTTAATGCTACAAAGGAACAATGTTGCCCGGTGCACGACGGACACATACTACTACATTGTGTTGTTTTATTAATAAAGTATTAGGAGAGACACGAACAAATGCTTGGATTCGAAATGATTTATTAGGCACGGATTTTCACTTGGTAAAACACCAGCAGCGGCGATGAGCATGAAAAACAGGAGAAAAAAAGAAGAGGGCATTTTCTAACTATTGTAGCATTGTCCCTTTGCTACTGAAAAGGTGCGTTAACGGATCTACTTCCTATTTACTTAAGGATGATTTGCCCCCTAAGAGGCTTTGGCAGCAAGTTTCCACTTTTGTAACCACTGTTGAAAAGTCAGTCCTCCCTTATTGACATCCGGTAGGACATGCTGGGCTGGCCGATCCCACCTGAATGCATGGACAAAAGAGAAGAAGTTTACCAGCAAACCCAACACTCTGACTGAAGGTAATGATCCAAAATTGCAAATCACTGATTTATCAGAAAATAATGAGTTAAACACAATTATCTACACCACTTTTCATAGAAAGCAAAATCAAAGTTAGCACATCATCCATTGCAGTGGAAAGCTACAGCATCACAGAAGAAAGAAGTTCTTTGAAAACTTTTGGATGTAAATGATAAGTCAGTACAAGTGTTAACTTTTCCCGTTCTTTGCACTGTGAAAAGGTGGTCTCACCCCGAGACCTCAGTAATTAGGCTTGTTTGTAAAAAGTGGAAAATGTTGCGTGTGAGAGGGAAGTCTGGGTCAACGTGCTGCCATCGTGACCGACCCCGGATAGGAGGAGGAAAATAGATAGTAATAGAACTACAAAAGTCACACTGATTGAAAAATAATTACAATTTTGCAAAATGGAAAACATCCATAGTTTTTTGATTATCTCCTTTTTTGAAATGTGCCTCACCAGTAAGAGATGGCAGTTTTGACTTGGACCCCATAAGAAAGGCCTTGGGTGCAACGTTGGGTGAGGCATCTGACTCTCTGTACCAGAGCGTCCAGAAGCTTCTGATCTTCTTCCAGGACTCTAGACAGCAGAGCTAAGAGCCACAGTGCAGACAAACAGTACTTCTGTTGTAACTAACATTTTCCATAATTCTGAAAACTTCTTGCTCAGCAAACATACATTCTTTATTGAATACAAACTGTGTAAAAACAGACAAATACAGCTTCCTTAGTATGTATTTTAAGCTTGTTAACATCTTTCTGGTTGAGTTCCCCCCTACCTTTTTGATCAGATGCATGCAGCAACTCTGTTTCCTTCTGTATTTTCTGCGAAGTTACAGCATAAAGTTGCAGTGACTGACGGAGAAAACGTAGCTCAAGCTGCTGGGCGCACGCGTGGGAACACAACTCCTCTGGAGCCTGTGTAAGAAAAGGGAGAAAAGTTTGTGTCAATGAGAAAAGGGGCAAAGGAGCAGAAATTCTATGACATTAACATGCATCTACATGAAAACAACAACAACCAAAAAAACATCTCCACGGTGAGTTTGTAGCGTTTGAATGTAGCTCCTGTTTCAAAACCACCATCTGCATGTGACGTTTAAGAAGCAGTGGGAACTCTAGGAGCTGCTAGCAGAACTTTTATAGCAGTCAACCTTTGCCAGCAACCGTGAAAACATAATAGTATGGTCTTATGTACAGTACCTCAACACTTTTTATACAAAAACATATAAAAGGAGTTTCTCACTGTGGTCAAAGCACACTGTTGCGTTATATGGACGGACTCACCCTGTAGAGTGGGAATGCCAGGTTCTGACACAAGCTGCTGAAGGTCGGGGACTGCAATCGATGGATGGACAACCACGATGCCGGAATCCTTTGCATTCTGAAACAACAGAAAACCAGGTGTAATGGCTGGGATTTACACGTTCAGGTGTCAGGTAACCTGTTCTTACCCATCAACAGTCCTGCGGTCCAAAGCGAGAAGTGAAATTGTTCCAAACTGTCTTGCCTCCCTGGAAATGGAGTTTCTTTGAGTGCCGCCTGCAGTGGTGACCACTTCAAGCTGAGGCTCTAGTTTGCCCTGCACAAATTCCTGCAACTGCAACAAGACAGAAAGACAGGTGAGAGAATAAGAGCTTTCTTTGGCTCAAAGGCCTAAACATTTTCTTCACCCCAATCTTCAGTGTCGTAGATGGAGAACATTCACACCTCTGCGTGCAGACAAATCAGCTCCCTCTTGGCGGTGGAGTTACCCTTTATCAGACCTCGGATGTGCTTCTGTCTGAGGACCTGGACAAAAACAGACCGGGTTTAATGATATGTTGAAGATACGCTGATGCCTCTGCGCATTACCATTTACCAAAGGTTTGGTAAATCCAGATGTAAAGTTGACGTCACACATTATTAATGCTAATATATGCTGGTAATTAAGGTCTCATATTCTCAATTGACTCTCACCACTTGTTGTCTGAAGTCAAGGATGCTCTGCCACTGGCTGTGAAGCTTTCTAAGCGCCTCCTGTCTGCTTTTTGCATGCAGATCAAGTTGTATACACCTGTCTCTGATTTGATCCCTGGCTGCTGCCTGCATGACACACTGAAGCTCCACCTCTAGAGCTGACCTGTCAGAAAAAAATGGGAACAAAAATACCAATCTCCACGTCAAACCAGTGTACACATTTTTCATACATTGACTCAATTATTCTATACTTGTAGGGGGAAATACACCCTTTGCACTATGTGTTAGAACCTCATCAATCAAACTCTCATTACTACAGTACAGGGAGTTTTCTTACAGTGCCATGGTGTCATTGTGAAGCTCATCTGCAATACCAGACACCTCCAGCTCAGCCGTCTTCTTACGGGCCTGCAGCTGGCTTTGGAGCTGCTGGACTCTGGAGCGAGTCTGGGCCAATTCCACCAAACTCTGTTCCACCTCTTCCCAAGCATCCTGGAAACCAAAACAAACGTGTAATTCCACAAATAATATGTTGCAATCATAAATGCCAGGAAACACATCAACATGTTTTATATACTGTATGAATTCCCCAAATATCAAATTGTGTGATTTGTGTCTAGCACCTCTAAGAGGGTCTTAACCGATGGCAAGTCATTATCCTCTTCTGTTGACACGTCCAGTAGGTGATTGCTTTCATAGCGGAACCTGCAATTAAAAAGCCTTTTGAATACTCTGATACTGAAAACTTGAGGTTTTATAGTGATGAATTATAAAAACTTTAGTTTACCGTAGAGCGGAAACATCCTGTGCCACATCCAGAGAGGCTAGTTTCTCCTCTAGTTCCTTCTGCTCTCTGGAAGCTAAATATTCCAATGCAGAGAGGACATGGTTTGGAGGATAACCACACAACATGTTCTGATGACATAAACACAAGTTGTTAATTTAAGGCAAAATGTATTGAGTACAAGTACAAAAATGTTGTGTTAAAAGTAATCAAAATACAGAAACCTCCACAGCACTCAGCCAATACTCAAACACAGCAGTCCTTTGTTCACGAGTTATACTGAGAAATAACAGTGATAAGAGGTTAATTCAAGAAGGGGAAAGTTGACAGTATTCTGAAAGACTTGAGTACCGTATCCATTGTTGTACTTACTGTTTGGCTGCAGAGTTTGCAGTTTTCAGTTCACTCTCTTGTAAAGACTGATAGAAGTGGACCCTGTCATCACACAGCTCTCTTACATCACGCTGAAGAGAAAAATGAAAAACAGGATTTCCTTCAGTCAAAAGGCATCTTGGGTCTACAGCCATCATATTTGCGCAACTAAGTGCTGGTCAACTTGTATGATGTCTTCAAAAATATGGATTTAAACTTAAATTGTTTTGCAAAATCTATGTGAATCTCTATCGGCTCTAGTGCTACATGCTAGTCATTACATTACATTACAGGTCATTTAGCAGACGCTTTTATCCAGAGCAATTAGGGGTTAGGTGTCTTGCTCAGGGACACTTCGACATGGAACATGGGGCAGCCTGGAATTGAACCACCAACCTTGTGCTTCCCAGCACACCTTCTCTACCCCTGCGCCACGACGACCCCAGTCCAGTCCATTGAGACTAGTCCAGTCTCAATATGTCAAGATATCTAATGAACTATATGTAGCTGTTCCCTTTCGAAATTGGAATTGTGTGTCGACAATCCCTCATTTATTCATTGCTCCCTTATTTGATACTGTATACGCTGCGTAGCTCCTCATCCTCCACAGTGGTACATCTGCAGAGTCATATTGTGTAGTTGTTAGCAGAAATTTTTTTTTTACAAATTTGGAGACCAAAATAAAATGAGGAACTGTAGACATAGTTAACATAGTGTTTGAGCATTTTTGTCTACTGACTTTTTTTTCCAGACTGAATCATGTGCTAATGGATAGTACACCACTATTGCACATGCAATTAAAATATAAACAAGCTTTAGGTAGTTCTTACCAGGACTTGTGCCTCTGCTGCACCTTGAGAGTCTAAGTTATCAACATCTCTGCTGCTGGGGGGTTTATCATCAAACAATACTTCAATCTCTGCTTTCCTACAAAACACAACACAGCTCTCACTTAATATGGTTGTGTACATTATCTAAGTTGATTCATTTCAGGTATTGCCTTACCTGGCAAGTTCTTCCAGTGCCTGGCAGTGCCCATTGACTTTTTGTGTGTCTGCAGAAAGCACCCTGCGGCCTAAGATGCAGCGTTGCCTATAGGCCTGCATAAGAAGCTCTCTGCGCCGACTGTCCTCCACCTGGGCCCAGGTACGACTGATGGACTGCTCTGTTAGTAAATAGTAGATAACAGTGGTTTAAGGGATCACTTTAAATATTGTTAAACAGTGCGACCCCTTACCACATCGGCCAAACTAACCTTGTGTGGCCAACTGTTCCTCTGTTCCACTGAGCTGAGAGTCCAAGTGACTGATCTCTGCTCTCAGCTGCTCTATCTTGCTCTGAAGCTCTCTCTGCTTGGCAGCATCACTCTGGCCCTCAGCATGCTTCAGCTGAACATGCAAAACCCCCGACACATTTTACTTTATTGTTTGCGGTCATACTGAAATTAAAATTCCAGTCTGTAGCATTAGTCTCAGCCTACCTCTTTGTCTTGAAGAACTTTGTACCTTTAACATCATGATGTCAAGGAAATAGCTGGGTAAATGCTAAGCACAGTGTGCATGGTGGATTAGAGGAATTCAGTGTACGCTGTATACACATACAAACCGCACCGAGTGCTGCGCAAGATACACTGTACATTCTGTCAAAATGACCTCCCGCCGACATTTACATGAGGAAGTACATTACCAAACTACACACATTAAGTTGCCATGGTAACTGTCAGGGCGGTAAAGGATACCACAGGAGGTTGCCACGGACGACCCGCACGTTCCTGGAAAAACAGAGAAACCGTCGGACAGGTGTAATCCATCATTTGCCATCTTTTGGCAAAGGTGAGACCGTAGTGTATTTTAGAGATGAAGGCGGTTATTTGAAGCCACAGTGTTCTTCATGCCGACAAGACAATTACTGAAACAGTGTTGGTATACAAGATCAGCGTTAACTCTGGCATAGTGTATGGACAACTAACCTCTGCTGAAAAACGTGTTGGATGACATATCTCCATATAGACTTTCCTGTGCCGATACAGAGCCTACGAAAGACATGATCAGCATTACGTTTGTTTAAAGTTGCATATATGCATCAACCGTGAGGACCTCGGACAATACGCTTAAGCAGTCACATTGATCGTCGTACACAAAACAGCGGATACCTACGTTTTAAAGTAGCCGTCGTTCGGCAGACTATCCGGGGGCAGGTTGAACTCCTCCGTCGCCCAACGTTTTAACTCCCACACAAGATTTCTGTCCGCCATCCCGAGAGGCCACAGAAGGTAACAGGACTTGTGGAGAGCTCAGTTAGCGTCAGCTAGCTAGCCACAGTCGGGCCACTATTTGTGTCAGCTAGCGTTAGCTTAGCTGAAACTCAGGTTGTTGACGGCATTTAGCCAATTTTAGTCCTTGAACTTACCGTGTTTGTGCTGATAATACAATTGTACTTTAATACCGTTACGCGCAAAGAACTCGGTAACGGCAGTATTTGTTTTCCTTGTATTCACAAACTTTCAACTTCCCGCCCGTTCACAGCACTTCCAGTCGGCATATCCGCTGAGACAGCGCCCCCTAACGGCTGCAGGCATGACTACACCGTGTTGTTTATGTGGTTTTATTAATCCCACTAAATAATGAGAATGACCATACAGATCCCGCCACAAATACACGAGTACGTTGATTCAGCTTTTGTTTTTATCAATTTGCATCATGTTAACTGTGATTAATTGGTAGAAATATCGGCACATGAAAAATGTATTTCAATTGTCAAATAAATACGTAAGCATGTTAAATGTTGCACAACGAACAAAAGAATTGCATTTGTAAAGGCAAAAAAACATATAGACCAGTTCTGCAGTTGCATCATCTTTTAATTCTTCATGTACTTAGTACATGTCTGCGCAGTGTAGGACTCTGTCCACAGGAGCAAAACTGCATTGTATCATCCGGCTGATCTCAACCATCGTATTCCAAGGATCACAGTAAACATGGTGCACATATTGTAAAGGCCATAGTGGGTGATTATGTTAAGGGTTTCATGTTGTATGTGTGCCATAATATGTAATGGCATTTCTTTCCCATTGTAGCTAATTGCGTTGGCTTTCACTGTTGCGTAAAATAAATAAGACCTGAGTTTAACAAGAACTACAACAGCTCATTTCAGATTCCACAACACAATATTGTATAAAGTAAGTAATGCCAACAAATTCTTGTTGTTCATACAAAAAAAAAAAAAAGGTACTCAACCCACTTATACATTTTTATAAAAATTACTACATTCATAATGAGAACCTAAAAGTAAAAAAAAGTTGCCCAAACAGTTGTTGGCATGAAGACAAAGTGCTCAGTTGCTCTTGCTGACATTTCCTCTGTGAAAAAATGTCACAAGGTGCTTGTTTAAGAGTTTTAATTTGCTTTAAGTTACCGTATCCTAGTAAAGAGATTTAAAACGGATACGGATTCCTGAAACAAAAGATAAAGAACCTTTGTTAATTTCTGTGCAGATATGGGCGTGCAATAACAGAATACCGTTTCCAAAAAGTGTTTTCTCACCTTAGTTGACCTTGTTTTACTGAAAACATTCCAGAAGCGTAGAGTCTCATCTCCAGCTCCCGTCACAATGGCCTCACCATCCGGGGACATTGCCTAGTATAAAGAAATAAACAATAACAATTTACCAAATGCCAACTTTTCCATTAATGTGACCAATTGCATGACTACATTGTGATCACAAAAAGAACACAAACTGACCAGGTAGAGCACTCTGTACGAGTGTCCTGTGAGTTTGGCAACCTGAGTGAGAGCTGGATATTTCCACACCAAGATCTGGTTCTGAGAGTAGCCATGTGTGCTCACCTAGATAAAAAGACACAATTTGACCAACATAATTTGACCGTTGCAATGGCATCAACAATGCCCATTTTAATTTGTGTGCCAGATATATATAAAAGACGAAAGGCAAAACTTTGTCAAGTGGAAGTGGGTACATTCTGCCCAGAGAATTGTTTATTCAAACAATGCTATGCAAGAATGCTCTACTGCTTTTGTTTATGTGTAAAAATGGGCAACAACTACATTTTACTGCGGATCCCTGTTCAAAAATGAGCTGATTCAGATTTTAAATCTTTAAGTACCAATGACAACTTTTTACAAGTATCATTTTGACACTTAAAATAGGCCATGGAACGTCTCATGGTCAATGCAAATGGGACCCTCGTGAACTTTTGCAGTGTGTAACTGCTGCCACTTACCAGCTCATTGGCATGTTTGGACCAAGCCAGGTTGCAGACCTGGGAGCCGGTGTCCATACACTGCAGCGGCTGTGAGGTCAGGGTGTTCCAAAACCGGATGCAGCGGTCAGCAGTACCGCCCCCGGAGGCCAGCAGGCCATGCTGGTGTGGGGACCAGGCAATGGCTTTCACTGCAGCCAGGTGATCCATGTACGTTTGCAGTGGACTCAGCGAGGAGTGGTTCCAGACCAGCAGCTGAGATGACAAAAAAAAAGAGACACATTAAGAAACACAACATCTAAAAGCACTAAAATTAGGACGTATTTCATAAGAGTCACAACTGTACCTTGTTGTCGTTGCCACCAGAAGCGAGCAGCTGATGGTCAGTGCTCCACTTTAAGCCGCACACTTCCTGTCTGTGTCCCTGCAATCGTCTCTCTGACTGCAGAGGAGGCGTCCGCACATCTCTCTGAAGAATCATACGATCACGGCTACCCGAAGACAGCTGGTCGGCATTCCATGCTAACGCTCCTGCAAACAGATTTAGATTCATTTGAGCTTAGTCGCTCTCAATATTCATCTAAGATTTTAAAGGACACAATTATCATGAATGTCAAGTATTCATGTATTTTTTCCAGTTCCTTTATTCGCCGGGTTCAGCAAACATGTTCTTACCAACTCTAGCTGTGTGTCCTTCCAGGGCAAAGAGTTTCTTCCCCGCACCGGCATCCCAGATCTGAACATAGCCTTTGTGAGTCCCCACTGCCACCAGGTTACCCTGGAAAAAAAAAGGTTTAAAAAGGAAAATTAACTACCATAAGATTACCGTGGTAGTTTCCTTAAGGCAATAAGCTGTGTTTACTTACCCTTTCGGACCACCCAACCGACGTGACTGAGTCTCCCTCCACGGATAAATCACACAATCTTGTTACCTGAGGAAAATTAAATCCAACAATCGATTAACTTTGATGTACGATGGTATTGAATGCGGCCAAGGAACAAAATACATATACAAAGTTAAGCAAACCGTTCACATTCATGTTCCAAAATCAGTTGTTTAAACACTGTACAGTACCTGGCTAGTACAGGCGCTCCACAGGTAAACGCATGTACCCAGCCCGACACTGAGCACATTGAGAGACGACCAGTCCACCAGATTGAGGTAAAAATCATCTTGCAGCTCTGGAGCATCCAGGACTTTAAAAGGAATCTTTGAGATTTTGCGAGTTGGCTTTCTCGGTGAACGCAGCAATTTCTGACTGCAACAGGAAAAGTTGGACATTGTGAACCGCTGATGTAAAAATGAACCATGTCTTTGCTTGCAGTGTGAACAACACGCCATATATTTTACTTTAAAGGTATTTTTACCTTTTGTTGCTGACAGGTGATAGAGAGTAGGGGGAGATGTTGGTGCCATCTTCTGGTGACGACCTCTTGGTGTTAAGCGAATACTGCAAAGAATCGAGAAAAAACAATCTATAAAAAGAACATAAAACACTGAAACAGGGGTATACTACTCTTCCACATTGTGTTTTTTTTACCATCACTTAAATATCCAACAGCATACTCTATGTGTGTCTTTTCTAATGGGCTACATCCTCACTCATTACATGATGAAATGTTCTTACGGTGAAGAGACTTCTCTTTTCTGGGGTTGATGGCTGCAGACGCCTGTCCTCCGTCTGAGGGTCCAGGATCTTTTCTATTCCTGCTCCTAGCAGCTCATTCTTGAGGAGAGCAGAGTAGGCCTGCCCGTCTGCTGCATGAAAATAAATGTAGTTTAAAACAAAATGCACCCAACTACAATTCTGTATGAACAAGAGTAACAGACAAAACCGAATACGTTCATTTACCTTTAAGGTTATCAGAGGAGGCATCCTTGGTTTTTCTGTTCTGACTTGGCGACTTCTCATTTTCCTTAAAAACATAAAAATACCAACATTCATTTGACAACCAAGCCGTTGTTGTTCGGTCTCAGACAGAACATTCATACAGTAACCAACCACACTATAACACAGTGTAACCTTCAGACATCTCTTGCATTTATAGTACTATTATCTTGGATAAACATGGATGCACAAATGTACCCACAAACTGTTCATACATTGATTCTGTGGAAGTTAATACTCCAGTTGGCCCCGGCTCTGGTTGGAATGAATCTGTCTCCAAGCTTACTGGGTGACGATAACGGGGAGCCGGTGGGTGTTTGACGCAGTGTCTGTTTCTGCAAAAACACATTTTTTTCATCATTTTCATTGATATATATATCAACTTTCTGATCATTTCAAATTGTAATATAACACAATTATACTGCCAATTCAGTGTTGATGTGAAACATTTATATTATTAAAGACCGCAGAAAACTCACAATGGGACTCAGGTTGTCATTTTGAAGGTTGATTTGTCGGAGGAGGCGATGTTCATATTCTGAATCCATCCTCGAGTCCTGATCCGACAGCCACTGGCCGGCCAGTTGGACACCTGTCCAACAAGCACAGCACCCATTTAAACAGTCACATTCAGTTGTTGTCCTCTGGAGGTAACAAGTAATGCAAGTAAACAAAGTTAGCCAAAATATGAACTGTTATGCAAGTACCCTGAAACTTACGTAGTTTAACCGTAAAAGCAGATAATTAGCTAGGTAAAAAAAAAAAGTAAGACCTGACTATGTTATTTACTTACGTTAAGTGTAACGTGATCTTAAACGCTGAGTTGATGATAGATTTAATGGAAGAACACATGAACTTAAGTTACGTTACGTCCGTTTCAACACGATTGACTTTCAGGAAGTTCAAAACAGAGAATTACATTTCGGAAAGCCTTGCAAGTAGCTAACGATGGATGTCATCAACTGGGCATATTTACAATAATGTACAGAAAAGGAGGAAAGAAACTAACCTAGCTAATGGTAACTAGCACTAGCCAATTTAGCTAGCTAGTGGCTAATCATATCATATTTGCAATAACAACATACATACAAAAAAAGCCAGTCCCTGGAAATCGTCACACGAACGCCGAACGGGACCAACAATTCAAGGATTAGATCAGATTAATAAACTAAGCGTTGTATTTCAAGTTGTTCACTCCCAGATCTGCAGCGAATGTAATTCGGTTTATTTCAGATCAAAATTACAATGCATTGTGGGAGTTTTGTCCACCCGGTGACGTATGACTTTCAAATCAAAATACGGAAATGCTACATTTCAGGAGTTGAAGTTCAGGAAGTATTTCAAGTATTTCACAACCGATATTTCACCATCGATCCTAAAATGCACGTTCTATCTTACAATACGAACGTTTATCACACGGGAATAGTCTTCAGATGCGACTATTTATTTCAGCAAATAGGTGAAGCGGTCTAAATCAACTAACGTTAGATCTGTAAAATAGTCGATATGGTGTAACGTTAGATCAAACAAAAAAGTTTCCAACGATGAAGTGGATGTGCGAATGTATGTTTTCGCTTTGTTGTTATTATGAGTGGTTTTCTTGTCGTGTCCAAGTCTCGACCATAGAGGGCGTCCTAATTCTATCTCCGAACTCAGACCCATCCAGCGTCAAAAATTCTGTCAGGCAATCCGTGTTCTGTACCATCCAGACGTACTTTAACACTTTATTACGCCCCCATCCTGATCAAAACATTGTGAATCTCTATGTGATTTCAGGACATGTTCAAACATATCCATGCAAAAAAAATGACAACAACAAAGTTCAATTTCATCAGTATAGAGTACATAACAAATTGTATTAATTGAAGAGATAATTACATCAAAGTTTTAATAACATTGCTTTTTCACTGTAGTAACAAATATGCCGTTGTGGGACGATATAACGAACAATCATTTACTCAAGGCCAAGGAACATTAGGGAAATAGAGGATTGCAAATACCTGGACGTCCACACGATTATATGGACTGGATTAAAAACACAGTACAAGAAATGTCAGAGCCGCCAGTGTTTTCTCAGAAGACTCACGTTTTACAATCTTTTATCACTCTGTGGTGGCCAGTAACATCCTCTACGCTGTAGTGTCCTGGGGAAGAAGGAAAAGGCAGCTAATGCCAATAGAGAATAAGCTCATTGGTACAGCTGGTCTGGAGTCTGTGGCTGACGGAAAAAAGGATGCAGAGGAAAACACAAAGTATCCTAGACAATGCCCATGTAGCTTGCGGTCTAATGCCTTGCTCAAGGACACTTGTTCGATTAGTTGGATGCCTGCTGTCTGTGGGTTTCACTTCTCTGAACGGTTTGGGGGCGAATGTGTCCATAATCCCTGTCAAACAAAGAACAAGTGAAATCAAAACTGTTATGTGAAAAATAAACCTGCAGATGGAGACCCGCGATGAAATATTTGTTAATCTAATCAGGCGTGGTCATGACAGGTCAGATGTAATATTTGATCCGATGGATTGTGTACGCTGCTTTTTCCAATACACAGTAACAGTATTATGAATTCATAGTGTGTGTTTCTGTTTGTATCATCCAAAAACATGACTGAATGTCCTCTTGTGTTACCACCCTCTTCTATTCACTAACATTGTCTCTGCAGTGCACTGCTAATGAGCATGTAGCTATAACAAAAGGCCGAGCACTGTGCCTTTAATGCTGACAAGTGTAGTGATAATAATCACACACAGAGGCCCCCCCTGTGAACACTGTGGGTTTTCTGGTGAGTGAGCCTATAGAAATATACCACATCAGACACACACCATAGCTCTACAAGTGTGCAGGAAGCGTCCCTCCCTCTCTCTCTCTGTCTGTCTGTCTATCAGTCTCTCTCTCACAGACACACCCACACAACACTGGCGCCAACAGGCAAATCCCCCCCCTTCCACCCTCTCTTCGCTGACCTCTAATTATGTCATGCAAAAAAGCTGTGTCCCATTGAAAAGCTCCCTTAATCAAACCCAATTAATTCCGCTATTTTCCCTTATTGTTCCTTGCGAGGAACGCGTCTCTCCAATAAGACTGTTAACTCCAGCCGGGGCCCTTTCAGATCTACTGGGTTGCAGGAGCGAAATAATAGACTGTGCAATTAATCAATTAGTCATTATGGTCTCGGTTGTTGTTAATGAACACAGTAACTGTGAGGTGAGTTAGGGCTTCCTCCAAATGACTAGTCTTCCTATTAGAAATTTAGTCATTTCATGATCGTGATCATTTCAGTAAGATAATTGGTGCACACTTTGTAATGGGAAAATGATATGTAACCCTTTTAAATGCTTCATTTGTATAACCAGTTTATTAGTTGCAAGTGGTTAGATCACAAAGGCCCTGACATACAAACTGACGTCTCCCTCTTGGATTAGATGGTTCCAGCGTCCTAGCTGTAGAGATTGAACAAAGTGTTTGTTATGTCTATGACCACCTTTGTTTTAGCATGTTGGGAGAGCAAGGACACGGTCAAAGAACTGACGTGTCTTACATGGATAAGATGTTCCCAGTACCCTGGCTGTAGATACTCAACAAGATGGTCAAAGGTTTCTGTTGACGCCACCGATATCTAAACTTAGGTATAAGAACTGCCTCGATGTGTTGGGGGAAAAAAAGGAGGTTCTTGACAGTCTACTGACCACGTAGCTGTTATGACCCTTTTTCCCTTGCAAGGAAATAAACGGAGAAAAGACATACTTGACTCAGAGCCTTTGTTTCTTACTTAACGATTGTCTGTGCAAAATCTTCCACCACAATTTGGTGTCAGAAGTGGGATCGTTTGAAGCTCCGTCGGGACTCCGAGGACGTCCGGGAAGGGGCCCCTTCAGGATCCACCAAGACGTGATTCTGCCCTATACCTCATCACACTCAGAGAGAGGGGACCGGCGACCAGAAGAGATCTGATTGGCTTCAACACGATCCGATGAGGAAGATTTTCACACGAATCGGGTAAGAAGTTGATATTCTGATTTTCAAACGGGGCTTTCTGAATTATAACGGGTGATAACAGATTACAAAGACGGGTATTTAGTACTTTGGGATTTTTTAATTTATTTTTTCTCTCTCTTCTTAGAAAATCCAAATTTCGGTTATTTGATTGGGCTTCTAATGATGATAACTTGTCTTTTTATCCGGTTATTTGAAAAATGTGTATAAAATTATAAGAGTAATTATGCAGTATTTCCGGTTCATCAGCATCCAACTTTTTACTGAGGAAGACAGGGAGCAATTTGCGTATTACGATTGTATTCAGACTAACTATCTGAAAATCGCATAATTGTGACCCTTGACCAAAGGGGAAGACAGGGGCAATTGACAATTGTGACCCTTTACCGAAGGGGAAGATAGGAGGGGTTTTGAGAGTTCACTGAAATCGCAAAATCTCAGCCCTTGACCTAACAGGAAGACAGGAACAATATCGGGGTTTTCGGACAGTAATCTGAAAACAGATATTTGCGCCCTTGACCTATATTTATTGACCAATAGTTCTGGTTGGGTTTTAACTTGTATTTTTCCTACGTAAAAGAAAATCAAGACTTATAGTGACGACTATATTTTAAGTAATAAAAAGTATACTTCACCACGCCTGAAAGATGGGTGGTGTACACGGTAAAAGTAAAAAGGAAATGGGTTCTCCGGAGGGACCCATTGTGGATCTGATGAGAAGGAAATATGGAGATCAATCTCTAGAGTTTTTGCCCGAGTGGTCAAAAGATTTGGGGTTCCCTGCAAATGATTCTTTCAGTAGAATAAAACTGAACATGTTACGAACAGGCTTAGAGGGAAAAGAGAAGGGTATAAAAACTCAGAGGGTGATAAAAGGCAAAGACTTGGAGGACATTGAGAAACAAAGTAAATGGTTAAAATGGTGGGAGGATGAATGTGAATGTAGAGAAAGGAAACAAATGGCTAAAGAATTGATATGCGCAAAAACCACATTGGTTGAAAAACCAGATCCAAATGTTATTGAACAAAATGACCGATGTGCTTCTTCTCCCTTGTATCCGAGTCTCACAGGGGCTGGGGGCCCTCTCCTCAACACATGCCCACCACCGTACCCTGCTTCACCTGCGAACCAACAGGAGACGCTCTGGGGACGTGGGAATCACACCTGAAGAATGCTTTCATGAATGGACTATTGCCCGACATAAAAATGAATGTGCAGCGCTCTGTGGCTGGAATGGAAGACTCGCGACTCGCGGATGTAAAGAAACATGCTGCGCATGCGCAATCCATGGACATAGAGAGAACTGACCACGAGGGGAAAAGGCGGTCACGTCAGATTGAACTCGCCCAACTGACTATGCTCCAAGCTGTCACTCAACTTGCCAGAAACGACCGCCCACGGGATCCCAACCAACGGGGCGGATTCAGGGGGCGTGGTCGGGGCATGACGAGTGGACGCTCCTCCTGGAACCAGGAGGGATCACAGCTGTCTCCACCCAATGACAATGATACGTGTTTCCGCTGTGGCGAACAGGGACATTGGCACAGAGAATGTCCACAAAATGCACCTCGTAGAGGATGGGGGCGTGGACTGGCCAGACGAGGAAGGGGTGGCAACGCACATTCCGATTGACGTGAGGCGGAGGGGGAGGAGGCTGCATGTGAGGGGGAGACGGCAACCATGCTGAGGCCTCACATGATAAGGGAAGTAAAACACACACACACCGCAGCCGGCAATGAAGAAACGCTTTTTGCACTAACTCCCTACACGCACACACACACACACACACACACACACACACACACACACACACACACACACACACCAGAGCAACAACAAGCTCTCATGGACATCACAGAGCAATGGAGAACACAACAAAAGCTTTCACTTAAACACACATATGCAAAGTTTTCAGGAAAATCATTTGAAAATATGCCCACCACTATGGTGCAAATTCAAGGGAAACTTTTATCGTTTTTGGTTGATTCAGGGGCTACACATTCTGTAATACAACAAAAGTATTTTCCAGGTCAGAAACTTAGTGGAAAACAGGTTTTCTCACAAGGAGCTTCAGGGATGATTATTGTAGAGAGATTTACGGCACCTATGACCAGTACACACACAGACTCAACTGACCCTGAACCAGACATCACAGTAAAACATTCCTTTTTGCTGTCCTCTTGCTGTCCCATTAATCTAATGGGCAGAGACCTCATGTGTTCTTTCGGCATTAGCCTCATCTCCACTCCTACAGGGTTGCAAGTGGTGAGATGCAGAGCCATTGACCAGATGGCAAAGACAGTTATGAGTGATCCAATGTTTGTGTACCAGTGATGGCTTCCGGTTGACCCACAATCAGAACTGTCCCACCTGGCAGCATCTGCCTGAGGCAGAGTGCATGGATGCTTCATATCTCCACTGCACAGCTCATGTGTCACATGGGCCAGATAAGCAATATGATGCATTATTTCTACAGGATCTGAATGATCAAATTGCATGTATGACATTGTTTTGGTCCACACTTAAATGTGCTGTTTCCGTTATTCTCACCCCCTCTCAGCAGCACCTCTTTAATGTGGACTCTTCTTTCCCACACATCTCCTTGTCTAAAGCAGCAACAGACCAATGGAGAGATTTGGGACCTTTTGTCGCAGCGTGCGAGGCATTGGCAGATTGGGAGGCTACACCAGATCCACTTGTGATGCGCTCTCCGTCGACAGGCTTCTTTAAACAGCCATTGTGTGTTTTCTGACACACACACTGATACATTTTTGACCAATGTCTCCTCTATTTCTCCTGCCCTCAGTTCTGTTCCAGACACCTTGTGGGCAGCGCATAAATATGACGTGGGACTCATCAAAAAATGTCAACCTGTGGTCATCACTCCTCGATCAGACTTCCGTCCCCACAAACATCAATACCCACTGCGCCAAGAGGCCATTGACGGTATAACACCGGTGTTCAACTCCCTCTTAAAGGCCGGAGTCATTGTTCCATGTCCTGACTCGCCGGTAAGAACACCTATTTTTCCAGTTAAAAAGATCAGAGATGCAGGCAAACTAACTGAGTGGCGCTTCGTGCAGGACCTAAAAGCAGTTAATGCAGCCGTCCACGCACGAGCCCCAAATGTTCCCAACCCTTACACCATTATGGCACAGGTTCCACCTGATGCTCGATGGTTTTCCTCTCAAATGCTTTTTTCAGTGTCCCTGTGGACATTGACAGTCAGTTTTGGTTTGCCTTTAATTTCAATGGCAAGCCTTACACTTTCACACGCTTGTGTCAGGGCTACACAGAATCACCTACGATCTACAACGAGGCACTCAGGGAAAGTTTGGAGAGCCTCACTTTGTCTCCAGGAACAGCTCTTTTGCAGTATGTTGATGACTGTTTAATTGCAGCTCCAACACAAAAGCAGTGTGAACAGAACACACTCAAATTGCTTCAACACTTAGCAGCAGAAGGACACAAGGCCAGCCTATCCAAACTACAGTTTGTTTCACAAAATGGTAGAAAATGGTAAAAACGTTCATTTCCTAGGCCATAACATTTCCGGTGAAGGGAAGACACTATCACCAAAATGCATTGCCTCAATTGTAACACTTCCAAAACCACAAACCAAGAAACAGATGATGTCATTTTTGGGCATGTGTTCCTACTGTAGGTCATTTATTCCAAATTACTCCCAACTCGAGCAACCTCTGTCCACATTGATACATGGGAAAAATCTCAGCGCGCATGATAAAATTCAGTGGCTCCCTGCAGCCTCTCAAGCTTTCACGGACATGAAATGCGCGTTACAAGTTCCTCCGACTTTGGGTCTTCCTGATCCTCACAAACCGTTCACACAAACCGTTGATGAACGTTCTGGATGTATGACATCAGTGCTCCTACAATCCCATGGCAATAAACAACGACCAGTAGCTTATTTCTCCGCAAAACTCGATCCGGTAGCAGCAGGCTTACCACAGTGCCTTCGAGCTGTGGCAGCTGCTGAAAAGGCTCTTACAGCCTCTCGTGACATTGTAGGCTATGCTACGCTAACATTATTGGTTCCACATTCGGTTTCACTGATTCTTCTCGAACAGAAGTCGTCTCATTCATCTGCAGCGCGTTACCTTCGATATCACACATGTCTCCTAGACATGCCGAATGTTACGGTAAAACGCTGCAATGTCCTCAATCCTGCATCTCTTCTCCCCACTCCGGAGGATGGAGAGGAGCATAATTGTTTGGCTGAGCTGGAAGCTCAGTGCACACCTCGACCAGACCTCGCAGACACACCTCTGCTCAACAGTGACATGGTAATGTATGTTGACGGATCTGCTTCACGGGATCCCCTGACTGGTTCTAATCTTGTGGGTTTCTCTGTTGTTTCAGACTCAGCTGTTCTGTGTTCCGGCCCTCTTCCATGTCACCTTTCAGCCCAAGCAGCAGAATTAATCGCGCTAACAGAAGCTTGTAAACTAGCTAAGGATAAAACGACAACCATTCACACTGATTCCGGATACGCTTTTGGCGTGGTTCATGATTTCGGTTGTTGCCCACAGCTGTTGCTGTTTGCAAATGTGCAGCGCACACATCCGGCACAGGCGACATCGCAAAGGGGAATGAGCGAGCAGACTTAGCTGCAAAAGCGGCTGCTAGACGTCCTCTTCCCAAACCATCACCTGCCATGTGTTCTCTTCCCTCCTCTCTTGCAGCCGTGCAGTCCCTCTCTACTTCAGATGAGAGACGTTTTTTGTCCTCCTCCGACTCCAAATTCATAGACGGCATCTGGTATGGTCCGAATGGTAATCCATGCTTACCTAAACATTTCTTCCCTCACTATGCGGGGGGAATGTTAAGTATCATTGATGCAACATGGTTCACAAAAGGCTTTGCAGCTTACGCACAAAGGTTCTGCCAAGCATGCATAACATGTGCAACTTACAATATAGGTCGTTCAGTACAGGTGTCACATCATGCAGCACATCCACCGCCTGCAAGACCGTTTAAACATGTAATCATGGATTTTGTGGAACTCTCCCCATCGGAAGGTTAGAAACACTGTCTTGTAATGGTAGACATGTGGTCCAAATGGGTTGAGGTGTTTCCCTCCAGTAAGCAGACAGCCTCCACAGTGGCTAAAGCCTTGATTTCAGAGAACATTCCCCGCTGGGGAATCCCAAGCAAAATTTCTAGCGACAATGGTTCACATTTTGTCAACCAAGCAATCACAGAATTAAGTGCATACCTGGGTATTGACTTAAAAACACACTGCGCATACCATCCAGCTAGTGGAGGAGCGGTAGAGAGAGAGAATGGAACATTGAAAACAAAACTGGCCAAATGTTGCACAGACACAGGTCTACCGTGGACAAAAGCACTGCCATTGGTTCTGATGTACATGCGGATGAGGAAACGAACACGCAGCAACCTAAGCCCATTTGAAATCCTTTTCGCAGTTCCTCCCCATATAGGTGTGGAAGCTCCAGGAACACCACTCCCTTCCACCACAATGTGCGAGAATGACATGTTAACCTATTGCATTCGACTGTCTTCCACTTTGTCTGATGTAAGAAAACAGGTTGTAGCTGCACTTCCGAGAGAAGCAACAGGTCCACTACACCGACTGCAACCAGGTGACTTCGTGGTAGTGAAGGACTTCAGGAGGAAAGTTGGAAAGCCAAACGGTGGCAGGGTCCATTCCAGATTCTCCTGGTCACCCAAACAGCGGTCAAGGTAGCTGAAAGGGCAACTTGGGTCCACGCATCCCATTGCAAGAAGGTTCCAGATCCAGTACCAGCAGTGGGCTCAGGCGACCCTACCTCCACAACAAGTGTCAATCAACCGACACCACCGATCCAGTGACCACGGACGGGTAGTTGACCGACAGACACACAGTGCATTGTGATCTGTGTTGACTGTCTACAACGCGGGTGCCTCACAAGAAAGAAGGTTGGCAGACTCCACATCCCAACGTGTACCTGTGGACCAACACAAGAAGAAGAACACGGCCAGGACCCCTCCACATAGACACAGTGTGGTGATGTGGTGGCGCTATGCTCAACACGTAGCGACAAAAGAAAATGCTTCCGACTGTTACGTATGTTCTCTGCTACCCATCAGCGCTAATCAACCACGCAATTGTGATTTAAACATGTTTTCATTTCTTTTTTATTTCAATACTGTACGCATGACATCTGGGGTGTAACGCTCAAATCCTTTGAGAAGGTTTCCAGTCTTTATCTTCTCCTAACAGATTTCTTCCTATTTTCCCATTTCGGAGGGTTTTTTAGGGAGTTTTTGCAGGCAGGCAAAGTTTTGTGAGCGATGTCCAGATGTTCATGTTTGTGATATTTGATGTGGTAGACATCAGATGGGAAATTTTTAGGTAGGCATTCTAAATTGATGCATAGTGTGTGATTATTATGTAATCAAAAGAGTGAAATGTTGTGACCCTTTTTCCCTTGCAAGGAAATAAACGGAGAAAAGACATACTTGACTCAGAGCCTTTGTTTCTTACTTAACGATTGTCTGTGCAAAATCTTCCACCACACTATACTTATATACTTTTTCAGTATATATTATATTTTTCAGACGACTTTTTACTTCTACTCCTTACATTTTCACGCAAATATCTGTACTTTCTACTCCTTACATTTAAAAAAAAGCCTCGTTACTTCCGGCTTGTCGTAGTTCAAAAACACAAACACAAAAAACTAGATAAACGGCGCTATGCGGACAGTGAATGTGATTGTGTTTGGATGAGAAGTATGAACATTGAGCATCTAGACACCCGATTGGTTTTCTCCGCTTTGCGCCGGCAGATCGGAGCGACAGCGGGTGGGAAAAGTGGTCTTTGGAAAGTTGGTATTTAGCGACATGGACCCTCCTCCTCCTCCTCTTCCTCACGCAGATTCCATGTAACGTTAAATGAGTGTCTTCATGACCGTGGGTTTGTCCTAAATGTTTTATTGAGAGTCTGGCACAACACAGCGACTTGCGTATTAAATAAAGTGACGTGTGTCTTAATGCGGCTTTGGAAATGAACACAAAGGGATTCTGTATTTGCTCATGAAGCCTGAACATACTGGTTATTTGGCCAATGTTTTGATAACCGACCGCTGCCAGTTCAGTGTTTCCCATCGTTATAAACAGGGGTGCGCCCCCCACCCTGTAAAAAGTCAGGACCCCCCATGACGTAGTAAACCTGGGGGAGACACTGCAGTTTACCTAATCAATGCAAACAACGTGTGTGTGACTCGTGTCACTGGAAAATGGGTTGTGGTTTTATCTGTTTAAGTCAGATACATGTGTTGTTGTTGTTGTTGTTGTTGTTGTTGTTTCCACCGTCCCAACGGCAGGTCACGTGATCGGCAGGCGCCTTCTGATCACATTGTAACGGACGTGTTGTGTGAGCGAGGTTACGCATTAAGAGTTTGTCCTTAATGGAATTTCTTACATTACTTTTACTTTTGTACTTTAAGTAGTTTTGAAACCAGTACTTTTATACTTTTACTTAAGTAAAAAGCTTGAGTTGGTCTTTTTAGTCTTTTTAAACCCTAGTATCTGTACTTCTACTTGAGTAATACATGTGAATACTTTTGACACCTCTGTATATATATATATATATATATATATTGTATTTTCTATTCCGTTGTCTTGGAGTCCACTCTATGACACTCTCCACTCTATGACAACGGAATGGAATGGAACGGAACGGAACGGAATGGAATGAAATGGAATGGAATCTTCAAGGCCAAGTTCCAGAAAGAATTAGATTCATCTGTTCATTGCTATTCTAAACACAGGACAGAGCACTGCATATTTTTGTGTGAGAGAATTAATCAGCGACGTTTGTCCTTAACAAGACTTAATTAAGTAGCCTTTCGATGGATATATCACCATTCTTCAAAGACCACATGGAGTCGTTAACGGCAAACAAACAAACAGCCTTTTTCAAGGCTTCCAGCCTATTTACAGGCATCCCACCAGCCTTTTCCCCTTTCCCCTTTTTCTCGGGACTCCTCCCAACGGATACAAGGTGAACATGGCACTTTCTCGTGCCCGGGATGAAGTGCACTACCTGAAAAGGAAGGTGAGCGAACTCAGTGCTCACACTGAAACTGGGAGGTACAGTTTGACCAACCTGTTAAAAGGCAAAGATCTTGCCTATGAGCAGACAAGAACAGAAATAAGTTTTCAGACCTCGTCAGGGAGAACAAGGGTTTGTCTCTGAAGCTCCACAGAGACCACCGAACAACTCGTTGTCAAAAATGCTGAACCCACGGTCCAGCAGCAGGCCAACAACCAACGGTTGAAAGCAGAACACAAACTGCTAAAGAGCAAGACAGAGGCTCTGGCTGAGGTTATCGGGGAAAAGTTTGTTTCTGAAGCTCTTTGAGTACGGCAAACAACTCTTCGTCAAAAGTGCTGAACTCACAGTCAACAAAGGGACCTGGCAGCAGAAGTTGGAGGAAAAGACATTCAAGGAACTGTATTACCAACAACAGTCCAGTAAGTAACAGGGTTACTCTCCACCAATATTTCTCTTCAAGAGGAGCTGCACAAGCAGCAGGCCAACAACCACCAGTTGGTAGAAGAAAACAAACTGCTAAAGATCAAGACAGAGGTTCTGGATGAGACTATCAGGGAGAACAAGGGTTTATCTCTGAAGCTCACCGAGACCACAAAACAACTTTCTGTCAAAAGTGCTGAACTCAGGGTGAACAACGAGACCTGGCAGCAGTTGGAAGCAGAAAACAAACTGCTGAAGACCCAGAGGGATTCTCTGGCTGCTTTAAAAAAGAGCCAAGAGGAGACCCACCACGAGATGGTCACTAGCACTGAGTTGTGCCTGATCTCTAAGATCCAACAAACGGAGGATACCATTCCCAAAGAACATCAGATCCTTATCACCAGGATCCAAGAATTAGAGGACGACAAAACAGTCCTTGAAAACATCTGCCTGTACTTAAAAAAACGGACCGGCAGACGGAGATGGACAAAATGAGGCGCAAGATGCAGGACAAGGAGACAAAGAAATAGGAGAGAGAAAAGAAGAAAAAGGAGACCATCCAGGACGTCAACATCAACGTGCCTGAGACTGGACACAAGTAAGAACACCTTCCTTCACCTCCCACTCCGTCCCACCTCATCCATCTACCCCCCGCTCCCCTTCCACCCGCGCTTCACAGCGCTCAAGAACCCCCGCGCCCCCACCGCCACGGCCCCCATCACAGCTAAATACCCCCCCTGCCCCCACCCCTTCCACCAGCGCTAAATATGTGGGGGGCTATATAATGAGGGGGGGCATTTTTAATGGGGGCTAACCATTTTCCCCCATTAAAAAAAAAGAAAAAACAATGCAAACTGCCCCCCCCATTTTCCGCCCGGCCACCGGCGCCGCACCCAACACAGCGCTAAATACCCCCCCCCCCCCCCCCATGGCATGGACCGGCTCCTCATTCATTGGTGAGTATCATACCCTATGCTCTAGGAAGTGTTTTTTTCCAACTTCATGGACTGGACAGTAGCACGGCAGGGCCTCTGAGGAATGAGGAATCTTTTTCATCTCATCCATTTCCTTCTTTGGCTAATGCAAGGCTGCAGATGAAGATGAGGGGGTTTCTGTATCTGCGCACATCCCTGAACCTGGTCATTTGGCCGGTGTTTGGATGAACTACCACGGCTGGGTTGACGAATCAACAGTGACAAATTGTGACAGTAGACCGATAGTTTCATTCGTCCGTCGTTGGAAATTGGGATCTCGGTTAGATTTTTCAAGTTATGCATTAGGAAAGGTAGACACACATGTCCCCCTCTATAGTTTCAATGATGCCATGCCAATATTACAGTGATGTCATGCCAATATATACAACATATTATCATACTTCGTATTTGTAATATCACAGATAATAACAAGATAATATATGACTAATATCATATAGCATTATGTAGGAGTAAAATATAAACATGGCATCATACTTAGTATTTCTAATATTATATAACATAATATCATATACAGTGTTTTCCCTACCATTGTATCCCCCCCGGCGCGCCCCAACACCCACGCCCCCCTCCGGTACGTCCGCCCCCCCATAGTTGGGAACATAGGGGAAACACTGATATAACATAATATAGTAGAACCAATATAGGAGACATGGCTTTATACTTACTTAGAACATTATATCGTAGAACGAATATCATAAAATAGCATCGTATTCCTTATTTATAATATAATTTAACTTAATATCGTAGAACTAAAATAAAATAGCCTCGTATTCCATATTTCTAATATAATTTAACCTAATACCGTAGAACGAATATCATAAAATAGCATCGTATTCCATATTTTTAATATAATTTAACTTAATATTGTAGAATTAAAATAAAATAGCCTCGTATTCCATATTTCTAATATAATTTAACTTAACACCGTATAACTAATATCATAAAATAGCATCGTATTCCATATTTCTAATATAATTTAACTTAATACCGTAGAACTAAAATAAAATAGCATCGTATTCCATATTTCTAATATAATTTAACTTAATATCGTAGAAGTAATATTTTAAAATAGCATCGTATTGCATATTTCTAATACCATGTAACATAATATAGAACTAATATCGTAAATATAGCATCATATTTCAATATATGACATAATATCTTATTACAATATCATAAATATAATTTAACAGATGCTATTTTTACCACTAGCCATGCCTTTAATACAAAGAATAGAGGGGGTCATGTGTATCTACCTTGCATAATGTATAACTTGAGAAATTAAACCGAGAACCCAGTTTCCAATGACGACCGAATAAAACTGTTGGACTACCTTCACAAGTTGTTACTATTGATTTGTCAAACCGGCTGTTTGAGGTTATCCGAACATCGGCCAAATGACCGGGTTCAGGGTATGTGGGCAGATACAGAAATCTCCTCATCTTCATTTGCTGTCTTGCATTTCGCCAAAGAAAGAAATGGATGAGATGTAAAAGATTCCTCATTCCTCAGCCGCTGTGCTACTTTCCAGTCAATGAAGTTGGAAAAGAACACTTACTGGATGGAGCACAGGGAATAAAAAATACCCATTGAATGAGGAGTCTGGTCCACAAATGGCCAAAAGTTATATGGGGGGCGGGGGGGTGGGGGGATGTGGGGATGTGGGGATGCGGGGGGGGGGGGGGGGGGGGGGGGGCATTTTCCCCCATAAAAAAAAGAACCATATTGCCCCCCCCCATTAAAAAAAATAAAAACCGCAAATTGCCCCCCCCCCCACTTCCCCCCTGCCAGCGGCGCCGCTCCCATCACAGCGCTAAATACCCCCCCATGGCATGGACCGGCTCCTCATTCATTGGTGAGTATCATACCCTGTGCTCTAGGAAGTGTTTTTTTCCAACTTCATGGACTGGACAGTAGCACGGCAGGGCCTCTGAGGAATGAGGAATCTTTTTCATCTCATCCATTTCCTTCTTTGGCTAATGCAAGGCTGCAGATGAAGATGAGGGGGTTTCTGTATCTGCGCACATCCCTGAACCTGGTCATTTGGCCGGTGTTTGGATGAACTACCACGGCTGGGTTGACAAATCAACAGTGACAACTTGTGATAGTAGACCGATAGTTTCATTCGTCCGTCGTTGGAAATTGGGATCTCGGTTAGATTTTTCAAGTTATGCATTAGGAAAGGTAGACACACATGTCCCCCTCTATAGTTTCAATGATGCCATGCCAATATTACAGTGATGTCATGCCAATATATACAACATATTATCATACTTCGTATTTGTAATATCACAGATAATAACAAGATAATATAGGACTAATGTCATATAGCATCATGTAGGAGTAAAATATTAACATGGCATCATACTTAGTATTTCTAATATTATATAACATAATATCATATACAGTGTTTTCCCTACCATTGTATCTCCCCCGGCGCGCCCCAACACCCACGCCCCCCTCCGGTACGTCCGCCCCCCCATAGTTGGGAACATAGGGGAAACACTGATATAACATAATATAGTAGAACCAATATAGGAGACATGGCTTTATACTTACTTAGAACATAATATCGTAGAACGAATATTATAAAATAGCATCGTATTCCTTATTTATAATATAATTTAACTTAATATCGTAGAACTAAAATAAAATAGCCTCGTATTCCATATTTCTAATATAATTTAACTTAATACCGTATAACTAATATCATAAAATAGCATCGTATTCCATATTTCTAATATAATTTAACCTAATACCGTAGAACTAATATCATAAAATAGCATCGTATTCCATATTTCTAATATAATTTAACTTAATACCGTAGAACTAATATCATAAAATAGCATCGTATTCCATATTTCTAATATAATTTAACTTAATATCGTAGAAGTAATATTTTAAAATAGCATCGTATTGCATATTTCTAATACCATGTAACATAATATAGAACTAATATCGTAAATATAGCATCATATTTCAATATATGACATAATATCTTATTACAATATCATAAATATAATTTAACAGATGCTATTTTTACCACTAGCCATGCCTTTAATACAAAGAATAGAGGGGGTCATGTGTATCTACCTTGCATAATGTATAACTTGAGAAATTAAACCGAGAACCCAGTTTCCAATGACGACCGAATGAAACTGTTGGACTACCTTCACAAGTTGTTACTATTGATTTGTCAAACCGGCTGTGTGAGGTCATCCGAACATCGGCCAAATGACCGGGTTCAGGGTATGTGGGCAGATACAGAAATCTCCTCATCTTCATTTGCTGTCTTGCATTTCGCCAAAGAAAGAAATGGATGAGATGTAAAAGATTCCTCATTCCTCAGCCGCTGTGCTACTTTCCAGTCAATGAAGTTGGAAAAGAACACTTACTGGATGGAGCACAGGGAATAAAAAATACCCATTGAATGAGGAGTCTGGTCCACAAATGGCCAAAAGTTATATGGGGGGCGGGGGGGTGCGGGGATGCAGGGGGGGGGCATTTTCCCCCATAAAAAAAAGAACCATATTGCCCCCCCCCATTAAAAAAAATAAAAACCGCAAATTGGCCCCCCCCCCACTTCCCCCCTGCCAGCGGCGCCGCTCCCATCACAGCGCTAAATACCCCCCCATGGCATGGACAGGCTCCTCATTCATTGGTGAGTATCATACCCTGTGCTCTAGGAAGTGTTTTTTTCCAACTTCATGGACTGGACAGTAGCACGGCAGGGCCTCTGAGGAATGAGGAATCTTTTTCATCTCATCCATTTCCTTCTTTGGCTAATGCAAGGCTGCAGATGAAGATGAGGGGGTTTCTGTATCTGCGCACATCCCTGAACCTGGTCATTTGGCCGGTGTTTGGATGAACTACCACGGCTTGGTTGACAAATCAACAGTGACAACTTGTGATAGTAGACCGATAGTTTCATTCGTCCGTCGTTGGAAATTGGGATCTCGGTTAGATTTTTCAAGTTATGCATTAGGAAAGGTAGACACACATGTCCCCCTCTATAGTTTCAATGATGCCATGCCAATATTACAGTGATGTCATGCCAATATATACAACATATTATCATACTTCGTATTTGTAATATCACAGATAATAACAAGATAATATAGGACTAATATCATATAGCATTATGTAGGAGTAAAATATAAACATGGCATCATACTTAGTATTTCTAATATTATATAACATAATATCATATACAGTGTTTTCCCTACCATTGTATCCCCCCCGGCGTGCCCCAACACCCACGCCCCCCTCCGGTACGTCCGCCCCCCCATAGTTGGGAACATAGGGGAAACACTGATATAACATGATATAGTAGAACCAATATAGGAGACATGGCTTTATACTTACTTAGAACATTATATCGTAGAACGAATATCATAAAATAGCATCGTATTCCTTATTTATAATATAATTTAACTTAATATCGTAGAACTAAAATAAAATAGCCTCGTATTCCATATTTCTAATATAATTTAACTTAATACCGTATAACTAATATCATAAAATAGCATCGTATTCCATATTTCTAATATAATTTAACCTAATACCGTAGAACTAATATCATAAAATAGCATCGTATTCCATATTTCTAATATAATTTAACCTAATACCGTAGAACTAATATTATAAAATAGCATCGTATTCCATATTTCTAATATAATTTAACTTAATACCGTAGAATTAATATCATAAAATAGCATCGTATTCCATATTTCTAATATAATTTAACTTAATATCGTAGAAGTAATATTTTAAAATAGCATCGTATTGCATATTTCTAATACCATGTAACATAATATAGAACTAATATCGTAAATATAGCATCATATTTCAATATATGACATAATATCTTATTACAATATCATAAATATAATTTAACAGATGCTATTTTTACCACTAGCCATGCCTTTAATACAAAGAATAGAGGGGGTCATGTGTATCTACCTTGCATAATGTATAACTTGAGAAATTAAACCGAGAACCCAGTTTCCAATGACGACCGAATGAAACTGTTGGACTACCTTCACAAGTTGTTACTATTGATTTGTCAAACCGGCTGTTTGAGGTTATCCGAACATCGGCCAAATGACCGGGTTCAGGGTATGTGGGCAGACACAGAAATCTCCTCATCTTCATTTGCTGTCTTGCATTTCGCCAAAGAAAGAAATGGATGAGATGTAAAAGATTCCTCATTCCTCAGCCGCTGTGCTACTTTCCAGTCAATGAAGTTGGAAAAGAACACTTACTGGATGGAGCACAGGGAATAAAAAATACCCATTGAATGAGGAGTCTGGTCCACAAATGGCCAAAAGTTATATGGGGGGCGGGGGGGTGCGGGGATGCAGGGGGGGGGCATTTTCCCCCATAAAAAAAAGAACCATATTGCCCCCCCCCATTAAAAAAAATAAAAACCGCAAATTGGCCCCCCCCCCACTTCCCCCCTGCCAGCGGCGCCGCTCCCATCACAGCGCTAAATACCCCCCCATGGCATGGACAGGCTCCTCATTCATTGGTGAGTATCATACCCTATGCTCTAGGAAGTGTTTTTTTCCAACTTCATGGACTGGACAGTAGCACGGCAGGGCCTCTGAGGAATGAGGAATCTTTTTCATCTCATCCATTTCCTTCTTTGGCTAATGCAAGGCTGCAGATGAAGATGAGGGGGTTTCTGTATCTGCGCACATCCCTGAACCTGGTCATTTGGCCGGTGTTTGGATGAACTACCACGGCTTGGTTGACAAATCAACAGTGACAACTTGTGATAGTAGACCGATAGTTTCATTCGTCCGTCGTTGGAAATTGGGATCTCGGTTAGATTTTTCAAGTTATGCATTAGGAAAGGTAGACACACATGTCCCCCTCTATAGTTTCAATGATGCCATGCCAATATTACAGTGATGTCATGCCAATATATACAACATATTATCATACTTCGTATTTGTAATATCACAGATAATAACAAGATAATATAGGACTAATATCATATAGCATCATGTAGGAGTAAAATATAAACATGGCATCATACTTAGTATTTCTAATATTATATAACATAATATCATATACAGTGTTTTCCCTACCATTGTATCCCCCCCGGCGTGCCCCAACACCCACGCCCCCCTCCGGTACGTCCGCCCCCCCATAGTTGGGAACATAGGGGAAACACTGATATAACATGATATAGTAGAACCAATATAGGAGACATGGCTTTATACTTACTTAGAACATTATATCGTAGAACGAATATCATAAAATAGCATCGTATTCCTTATTTATAATATAATTTAACTTAATATCGTAGAACTAAAATAAAATAGCCTCGTATTCCATATTTCTAATATAATTTAACTTAATACCGTATAACTAATATCATAAAATAGCATCGTATTCCATATTTCTAATATAATTTAACCTAATACCGTAGAACTAATATTATAAAATAGCATCGTATTCCATATTTCTAATATAATTTAACTTAATACCGTAGAATTAATATCATAAAATAGCATCGTATTCCATATTTCTAATATAATTTAACTTAATATCGTAGAAGTAATATTTTAAAATAGCATCGTATTGCATATTTCTAATACCATGTAACATAATATAGAACTAATATCGTAAATATAGCATCATATTTCAATATATGACATAATATCTTATTACAATATCATAAATATAATTTAACAGATGCTATTTTTACCACTAGCCATGCCTTTAATACAAAGAATAGAGGGGGTCATGTGTATCTACCTTGCATAATGTATAACTTGAGAAATTAAACCGAGAACCCAGTTTCCAATGACGACCGAATGAAACTGTTGGACTACCTTCACAAGTTGTTACTATTGATTTGTCAAACCGGCTGTTTGAGGTTATCCGAACATCGGCCAAATGACCGGGTTCAGGGTATGTGGGCAGACACAGAAATCTCCTCATCTTCATTTGCTGTCTTGCATTTCGCCAAAGAAAGAAATGGATGAGATGTAAAAGATTCCTCATTCCTCAGCCGCTGTGCTACTTTCCAGTCAATGAAGTTGGAAAAGAACACTTACTGGATGGAGCACAGGGAATAAAAAATACCCATTGAATGAGGAGTCTGGTCCACAAATGGCCAAAAGTTATATGGGGGGCGGGGGGGTGCGGGGATGCAGGGGGGGGGGGGGGGGGGGGGGGGCATTTTCCCCCATAAAAAAAAGAACCATATTGCCCCCCCCCATTAAAAAAAATAAAAACCGCAAATTGGCCCCCCCCCACTTCCCCCCTGCCAGCGGCGCCGCTCCCATCACAGCGCTAAATACCCCCCCATGGCATGGACAGGCTCCTCATTCATTGGTGAGTATCATACCCTGTGCTCTAGGAAGTGTTTTTTTCCAACTTCATGGACTGGACAGTAGCACGGCAGGGCCTCTGAGGAATGAGGAATCTTTTTCATCTCATCCATTTCCTTCTTTGGCTAATGCAAGGCTGCAGATGAAGATGAGGGGGTTTCTGTATCTGCGCACATCCCTGAACCTGGTCATTTGGCCGGTGTTTGGATGAACTACCACGGCTTGGTTGACAAATCAACAGTGACAACTTGTGATAGTAGACCGATAGTTTCATTCGTCCGTCGTTGGAAATTGGGATCTCGGTTAGATTTTTCAAGTTATGCATTAGGAAAGGTAGACACACATGTCCCCCTCTATAGTTTCAATGATGCCATGCCAATATTACAGTGATGTCATGCCAATATATACAACATATTATCATACTTCGTATTTGTAATATCACAGATAATAACAAGATAATATAGGACTAATATCATATAGCATTATGTAGGAGTAAAATATAAACATGGCATCATACTTAGTATTTCTAATATTATATAACATAATATCATATACAGTGTTTTCCCTACCATTGTATCCCCCCCGGCGTGCCCCAACACCCACGCCCCCCTCCGGTACGTCCGCCCCCCCATAGTTGGGAACATAGGGGAAACACTGATATAACATGATATAGTAGAACCAATATAGGAGACATGGCTTTATACTTACTTAGAACATTATATCGTAGAACGAATATCATAAAATAGCATCGTATTCCTTATTTATAATATAATTTAACTTAATATCGTAGAACTAAAATAAAATAGCCTCGTATTCCATATTTCTAATATAATTTAACTTAATACCGTATAACTAATATCATAAAATAGCATCGTATTCCATATTTCTAATATAATTTAACCTAATACCGTAGAACTAATATCATAAAATAGCATCGTATTCCATATTTCTAATATAATTTAACCTAATACCGTAGAACTAATATTATAAAATAGCATCGTATTCCATATTTCTAATATAATTTAACTTAATACCGTAGAATTAATATCATAAAATAGCATCGTATTCCATATTTCTAATATAATTTAACTTAATATCGTAGAAGTAATATTTTAAAATAGCATCGTATTGCATATTTCTAATACCATGTAACATAATATAGAACTAATATCGTAAATATAGCATCATATTTCAATATATGACATAATATCTTATTACAATATCATAAATATAATTTAACAGATGCTATTTTTACCACTAGCCATGCCTTTAATACAAAGAATAGAGGGGGTCATGTGTATCTACCTTGCATAATGTATAACTTGAGAAATTAAACCGAGAACCCAGTTTCCAATGACGACCGAATGAAACTGTTGGACTACCTTCACAAGTTGTTACTATTGATTTGTCAAACCGGCTGTGTGAGGTCATCCGAACATCGGCCAAATGACCGGGTTCAGGGTATGTGGGCAGATACAGAAATCTCCTCATCTTCATTTGCTGTCTTGCATTTCGCCAAAGAAAGAAATGGATGAGATGTAAAAGATTCCTCATTCCTCAGCCGCTGTGCTACTTTCCAGTCAATGAAGTTGGAAAAGAACACTTACTGGATGGAGCACAGGGAATAAAAAATACCCATTGAATGAGGAGGCTGGTCCACAAATGCCAAAAAGTTATATAGGGGGTGCGGGGGGGGACCATTTTCCCCCATTAAAAAAAAAATAATCACCCCCCCCATTCCCCTCCCCGCCAATGACGCCGCCACCATCACAGCGCTAAATACCCCCACGCAGGCATGGACCGGAGTCTGGTGCCAAATGCCAAAAAGTTATATGGGGGCCGGGGGATGCGGGGGGACGGGAGCAGGTGCGGGGGGGGGTGGCATTTTCCCACATAAAAAAAAAGAGCAAATCCCCCCACTGTTAAAAGAAAAACGCAAATCGCCCTTCCCCTGGCAGCAGTGGGAAGCAGAACACAAACTGCTGGAGACCCAGAGGGGAGTCTCTAGCTGCTTTAAAAAAGAGCCAAGAGGATACCTACCACGAGATGGTCACAAGCAGTGGTTTCACTGAGTTGTGCCTGATCGCTAAGATCCAACAAACGGAGGATACCATCCCCAAAGAACATCAGATCCTTATCAGCAGGATCCAATAATTAGAGGACAACAAAACAGTACTTGAAAACATCTGCCTTTACTTTAAAAAAAAAAAAAAAAAGACCGGCAGACGGAGATGGACAAAATGAGGCATAAGATGCAGGACAAGGAGATAAAGAAATAGGAGAGAGAAGAAAAAGCAGACCATCCAGGACGTCAACATCAACGTGCCTGAGACTGGACACCTGTAAGAACACCTTCCTTCCCCTCCCACTCCATCCTACCTCGTCCATCTACCCTGAAAAAAAAATTCTGAAAAAAAGAATACCATCCCCAAAGAACATCAGATCCTTATCACCAGGATCCAAGAATTAGAGGACAACAAAACAGTCCTTGAAAACATCTGCCTGTACTTAAAAAAAAAAAAAGACCGGCAGTCGGAGATGGACAAAATGAGGCATAAGATGCAGGACAAGGAGACAAAGAAATAGGAGAGAGAAGAAAAAGCAGACCATCCAGGACGTCAACATCAACGTGCCTGAGACTGGACACCTGTAAGAACACCTTCCTTCCCCTCCCACTCCATCCTACCTCATCCATCTACCCTGAAAAAGAAAAATTTTGAGAAACACTAAAAAAAGATCTAAAAAAAAAAAAAAGAGATCTAAATAAGAAAGATCTAAAAAAGAAAGAAATCCCAGAGGGATTCTCTGGCTGCTTATTTTTTTTTACAACCTAATCAGGTTTGCACATTTACCTTACCTCATTTCTGCCTTGTTTTTATTTCATGTACATTTATTTAAATATTGTTTTGTTATTTTTTAATTGGTCAGCTTTAATGAACGGTACTGTTAATTTATATTGCACATAATTCATTTCATTTTTTTTTTACAACCTGCTCGGTTTTGCACATTTCCGCTTACCTCATTTCTGCCTTCTTTTTATTTCATGTACATTTAAGTAAATATTGTATTTTCATTTTTGTTTTTATTTTAAAATTGGTCGGCTTTATAGAAAAGGCAAGAAGAAAAAGGAGACCATCCAGGACGTCAACATCAACGTGCCTGAGACTGGACACCTGTAAGAACACCTTCCTTCACCTCCCACTCCCTCCTACCTCATCCTTCTCAAATAACAAATAAAGGAAATGTTTACCCCAATCTGCTGTCTACTGGTTATCACTAGATTGTACTTACAGACCAACTTATTTTACTGTTCACTACAGTGATTCACTTATTTTCACTTATTACACATGTAGACATTAGCAATTGAAATATATTAACTTGGTTGTTGTTGTTGTTGTTGTTGTTCCTGTTTATGTTGCTGCTGCTTTTCCATGATGTTGAGTACAATCTTCTCAATAGAAGCTTGTGTCAGCATCTGAACAGGTGGAGGTGGGTGAACAATTGCAACAGACATCGTAACAACTGGCACACTAGTGGTGTCACTCACCTCTGTCAGAGAGTGACAGAGTTTCTGCCTCTCTTGCAGTTTTTCTGGACTGACCTTTAAAGAGGAACTGGTGTTCAACAATTTGCTGAGGTGCTTTACATATTGTAGAATATGTAGTTTTGTTGTTGGGTGGAGCATGCTGTTGGGGTCTGTACAGGAGTTGTGAACTAGAGCAGCGTAGTCCTGGTCCACAAGCTTCAGCATGTCTTTCTGCTCACGGGGTTTGTTGAGCAGCTGGTCGATAACTGCCAGCGACGGCGGACGTGGAGTTTCTACAGGAACAAAAGACGGAGTATAATAAGTCATTCTGACCTATTGAATCAAATACTTGTATAATAAATATAAACTTTTATTAAAATCTCATGAAAGACTGGTATTTGTATGTGAATGTTTATTCAATAACACCCTAAATATATTTCCACATCTTGTAAAAAAATGGAAAAGTGACACAAATGTATGGAGAAAACTGGAACAACCTTGATGGTGCCAGTGAGGATGACAGAGGAACCTCCGACTGGGTAGCGAGTGGATCACTTTGAGGAGGTGGATTCGGGGCCTGGGTGTGATCTGTCTTGCTGTTGTGCTTGTCCCAGTCCAGAGGAACTGAGCAAAGGAACTGTACAGGGCGTGATGCTCCGACACACACTCACGGAGGAACCGCCTCATGCAGTGAAACAAGTCCAGCTTGATATTAATGTTTGCATTAAAATGTGATCTTGAAGCACATGTGTTTCGGAGTTTACCATAAGTGACATTGGCAATTCGTTGTTCTCCAAGAATCCCATTTCAGATGTTCTCCTGCAGACGATTCTGCCACCTTGAGTGCAACACAGCAATCCCTAAAATAAAAAATAAAAGGAAAGCCATCAATGTGACATCAGTCATATAGACCACCATGTGTGCTCCAGTGGATATGGTCATCAAAATAAAATTGAATGCAGAGGGCGTTTCTTTAATGAAACTGGAAAAAATGAAAAGTAATCTAAGTTGTGACTATGAGCTGTTTGTGTCACCAATGATGGTCAAAAATATTGATATTATTTACCTGTCTACCCACTGTTATTGTGCCTTTTCTATGCCTGCAGCGCTGTAGCGCTGTGCCAGTCCCTCGTACATCGGCTTCAGGGACTTAGCATCAAAATGAACTTTAATGAAAGATTAAAACTAGTCGTGATGCCAAATATATAATATATTATCCTAATCATTGAGGCATTAATGTGTTTATATTTGACTGACTTTAAACAATTCTGGTGGTTTAATCTATTACAAGATCCTCATTTATTAGTTGAGTAACATCTGTGATATGCAACTAGTAATTAATGCAGTCAAACACACGTGAACACAACTATAAACTAACATGTGGCGTGACACCAACATAAATGCATTTATAGACATGACACTTGTACTAAAGTACAGTATTTACGGCTAACAACGTTTATAGTTTACTATTCTCTCAGTACGTACATAATATGTATACAGAATATAATGTAATATACAATATATTATTAGCATAATAAATATACAGGGTATAGTGTAACATATACTATATTGTTAGTATTTACAGCTAAAGACATGTATAGCTGGCTGTTCTCTAAGAACGTTTACAGTATATAATGTTAAAACAGTGTAAGATGAACAGATAATGAGAATATGTGTTAAATGACGTACAACAGCAAACGCTGCATATTTATCTGAATAATTATTACACAACAGACTAGTGTATTTTCTACGATTTCGTGTAGTTGTCTTTTTTAAGGATTTAGTGTTGGCTGATTTAAACTCCCTAACAGAAGGCGGCAGAAATGCTCAAATCAGCTACACGTGAATACCAGGATAACACTAGAAGAAGAACAGCTTTCGTGACGTCAGTGGCCCGCCTCCGCCGAGGAAGCCGCTGCATGTAAACAAAGAAGCAACAGCAGTTTCGATGGAGCCAACCGCAGTTAAATAAATGAGACATTGAACAGGGTTCGCTTTGTTCGAGAGTCTGTGTGTGTGATGGGGCTCCGCTCCGACTGAACCGGAACCAGCAACATGTCTATGGAAGATCCATTCTTCGTCGTCAAAGGGTCAGAGCAGTTTTTACGCTAACCACGCTAATGCTAACAGCAGGCCAGTAGCTATTGTTAGTCTGCCGAGACTCGCTAGCAAACCACAGGGACTGAAACCGAATTAACTTTATTACTTAGAAGCACGCAGAAGAAACCATAGCCGACTCCTAACGCTGGCTTTCAGTGTGCTGTGAGTTGGCCTGTTAGCATGTTGCTATGCTGTTAGTGGAGCTAGTGTTGATGATCAGTTTGTCAGTATACAATTAATTTCAAAACACTATTAAATGTGTCAATCGAATTAATTATATGAATCTTAAGGAACGTCAGCTCAAATGTTTCATGTTTATTCTTTATTCTTAGTTTACTTTAAGATTCCTAAATCATTAATTCAAGCAACAGTTTCTCTTCTAATAATCGTATCTGTTTTGTGTTTTATAGTAACGTGTTTCTATACCAATATCTTGTACCTGTTTAACATGAACTCAAACGGCTGGATCGCGTATTGTTGACTAGTCTGATCTGAGATCAGTTACCATCAGTGTGTCCCATGAACTACTGAGACTGTGGCGGCCCACTATGCCGTTGCTGGTGACGGTGAATTCATTATATTGACTTTTAAATGCTTATCATCCAGCCCATATTGTACTTAATCATACATTTTCAAATTAACAATCTGAATGATTAAAGACGCCTCCCTTCTACTAGTAGTACTAACCAGTATTGTCTAACATAATTGTTACAGACATGACAACTCCCTCAGATGTATTATTAGTTTAAAAGTCAGGGAAGCATTGTTTGTTTGGTCTGATTGTATCTTACATTACATTTCAGGTCATTTTAGCAGACGCTTTTATCCAAAGCGACTTACATTACACTTTAAACCCATGGCTTTTTCACATTTAGCCCAGGGAGTAATTAGGGGTTAGGTGTTTTGCTCAGGAACACTTCAACTTGAGACATGGGGCAGCCGGGACTCAAACCACCAACCCCCTGCGCCATGACGACCCCATATTCTTACATATTGGAAGAAGGGTGCTAGTCCCTTCCACACATGGAGGTGGGCTGTGTATTGATCAGACACTGGTGGCGGATCGGTATCCAGCCAGAGTGTTGTTATTGTCTGATTGCTGCATCCTGATGTTAGTACGGCACTGAAGGCAACGCAGAGTCACCATCACTGATGCGTTATGTTTGTTTGTTACAGTGAGGTGCAGAAGGCTGTCAACGCAGCACAGAGCCTCCATCACAGATGGAGCGAGCTGTTGCAGGAGGGGGGCGGGGCCTCCAAGGAGGAAATGGACTGGACGACCAATGAACTGAGGAACAGTCTGCGCTCCATCGAGTGGGACCTGGAGGACCTCGACGAGACAATCAATATCCTTGAAAAACAGAAGTGTTCTTTTTTGTTTGCTTATTGTGAGCTCAGCCATTTTAAGTGTGAACCTTTTCAGATAAACATGCCTCTTAACTCTCAGTGAACGCATTGTTGAGTCCAACCCAAAGAAGTTCAACCTGGATACAGCCGAGCTGTCCAAGAGGAAAGCATTCATCACTACCACCAAACATACTGTAAAGGTACGCTTCACCTTGTAATGACAAAATTATATGTAACCCTTTTAAATGCTTCATTTGTATAACCAGTTTATTAGTTGCAAGTGGTTAGATCACAAAGGCCCTGACATACAAACTGATGTCTCCCTCTTGGATTAGATGGTTCCAGCGTCATAGCTGTGGAGATTGACTGATTGTTTGTTATGTCTATGACCACCTTTGTTTTAGCATGTTGGGAGAGCAAGGACACGGTCAAAGAACTGACGTGTCTTACATGGATAAGATGTTCCCAGAACCCTGGCTGTAGATACTCAACAAGATGGTCAAAGGTTTCTGTTGACGCCACCGCTATCTAAACTTAGGTATAAGAACTGCCTCGATGTGTTGGGGGAAAAAAAGGAGGTTCTTGACAGTCTACTGACCACGTAGCTGTTGTGACCCTTTTTCCCTTGCAAGGAAATAAACGGAGAAAAGACATACTTGACTCAGAGCCTTTGTTTCTTACTTAACGATTGTCTGTGCAAAATCTTCCACCACTGTGGCCAGTAACATCCTCTACGCTGTAGTGTCCTGGGGAAGAAGGAAAAGGCAGCTAATGCCAATAGAGAATAAGCTCATTGGGACAGCTGGTCTGGAGTCTGTGGCTGACGGAGAAAAGGATGCAGAGGAAAACACAAAGTATCCTAGACAATGCCCCTCTGTTTCATGTAGCTTGCGGTCTAATGCCTTGCTCAAGGACACTTGTTCGATTAGTTGGATGCCTGCTGTCTGTGGGTTTCACTTCTCTGAACGGTTTAGGGGTGAATGTGTCCATAATCCCTGTCAAACAAAGAACAAGTGAAATCAAAACTGTTATGTGAAAAATAAACCTGCAGATACAGACCCGCGATGAAATATTTGTTAATCTAATCAGGCGTGGTCATGACAGGTCAGATGTAATATTTGATCCGATGGATTGTGTACGCTGCTTTTTCCAATACACTGTAACAGTATTATAAATTCATAGTGTGTGTTTCTGTTTGTATCATCCAAAAACATGACTGAATGTCCTCTTGTGTCACCACCCTCTTCTATTCACTAACATTGTCTCTGCAGTGCACTGCTAATGAGCATGTAGCTATAACAAAAGGCCGAGCACTGTGCCTTTAATGCTGACAAGTGTAGTGATAATAATCACACACAGAGGCCCCCCTGTGAACACTGTGGGTTTTCTGGTGAGTGAGCCTATAGAAATATACCACATCAGACACACACCATAGCTCTACAAGTGTGCAGGAAGCGTCCCTCCCTCTCTCTCTCTGTCTGTCTGTCTATCAGTCTCTCTCTCACAGACACACCCACACAACACTGGCGCCAACAGGCAAATCCCCCCCCTTCCACCCTCTCTTCGCTGACCTCTAATTATGTCATGCGAAAAAGCTGTGTCCCATTGAAAAGCTCCCTTAATCAAACCCAATTAATTCCGCTATTTTCCCTTATTGTTCCTTGCGAGGAACGCGTCTCTCCAATAAGACTGTTAACTCCAGCCGGGGCCCTTTCAGATCTACTGGGTTGCAGGAGCGAAATAATAGACTGTGCAATTAATCAATTAGTCATTATGGTCTCGGTTGTTGTTAATGAACACAGTAACTGTTAGGTGAGTTAGGGCTTCCTCCAAATGACTAGTCTTCCTATTAGAAATTTAGTCATTTCATGATCGTGATCATTTCAGTAAGATAATTGGTGCACACTTATAATTACCAGGCTACCTGTATGTTCCTAATTTATTTGCATAGTTGTTTTGGGCTTTTTGGTTTGACTATAGTTTGACAACAAGAAAACTAGCAGACAATTTCAAATCATTAGCAAAAAGTGTACTTCTCCCACATTTCATTTACGTTGACGTTTTGCATTTTCACTATTGACCTCTTCCTGCTCAAGTTACTGAACGTTGACCATTAAAAAACACACTATTGGAATAAAGCTCTGTCACTAATGTTTTATGTTTATCTTTTATAACTGTTTAATGCATAACCATAATCAGGTTGTGAAGCTATGCAAGCCAATGCATATTCTCAAGTCAGTTCCAATCTATAAATCCGATCTAAAGTCCTACCTCAAGTCTTTGCCGAGGAGCCTTTGGAAAAGCTGAACATACAGCGGAGTATGCCGACTTTGCTCTTGGAACATTTGCCACATGAGACCACGGGGTCAAGCATGAATGTCGCGGCTGAAATCCTCAAGATCCCGACTTGTCTGCGACTCAAGTCCAATATCCCTGCTTCTATATATTGATATATTTGACTTACATGTGATCACAGCATTATGCTTTTATTGGTCATGTTTCATCGTTGTAAGACTGATGTTCAGATTTGTTTTCCAGTACGATAAGCAGGATTAAAGGCTGTGTTCCTGTGTGTTAAACCACCACAAGATTTAACATCAAGCAGCATGTCGACGGATTGATTTTCAATACAATCCGGATTAGGTTGGTCAATGTTATGAATGTAATGCTGTTCAATGCGTCAGCAGTGACCATTGAGCTGAGACAATGTTAACACTCTATGGTATTACTCCGGTGTTCTCACATATCTTTTCCTGGGATGTTTCCAAATCCTCAGTGATTCCAAACATAGGTACACTTTGAGAAGTTCGGCGCTTAGTAAGAGATAAGATAAGAGAGTGGCTTACAAAAGCAGCAGCTCAAATCCTATTTGGCTCACATTTGTAAACATGTGCCACTTTGCAGAGCACAGAATACAAACAGAACCTATTCTTTTCATTTTTGATCTGCCGCTGCTCTTTTTCCCATGCACCCACTACGACTAAACGCATGCCTTCCCTGAGCCACTGACTGGGGCTACAGCCCCGACCCGGCTCCAGCTGAGCAGTGCCAAGCTGTCCAGCAGTCAGTTAGTGTCTGCCCAGCCCAGCCCAGCCCAGCCCGGCCCGGCCCGGGCACTAATCCTCGGGCTGTCAGAGGACCCCGCTCTGAACTCATCCTGCAACACAGGAAAACGCTCTAATTGGGGGATTTTCTACATCATTAACTCCGATGAGCAGCCATCCCTCCCTCCCTCCCTCCCTCCTTCCCCTCTTCCTCTCCACTCTTCCTCCTTCTGTCTCCCTCTTTCTCTCTCTCCCACACTTTTTCCAGCATAATCTTTCTTAATAGTTCAATTTTTCCTTTCTCCCACTCTGACTCACTCTGTCAAATTATCTTTTATCCCCTCAAGTTAATTTTTCTTTTCCTTTTTTTTAATCAATTCAGCATAAAGTTTCTTTATCTCTTTGGGAATAACATGAGACGGAACTCAACAACAAAAAATAACATGTCAAAGAAGTGAGAGTCCTAAAAACCTTTGTAGTCTAATCTCTGAACTTGCTACAGTTTATACAGAGTAAAAGGCAATTTGTGTGATCCCTTAAAGTTGAACTCAAATATGAGTTTTCTTCTTTTTTTCTGAACAGATCAAGTTTAGGCACATGATTCATAACTTCCTTTACTTCTAATCCCTATTAACAACAGGCCCCAGCCCCAGTTTGTGCCTCTCCCTCCCGTTACCATTCAATTTTAATCACTAATCCACCTTGAGGTTCTTTTCTCAAAACCCCCAACATCTGGCTGAAAAAAAGATACTGTCCGCTGCTCAAAAATACAATTCTGAACCCGTTTTCCAAACTGCAACATATTTTATCCCGATCCAGATTGCTTGCAATAAAAAATACATTTCTCATCCAGTCAAAGGTCATAAAGTGGTCGACGGACAGGCCGTCACAACAGCAATAAGTGTTGCTTAATGGCGTTTGGAAAATTAAGCCTAGTAGTAACTGATGAGTGGCACGAACCACCATTTAGTATGTGATCGGTTCAGGACACGTAAAAGAGACATTTCTTCCTGTTCCACTGGTCCATCCATATGGCCGTGGTAGAGAGGTTCATCCAGGTCCCCATCTGTCCCAAGAAAGTGATTCACACGCTGAGGAGGGCAGCTAGCATGGCGGCACCGGCCCCTCTGTGAACATGTGTTGCAGCGGCTGAGCCTGCCGGTCGGCCTCCGGGGCAATTAGGGCGTCGGGCCCTGTGGTCAGAGGCCCCCCTGGGAAGCGCTGATTGATTGGAGTCTCATCTTCCTAACAGGCTGGCACCCTGCCACCAAACCATGGAACAGCAGAGAGGATTGGGAGGGGTACAAAAGAGAGAAAGAGCTCTTACATGACAGAGAGAGAGAGAGAGAGACGGGGCACAAGTGTGTTAAGAGGAAAAGAAAGAAAAATGTCTCTGCCCATGTCAGATGATAACGATTATACTGTAGTAATCTTGGACTGCTCTTTAGACTTACCGAGGGGAGGGGTACGGTGACCGTGTGGGAATAAGTGCACAGGTCAACATGAAAGCATTGCAGTGAGAAAGTGGAGACAGATATTCTATCAAACTATATTTATTTTTTCATTAGATCCTTTCCAGAATATGGATATCAACGACCCCAGACAAAGTCAAAAAGAAAGAAAACAATGAGGTCACTAGGACAGATATAACTAGGACATGTGAGAAACCAAACAGCCATTCAAGCAAATATTTTAAACTTTTCACGCATAAAAAAACAACTAACCAACTCAAACTTCTAGTGCATTTTTGTCCTGTATCTAACCTTTGGCTTATTCTTGGTCCACATTTACTGTATTTAGCATCCTAAAGACGCTCTTAACGTGCAAGGTAATCCTTATTCCCTCAACAGTGTGAGATCCTGGCATTGTACAATAGGAAGTCTAAACATCACTATCCAACAGCATAACAAAATTAATATCTGGGTTTCTTTCGTCTGTTAGCGGTACAGCTATGGGTTTTTAAATGAAATTAAAAAATAACAATTAATGTTGTTGTTGCCGCTGCCGTCAGTGTGGATGCATGACTTGCTGTCAGCAATCATTTTATAAATATCACAACCATGTAATAGGTAGTTAGGGGGAAATGTGTCTTCTTCCCATAAAAAAAAGAAAGGAAATACATGTCAAAAAAATTATGGGTGGTCTGAAATTGCACTTTAAGCTGAAGGATTTTCTGTCCCTCGTGTTCCTTAACAAAGAATTTGTCTTGCTGTACACATTCAGTTATTTGCTACTTGCGATGCAAAAATGTCTCATTCAAATCTATTTTCTCTCTACAGCTCATGTGAAACACATATGAAGACAACTAGAGCTTGACTCTGTAACAGAAAAGAACAATATTGTGTCACTAATGACCGTAGCTAAAATCCATGTCTCTCCTCCTTTGATTGAGAAAGAAAAAAAAACTCCATGACAAAATGATTACAAGGGCCTCTTTAGTGCAGCCTGAGACTGTCCCCCCCACCCTCTCACGACCCCCTCCTCCGCCTCTTTTAGACAAAGAGGATACACTTGGATCAATTGTGAAGAACAAAGACTAAACTATTTGGGGTGACGCATCACACAGGGCTTTTTCTGCTGCCCTGCACGTACACGCAGCCACCCAACACCGAGCTGCCAACGGGTCTTCTTCTCCAACAGCCACTCAAGCAAAAAGAGAGTTACTCTGCTCTCTATTATTTATTTCTGTCTGTCTGTCTTTCTTTCTTTCTGTCATACTTATTTAAAGCAATCTTTGCACAGGTCACAGAAACTGTGCAGAACTATTTTTGGTATATGTTCAGCCGTGGTCCGCTTTAAAGGTGCCATCGATACTTGTTTGATTGTCCTCTTACCGTATATTGGAAACAAGATAGTCGGCCCCATTGGTCCCCATTGGTCCTTTTGCCAGTCATAGCAGGTAATCTAAATATATATCTCAACTGGGCAACCAGTTAAAAAAAAACATAGTGAGGGAAGCTTAAACACATGTTTTTATGAGTCAAAAGATGAGTGAGATCTGAATGTGACGTCACAGTCGTAGCTTTTTAAAGCTGTGCTCACATTAATCTGAGACGGGATTCTCCTCCACACAGTTGTCTCAGACGCTGACTAGCTGACCCATGAAAATGACGATTGGATTAATTCGTAAAAACACAAACTTGGTAAAAAAAAAAAATGGGAGAATAGAAGAAAAAGAAAACATGAGATGATGAGAACAACAATACCCATATTTGGGGGATTCTCAGTTTAAACAAACATCCTGTTGATGGAAAGCTGTCTGCTTAACATTTCTAGACAATAAAAACAACTTTACAATTTCTTTCATATATGTTTAAAGTGTGTTTGTGACCCCTGATAACCTGCCGCCTGTTATCAGCAGACAAGCCGTTAAGGAATATGGTTGGAAGTACGCATTTATCGATGGGTAATTGTGGCAGTAAAAACACAAAGGTCTGTCATTTAAAAAAAGATGGCTGGTCAGGAAAGACATTCTCTGGGTTTCCAGAGTGCAAGAAGTCATTTTCCTTTGAAGCACCCAAGGCATTGCTAAACACTTTCATATTCGAGGGAGAACGGATATCTGGAATTTGGTGGTTTTAAAATGAGCAACTCAACCAAACTATAGAGTTCACTTGTATGCTTCATGTCCTTGAGATGAGGAACAAAAAAAGGGAGGACGTCAAAAATCCTCAGTTTTCACAGTACAAAATTAATTTCCTTTGCTCTATGGGTATAAGACGAGCCACTGCCGTATTTCTCAACATGTTACTCACTGACAACACCTCCCTTTCCCAATGTCATTCACGTGGACGGATAGTTCATTTAGTCACATGGGATGCCAGGTCTTGTCCATGGATTGGAGATGCTCCTTGGCTTTCATTCTCAGAGCAGCGATACTGGAGCTGCGCTGGTCCACGTCCTCCAGAGGGTACTTATCATTGTACGGCGCTGTGCACTGGTAGGGAGGAGGGGCCATACTCTGCATTCCCTGGCCCATAGACGGATGAGGATGAGAGTGAGGATGAGGAGGATGAGGAGAGGAGTTGAGGAAGCCGTGACTGGGGTAGCTGGGTTGGAGGCCCTGAGGTGGACCCATGAAGCCCGGGATGCTGTGGACCGGTGTGGCACTGGACAGGGGGGAGGAGAGCCACGGGTCCAGGGGGAGGGAATTGGTCATCGCCCCGATGCTGGTATGAACCTGCGGCGGGCGGTTGAAGGAAAGCATCGGCGAGTCGTGCAGCTTCATGGTGCTGGCATCCATTTTTTCCTGCCGACGCCATTTAGCTCTGCGGTTCTGGAACCAGACCTGGAGGACAGAAAAGTTGCAATTGACTGTTTTGTCCACAAAGTTTCAACGGGTATCAAAATGTAAACTTAATGGATGTGATACGCCATCAATTCAGATTTGTGTTTAATTATGTTCCTTCAAATGTGTGGGGACCTAATCGGTAATTGTGAATGGAATGGAAGCATTTTGAGCTGCAGAGTTATTAAAATTCAGCCTTGTGCAGTTAAGTAGCCACAAGGCCAAAGAAGCCATCATACAGTTTTAAAAGTACAGCTTCTTGCTCGCATGACTTATCCGATCTCCTCACCTGAAAGCCAATGGCCAAATGCCACGTCTCTAATTCTTTAAGTCTTAAGGAATCTGCCAGCTCTTTGCTTGTGGGAGTCGGATTATTCAAATTATTCTAAAATAGAAAAAACAAACCTAAATACTTCCTCACGTAAACAGACAAAACATCTCTGGCTTTATAGACGAGAGAAGCACACCTAAATACGTTTGTGATGTTGTGGTTCCTTCCTACCTGAACTCGGACTTCAGGGAGGTTGACCTTCATGGCGAGCTCCTCGCGGCTGTACACGTCCGGGTAGTGGGACTTCTCAAAGGCACGCTCCAGCTCGTGCAGCTGGTAGGTGGTGAAGGTGGTGCGGTTGCGCCGGTGCTTCTTCTTGGGCTGCTCGTCCTTGCACGGCTCGGGAGACTTGCCTTCGTCACTCTCCACAGTCTTCCTCAGTTCACTGAGCTCCTCGTCGCACTTGTTGGCGAAAAAGCCGCTATCTGTTCAACACAAAGGAAAAACGAATTAGGTGTTTTTGTAAATCAGTATTTGACTTTAGAAAACTTGTGTTGACTTCACAAAGGTGACAAAAAAACCTCCATGTCCTGTTAACATTTGTGAGCACCAGCCACTGAAAAGTCCTTATATCCTTAAAGGCAAATAATAATTATAAATAATTTTGTCTCAATTCTTCTCTCGCTTCCTTATTCCGTTATTGCTTTAAATTGCTGTACATGACTTTCAGTTACAGGATAATACAGACGAAAATGACACAGTGGGTTAAGGATTAAATGTTTAACCGTATTAGTCTAATCACCAAGTAATTTAATTAAACAATTATAAAGATGATGATCCGGTCATCAGATCAGTCTTTTGTGAAGCTGTGCTCCCGAATCCGGTACCATAAAACACAGAACAGTAGGTTAAACTTTTAATAACTTTCCTGGGAGAAGTATTAGTATTCACAACGCAGTGTTGAGTAAGAAATGCAACTTTGGCATCTGAGCAGGAAGAAATATTTGTTAACATTAGTGGAATAATCTAGTATGGTAAATATTCACCTTCAGCATGATCCAAATGAAATGAACTCCTACTGTACGTTGTTCAGCAAAAATATGCACTCGGTTTTTGTAGCGTTTTCTATGGAGCCACTTTGGGACAGAAGACACAAGTTGTGAACACAACAACCTTCTAAGTCACACAAACAGCAGATACGGAGCAACATCATGTTTCATGTCAATGTTTCATAAACAACCCAATGTAAATGCGAGCATGTTTGTGTGACTGAGATGATTGTATGGAGATAAAGGAGGAGGGGATGGAGATGGGGAGGGTGGGGGGGCGGCTTTGTGGTCTTTCAACTGGCAAACGGGAGCTGAGGGCAAAGGCAAAGCAGGATCTTTAGGGGTTCATTTATCCACCTCTCATTAAGCAGCCATGACAAAGGCCAGGCCCGGACAAAGGCAGAGGTCCGGTCTGGTTCAGTGACCAGCTCTTGGCCTGTCAGCCCATCACAGCCACTGGTCTGAAGGCTGCCCACTGTTTTTCAACCAGCAGAACATCTCGGAGCGGACAGGAGGGGGCTGGCCGACACCAAACACCCGAAAATGACTCATTTCGGGGGAACCGGGCCGACTTCACAGGATTGTTGCACACAAAAGAGTGATGTCATGGATGTTGATGTATGTTAATCAAGAAAAAACAAATGTCTGGCTGGATTCAGGGACTGAATTTTGTCTTTCTGAGTTTTGTTTTTTTAGGGGGAGGCGGGGTTTCTGACACAAAAATCACCAACCACCTGCCAGATACTGCATGTGAGAATAGCTTCAGATTAAACGTGATGAATTTGATTCCGAGACAAAACGATAACACCGGAATGAACTACTGTACAATCTAATCTGCAAAGAAGAGAAGATTAGGGGAATTCCACAAGGGGGTGGGATTGGGTTCGGGGACATAAACCCTCTACACCATCTTGTCCTGCGATTTATCTCTCAACACGGTTCACGCAACACGCTCCACATGGCGACAGTCCGTAACACGGGGATTTTGAAAAGTGACTGTTTTTAAAAATCCAATAGCACCTCACCTTTATTAAAATAGGTCCATGTTTTTTATCATCGGTCAAACATTGTCAATGCTGCTTTTTATAGTGAAGGCCTACAGTGCAGATTTGTCAACATGCAAACATTTAAAGAATATTTAACAATAAATGTTTTCCTTTTAAAAGGCAATACGGGGTTGGAGACTGTTGCTTGAACTGAGTATTATGTCTTTTTAGTGGATGTATTGAACCCTTCAATGTTAATGGTTAAAGATTTTCATTGATCACAAGTCGATCCTGGCTATTTTTAATCGCTGAAAGACTGAATCTACGTTTGTGGCCAAAAAGATTTAGTCAGCGCTCCAGTCCAAATGTATTATGTTTGCTCACACGCATCAATATCCTAACTTCAGTGCAGCCAAATCAATTCCATCAAATCCAATTAAAATCTCTGAAAGGCTGAACCCGCAGCTCATACTTATCCGTCCTTCCAAGACCAGAGGTCCTGCTGTTCAATCAATATCCTCGACCATCCCAAATGTTTTCAGACAAAAGATCAGACTTCGTCTTTAGTAACGAACTTCGAAGGAACATCTGCACTGAACGAATCCACCTTCGAGGTGATGTGGACCTAAATGCTCTTAACGGTGACATGGCGGTAGAAAGTCCACACAGGCCCGAGTCCTTCAGCGGCAGCTTAACTCACCGTGGTACTGCTGCTGCTCCGTGCTGCCGTTTCTCAGAGAGGAAAGGTGCCCGCTGTAGGTTGGGTGCGATGTGGGCTCCTGCTGTCTGCCAGGCTCCGCCAGGCCATCTATGTCCACTTTGTGGGGCCGCGGGGGCCCGTCGGGGCTGAGCAGGGGGTCCTGGTCTTTGCTGAAACCCAGAATGACATCGATGCTGTGGACGCGGCCCCCCACAGCGACGCCCCCACCTTTGCCCATCTCGTGGAAGTTGCCGGGTGAGAGGCAGCTGTCGTCCACCATGCTCATGGTGTCCAGTGATAAATGCATCCGCGCGTCTGGGCACTAAAAATCAGCAGAAAGGGGTTTAAGTGGAGGAGTGAATTTACAATAGTGGGTCAGGGATCACCTGGGGACTTTAGATGACCTTTCATACAAACCCGCTTAGCCTCCGTGGACGCCGGAGCTCAAGTATCTATCCTTTAGAGCTACAGTACTAACGAGAGCACTGATGGACACTAATGACACAAGTTGCCTCATAATCCCTACTTCTTTATTATGAATGATGAGCACTAAGGGCCATAAAGGGTCAATGAATATGAGCTGCAGAATTAAACATCTTAATGAAACAAAGAGAACTTTTCTCATAAAAACTTTGTTGTGTAAATGAAAGTACATACCAATGACACGTACCTAGTCCCTTTTCTGATAATGTATCTCGCAATACTTTGTAAGGTTATTACAGAAATCTGCCATGTTTTGTGAGTATGATATTTTAACTGCAGAAGGGATCCAAATCTTTAAAGAGCAACAAACCATGTGATGTCTGTAATACTGACTGTTTCACTTCACGGTTTATATGGTTTGGGTGAAATAATGGATGCTGCTAAAAAAACAATGAGGGAAATTTGTGGAAATAATACAAAGAAGAAGAAAGATGAAAAAGACCCTTATTCTGCCACATTTTTTGCCAACGGGGTGAATATCTTATCTGATATTAATTCTGCGTTTGCTAATTTTCATACTTTAGTTTCAACAACACCAACGTGTGTTGTTGAAACTAAAGTAAAGCCACAGAGCACCGGACTCACACATCTCAGGTCGCACGACAAGTAACACAATCAGCCTCACTGAAAAGCACAACAGCCATAAAACGAGATAATGATGTAGAGCTTACCTTTTTGAAGTAATCACGCTGAACTGTTAAAGCTGATGATGCCAGTGCTCCACCTGTTCCTCTCGGCGGCTCCCCCTCACACTTCACTCGTCCCAGGTCCGCAATGTGCAGAGCTCGCAATTACTCAGCCGGCTTTTCTTACCTCGCATCTCTCTGAATCACTTCTCTATGTGGCAAAACAGTCCCGACAGAATAAACCTCCAATAAAGTGCAACTGCAGCCGCCCAGTGCAAAAAAAAATAAAGCATTCAACAACTGAGTGGAGACGTCATGCACTCGGGCTGGGAGAGGAGAGTGGAAGAGGAGAAAGACGGAGAGAGGGAGAGGAGGACAAAGCGGGGGGTGGGAGGGCGGGAGGAGTGGGGGGTGAGGGGAAACGTTGGGATTAAGAGAAGGTTAATAATTGGAATCCTTCCCGTGTAAGAGTGATTGGCAGCTGGTTCCTGCAGAAGTAATTGTTTTAAATGTCATTTCTATTCACCCCCACAGCAGGAGGCCTCGGCTAATGAAGCCTGGACAAGACTTTCTTTCATAAATGTATTGTTTTAAAGACAAAAGGCCCACTGAAAGTTTTCACTAAGCGCACTAAGCACACTAAGCCCACCAAGCCCGCCACCCCTCCCTAATCATTGGAACTACATTCAGAAAGGGAAACTTTCAAATTATATATGTTAAAACTAACATCAGAATTAGATTATCTTGACCATTGAATCTTCATTTTTGGATTTTTTAAATATTTACATTAAAAATCCCAATGTAAAAAACAGTAAATTACAATACAAAGAGGGGACAAAATTTCCAAAAATGATTTAAGATTCTGTTACTTTTGCACATGCGATTTGTCTTGTTTCATGACGTGACATTGTTTTGACCTTTTTTGACATGATTATGTTTTATTCAGTAAAACCTAATTTTACTAACAAATAAAGTAAGGACAGGACATAGCAGCTCAGGATATTCTTTTTTTTTTAAATAAAATAAAAATGTTTTTAGTTGGTTCACATCATGAGTGAGAAACGTTTTATTCAGTATGCGAATAACGCGATTAGCGATTCCATAGAAATATATGATAAATTACTCAGAAGCATTGCAGTGACTCTATTTGAATCCCATTTTAACCGAGACTGTAAGGAACCCTCCAAACTTAAGATCAAACTGAATAACGCATTACATTACATGACACAAGTGTTTGCTTTCTGTGAGCAACCTCCATCTTTCTCAGACGACAGTGTCGGACAGTAATACCGACCTGGTGGAGGAGAAGGGCGATGCGACAATACATTGGACAAATTTAATGCAGTCAGAGATGATATGTTGACAACAAACTGGGGACAAGAAGTAAGCAGGTTCACCATCTTCACATTCTTGTATCTTGTGTCTTTGTTGCTGCAGCTCAAAATTGTCTTTTAGCTGCAGTGAAGCAGCAGACTTTAACCCGGCTTAAGGTCACAGAAATCCACCGCAACTCTAAAGACGGTAAAGCGATTACCTGTGACCTAAAACATATAGTCAAGTTAGACAAACCGATTTGACAGCTGATTCAATTTAATCTTTAAGAACGGCAGACTTTTAAGAGAAAGTCTGCCACAAGAAAAGGAGAATAATCATCTACATCGCAGCCATTTAAACCAGAGTGCACTACGACAATAAACAATGATACTCCAACAATCCTTCCCACTGGAGTCACCCGGCTGTTTACAGGATGACTCTCACCGCCAGCAGGCCGACAGTGTGTCCCGCCCGAGGGTCGCCCGAAAGGGCACAAAACCCAGCCAGAACCAACTACCAGGGGGAAGGTCCTGTACTCACCACAAATACATAGATTAGATTTAACTGTCTTGTCATTGCAGAGTACAGGTACTGAGAGAACGAAAGGCAGTTTGGCACCTAACCAGAAGTGCAAGAGAGCAGATGAAGTGCAGAGTGTATATAAATACATGTACAGCGTGAAATATACATGGAGCAGTATTTACGTTAAGCAGCAGGGTTTTGAATATGAATGACAAGGTAGTGCAAGTTGTGCAAATATGAGATATTTGTGCAAATATATATTAATACTTCAGACCATTCAAAACATTAGTCTTCTCCACTTATCCTCCAAATGCAACTCCAACAAGTCAGAAAATATTTGTTATGCAAATTAGTCCGGAGAATTGGCACTTTGCTGTGCTACCAGCTAACAACGCTGAATATATATATATATATATATATATATATAATATATATATATTCAGCGTTGTCGTATATATATATAGCCGTATAATTTATCTCAGACAAACCTCACCAAGGCCGGAGTAAAGTTATCTCCAAGCATATGAATCATAAATGCCTTTTATCTCTGACATTTTTAAACCCTTTTCTGCGTGGTGTGAGTTGGATCCGATTGGATCAGACAATTCCAAAAAGTGGTTGAATTGTGCGATTTGGCCACCAACAACAGCCGGACAGGAAAGAATCCAGACTTTCACTCTATCAAAGTAAAACTTTGCATGTTTACTGTCCACACGCTGGGCGTAGATGTGATTGTAGCCTCGTATCTCAGTGATTTATCGGGCTTGATAGTGACTTTTTTTGGGCAATTCTAAAAATTCAAAAGGTTTTAATTGTGTGTTATACTGATTTATTTTTTTCACCAGTAACATAAAAACTGATTTTTACACATTAGAACACTCACAGGGGTTCCCCTGTTCTCCCCGATCCTGAAAGAAAAAAAATGGTCCAGATAGACAAAGTAGTTTGAGAGTTGTTACACTTTGTATCATGGGTATGCCCTTTTCGGAGCAGAGGCCAAAAAACAAGGTGGGAGTCAAAGGGGCTAAGGTACTTGTTTATCCACTCGTGATTTTCTTAACACAGTTTTGTCCTTCCACTGTTTCTCTGTTATCCTTATTGCACATAAATTGGTTAAGAAGGAGCAGTGCAGTTATCAAGCTGCTTAGTTTTATCAGATGACAATGTAAGTCCCCTTGATCCTATTAGAGGTAAAAGCAGCTAACGTGTAAATGCACAGTGTCAGCTTACTGAGTGGCGTGGAGAGGGGAGGGGAGGGAGGGAGAGGGGGAGAGAGGGGGCAGAAAGGGGGAGAGAAACTGTGCTGCTGGTGGTGGTGTGACGGGGAAGGTACAGTTCATGTGATCTCTGGTTCTCGGTCATGCATCGACTTCCATAAGGAAACATCTATAAACTAGTGGATGCTTCCTTTTGAGGCGTATTATCTGGCAGTGCGTTAGCAACTTTCTACCTTTCTTACTTTTTTTAGTCTTAAATCTGGCATGAACAGCCCATCTAATCGCCTGCAAAACCAACACTTTCAAGAACACTGTATCCATTTATCTTTCTATATCCATGATCTTAACAGGTAATTAAAATGGCTGGTTTGATTCAATCTAAAGTAACCCCAATCTACTAAAAGCTAAACAAGTTAAGTCCCACTAGGTAAATCTAAACCACCCTCCAAATTAGTGGAACAGTGACACTCACAAATTTAGTGTAGCTGCAGTTTTACAGCCGATAGACTTCACCACTAAATATTATTTATAAAGACTTTAAGTGGATCTTCAAGAATATTCTCAATTAGAGTTGTTTCACTAGTGCTTTGCAGACTGCAGTTTATACAAACCGTGTTAAACTAAAGAGCACAAGGACACAAGACCCTCTGAGAGAACATCGAGAGCACAAAACATTAAAACTATGGGTACCAGCTTGGTTCTGATATTTTTGCATCAGTGCTTTAAAAAATACACATTGACAAAGAGAAAGAACGTAACCACTGGAATAGAGAAAAAAATCCTTTACCCGATAATATATAATCAACCAAATCTTTTATCATCTGTTGTTGTTTTTTAAACATTTGGTTCCTTTATAAATCCTTGTGCAAAAAATTGCTGCTCATCCCATTAGAAAGCTCCAGGAAAACATGGAGCAGATTGAAGGTTGCGGAGCCTCGATTGCACCGTACGATAAGGAGAGACGGAGGATAAAGACTCAATTTGGTGTTTGTCTCCGGGGACAAAGACAAATACCGGGCTTACGTAGACTTAAAGTCAAATGACATCTTTAATTTGGTCTTGTGACATGACAATCAAACAAAAGCGGCTTCATTTTGTAGTGAGTTTTGAACCAAATGTGCAATAGCGTCATTGGGAATATTGAAAAGAAGCTGATAATCACATATGTTGAAAGGAAGTTACAAATTTATAAATAGAATTCATACGTATCAAGGTATATATATAATAATAATGCGATGTCCAATACATAATATATTTATTTATTTCAGACCCAGAGGGATCCATAAATAATAATAATAATAATAATACATAAAACATTCTGTAAATGAGGAATAAGATATCCCGAGAGGATGTCGGATAACACAAAGTCACTTTTATAATCTCTAAATCCTCAAGAGGGAAGAGAAGGTAGTGATAAATGTCATAGTTCCCATTGATTTAGTCTTAAGGGAAAATTGAATTTGAATGAATTGAATCAAAGCCCCCACTCCAAGCATGCTGTCAGCTGGAGCCTGATGGACAAAGTGTCAAAAATAGTACGAGTATTTGGTTTCCAATTCTGGGAAAATAAAAGTTCAAAGTTCATCTCCAAAGGGACAAAGCTGCTAAATTAACTGAAGGCCTTCAGATTATCTGTGTAATAAAACAACACAACCTTCTCTGCAGATAAGCAAAATGCTGGCTGCTTTTTTAAAAATGTATGTAAATCCCAAAAATAACATTTCATATTAAATATTCTATATATTAAGCTCTGAATCCATGACATATTACTGAACATGTGCAGACACAAGCAGATGTGGGTGATTTAAAAATAAATCCAAGCTAAACCTTTTTTTGTACGTTTGATCCTCTGACATTAAATACAAATAACGTGTGTTTACTCGGCTTTGATCATATAGGTACCATATTTAAACGACAAAAAACACACAAAATCCCAGTTGCTCTTAACTTGCTGACTAAGTTACGTCATTCTGGAGATTCAAACTTAATACACAGTATCTCCAACACAGTGTGTGGCTGGTGTTGTTTTCACTATAGATACACTGATACTACTTTTTTTTCAGACCAAGTACTTAAATTATGTTAATTGAGAATACAGAATACTAATATGAGTATTTCATAATAGAGTTTTACCAATAACTTCCTTGATCGTGACAAATAAGACATACAACACAATTATGTTCAACATTGTGTCGCTTCAAATGACCAGAGGATTATTATCATGTTGCCGTAGAAGGTGTCTGTGTGTTGTTAACCATTTTGTATTATCAAAAAGAGAGAAAGACAGTATTTGTGGAAATGCCAGAAATGCTCTTTGTCGTCTGAAGGAGTGTGTCGGAGATGGTGTTAGGCTGCACCCCTCCTGTGGATGGTGCTAAAGTAAAAGACGAGGAACCAACAGAGTCGGTAGGATCTATCCTATGGGGACCATGACTGCCAGTGCAAAGTTTTTCATGGCAATGGACCAGTAAGAGCCACTGAAGCAAAGTTTTGTACAGTAATGGCTCCATAATGTTCCATAATGATTTGTCTCGTCTCATCCGCTAAAGCAAATCCAGCAGGTAATCCATCCGGCCATCTTGTGTCATGCACACCCTCAGAAGCAGGTAACAATGCCTGTGTGTCTATTCCCACCAATGTGGCCTCAAAGATTCCCGAGACCCAGATCAGCATCCGGAAGCCGATGTGACCCCGTCCCGGCGCTCTGACCGGGGGTCCGGGCTGCGCTTGCCAATCTCTCGCTCAAGTTTCTCTCTCAGTTTGTGAAAAGCGGGTCTCCTGCGTGGCTCCTGCTCCCAGCACATCTTCATCAGCGAGTAAACAACGGAGGGGCAGTCGTCTGGAGCCTCCATGCGATAGCCCCCCTCCACCCTCTCCTTCACCTCCTTCAGGGACTACAGGAAGGTGAGAAAGTTGTATATTTTGAAGTATTTACAAACCAATTACAACATTAAAAGGTTCTTAGCGGTACTACGTGTCTGTGTTTGTTTTATTGTCCATGTTAAAACCAAGGATAGAAAACACACACACACACACACACATGCACACAAACACACCTTTTCTCTTGTTCCTTGTCCTCCTGCCAACGGTTAACAAATTACCAATTGAAGAGTTTGATTAAAGGGAGCACAAACTTGACCCAACTAAATCAACCTCCTTATATGTCTACCAACAGGCTGTGATTGGGGGGTAATCATCGGCGTTTAAAAGGACACCACCTGGCGTGAGGTGCAAAAGGAACACTCTATTTGTCCGTTCCATTAGTGCTGCCTGATCCTGACGTCCTCAACGACTCGCTGGCCTTGCCAGTCATTGAGTGCGGATTACCTGAGTGCACGCAGTATTACACACAGATCTATGTTCAAGTATCGTTGAGTCTACTTTTGCAAAGTCTCTCTATTACAGTGTTGACATGGTCCGGCCTAATAAGAGGTCAACCTGCTTGGTCTGTTTTTGCCCGTTACCTTCTGCTGGGAAGTTCACGACGCGGCTTCCTCTTCCTCCGTTCCCAAATACCTCATAAAGTAGATTAGTTTTGGCTGAGAACAACAAGATTACCTTTTCAAATTGTCCCACACAATTTACATTAAACCCTTATCCTTGCTGACGCACTAGTATGATCTTAAGGACCTTAAGTGGCTTCCTGCTCAGACGCAGTAAGTCGATCTAGAAAATGACGGCCTAGGGAATAATTTGAACACTAGTCCTGGTGACTTTCCACTGACACACCAACGGCTTGTTAGAGACGCAGATCCTGACGAGTATATTAACAGCTTCATACTCTTTCCTGTTGGTTACAGGAAGAACGATTCTAAATATTAGTCACAAATATTCCACAGATGTCCGTTACTTTACAGGTAGAAGATTGACTTTTCACTTTTTTTGAATTTACAGATAAAAACAAAGAAGCTATGGATTTAAATGCATTACTTTTTGGCAGATGTTGTAGAAAGAGCCATGTTAGCTTAGCCTTGTTTACACTCTTTTTGCTGAACTAAGCCAACCGCCTGTTTGTAGTGTTGCTTCAATGGAACCACATAAGAACGTATTGAACGTGAAGTTTATTTCCCAAACTGTCAAACTAACACGGTTTGGGTTGAGTTTATTACTGAGAAGCCTATGATTCACCTATGAGTAGTGCATGAGTGATGTATCAACCATATATAAGCACACACACACATCATGAGAGTATGACAGTGACACGTCCTGGTGCTACTTACCATCTTAGGATAAGGTTGACGACCGTAAGAGAAGATCTCCCACAGCAGAACGCCGTAGCTCCAAACATCCGATTTTGTGGAGAATTTCTGCAGCATGGGAGCAAATGTAGAATCATGCAAAACAATTCTGATGACCTCTTTTTTTGGGGAACTCCCTCTAATTAGCCACCCCGCTGCCGTCTCCCCACAGCGTCTCTGATTTTTACTTTTTCCATAACCACTGTGTTGTGACGATAGGACTCCAGCACAAGCTTGATCTCTCTCATCTGCCAATGCCAAGTCGAGTGAATCAACGATAATGACTGATCACCTGTGCTTTAATCTGCTAATAGAAGAGTATCATAAATCTTTTTGCAAATGTGAGATATTTTAGTACTGGAAGTGGGTGTATTGGAGAGATTCAGAAAGAGATATGAAAAGATGAAAACAACTCCCGCGTTGAATACAAGGGACACTGTTTACACCGACCTCTTTCTTCAGAGCTTCGGGGGCCGTCCATTTCACCGGCAGTTTGGCGTTGTCAGACACCTTTGGGTCCACTTTGGTCAGACCGAAGTCGCTGATCTTGGCCAGGCTGTCGTCAGAGACCAACACGTTACGAGCTGCCAGATCTCTGTGGACCAACCTCTTGGCCTCCAGGTACTCCATCCCCTCACACACGTCTCTGCAAGTTTTTTTAACAGCGTAAAGTATATACTGTTACGAGCAGCCTTTGCGTCTATGCAACCAGTGCTCAGACATTGTACAATGACATTGCCGTTTCTGCTGCGTTAATATATATATTTTTTTATATATATGTTTTTTTGCTGACGTTTGAACTCACAGAGCAAAGCGGAGCAGCTGAACTGAGTTTATCACCGAGCGTCCTCTTGTCCTGAGAAAGTTGACAAGGTTCCCCTGCAACACAAACACACATGCATATATAACATATGGAACATCCTTAAAGAAGGTTAGAATTATGAGGAATACTACATTTAAGAACAACAAGTAGGATTTAGCCGTTTGGTTTGCAAATATTCAATATTTGTCACCTGAAGTTATTTCATGACTGTGCTAATATGAGCTTCAGTATTTCGTCCTGCTGCCTGCACACAAGAGGAGGTCCGACTCTGACCCCTTAAAGACGCATCATTGGAGAGCCATCGCGTCAGTGGCTGCACAGCTGATGAATTTCTGGACTGAAGGTTACTTTTTTTGTCTCGATTCAGAGAAAAAGCTCCAAACGGACTAGTAGATATTTTCATAGCTGGTGAGTCCAGCTTTCTGTTCCTTCCCACCAATTACTTATCTTGATGCCATTATTTTTCACCACTTGCTATATGTGATTATATGTGCTGCTTCATTATGTGATATAACAAGGCACCTTCAATTCACACTTAATTTTTATTTACCATGTTACCCTTTTATATTTCTTAATTTCTCAAGGTAATAAAAAAGGTGTTTCAGCTACACGGAGAGCTGTTGATAACTGAAGTGTTAATTGTACCTTAGTCATGAGTTCTGTGACAATATGAAGCCCTTTGTGAAGAATGACCCCCAACAATCGCACCAGGTTTTTATGCTGGAGCTTCCTGTGAGAAGTGAATTCACATTAATGACAATGACCACAGGAATAAATGGAGCAACCAGTTAAATTTCGGAAATTCGAAATGATATCATCACTGGTACAATAAGAAAACATTATTAATCTATCCACTGAGCAAAATCACTAAAACCTAATTTTACTACTTGTGAATTTATAGCTCGTCAAGGTCTCTTTTCTCAAAATGTGAACGCGTTATATTGAGGAAGTCTTCAGACTCACGTCATGACTGTGGTCTCCTGCAGGAAGGCCTGAGCTGTGACATCACATTTAATGGTCTTTACTGCCACCCTCTGGTCCATGTAGACTCCTTCATAAACAGCTGAGGTCGAGAATCGCACACAATTAGTAGGCAGAACCTTTCTTTTCTTTAAAGTTTGTTGACAACAGCTTTCCTCGCACACACTGCGATGTCGGATGCAAAGATAATGAAAAGGGGCAAATTGAATCAAATTAAATGCTCACCACCAAACTCCCCCTCTCCTATGTTCTCCCCCAGTTTGAGCTTTGTAATGTCCAGCAGCCATCCACCTGGACAGAGAGATGGACTGTGAACATCACACCTTTACAAGCCCTTACAAGCCTTTGTCACTATTATTGTTATTACATCCGATCTGCAGTGACGTAGTCTTCTTGACCTCAGCCTTACTTTTGGAGAGCTCCAACTCAGCTGACTTGGTTCCTTGTTTTTGTTTGGGTTTCAGAAGTGTCGTAGCAATGGAGCCTTTGTTCTTTGAGTAGAACTGCAAAGATGAACAGATATTTAGTTATTTACCGTAGATGTTATTAAATGTATACACATATATGTATATGTAAGTTATATGAATGAGGAATACATCATTACTTCTTCTGGCTCGAAATACATTAATGACCTCAGAGAAATTAACACCTCAGAAATACTCAGGAAGCCATGAGAACTGTGATTTAAAAATAACAAAAGCAGAAAATAAGTAAGACCTGTATGTATCTTTAGAAGTCACTAGAAAACACTCACAAAACAGTTTACCCGCGGATGCGCTTTGTTGTGGAATATTTCAATAAAACTAGTTCAGGGGAAGAAAATCATTTGTTTCTAAGTTGTAAAAGTCAATTTATGGCTTGCAAGCAGGAGGTCAAACACACTTGCACGTATTTCAGTGCTCTGTGGAGATGGCGCCCCCGAGCAGTCAAAAACTGCGAGCTTTTATACACACATCCTAACGGAAACTTCACACCATTCTGCTTTTCACATGATAAACAATACAGATGCTTATCACTCTTTTAGCATTTGACCATTACAGCTTCTACATCCCTGTGAGGTTTCCTGACAACAAAACACGAAGCAATGAGAGTCGGCAAATGAAATAAATTACACAAGAGACCTTTGACACAGCGACACATCAGAGCCGGGTTTCGTACTGTCTGCAGTCTGCCAGCACTGAGACAAAAGAGCATTTACACCATGATTCAGCCCAAATATTCCCTCGCGGGAGTAAGTCAGCCGCTCTGACTCAAGCCTGAAGCCATCTGTGGCTCCATGATAGGAGCTGGCCGTCGCTGTGGAGTCCATCCACACACCTCGCTGCAGCGAAACGCTCAATACACCCTCACACAGATAAACCGTGAAAGGGCTTAATGTGTTTTCCGGTCTCTGCTTTTTTTTGACACATTAAAGATGTGTTGACATGAAAAAGTTTCTGGCCTCAGTGTGAACTTTAGAGGAGCATTCAACTTCTTTGGTAGAACCTGAAGAATGGCACCAACTTCGACATAAATTTCAATGCAAATTTGGGGAAAACGATCATGATCCCGAGGGGCCCGACAGCAAGGTAAAATACGGAAATGAGAATGTAAACAAGGCAACGCCGATTACTACTCAAAGTACGTTTTATTCTCACAAGGGGACTGCATGCTGACAGTGAGAACTCCTGCGAAAGGATGCTGCAAATAGAGAGCGAGGGTGAAGGAAAATATTAGTAATACGCTCCACGTTTAAAAAAAAAGAGTTGATAGGGTAGGGATGTGTGTTTGACACTGACTTGTTGAATAACGCACACTTAGTCTTGATGCATTATACATATTCCGCTTCGATTACACAATTTAAATGGAATCCAACCAGTAACCTCTTACCTCTATCATGTCGATGAGGTTGTAGAAATACTGCGTGTTATCGATGGTCAGCTGCTTGTCCTGGTAAATCACCCGGTAGTGGACAACATCTCCTGAAACGCTGACACACAGGACGTAGTCGCCGGGATGGCGGATGGACTCTCGAACCAGATACAGTCCGTCCTCGGCCGGCTGCAGCTTGTTCACGGCCTCCGGACCAGAGATCTTCCCGTGGAACCAACTGGGTAAAGACAGCACACATAATACAAGTAAAACAAAACACCAGTCTCACACGGCCCACATTATATATAAACATTATTAACAAACTCGTGGGTCTACCCACTTCAGTGGACACAAGAAAAAGGAAGTGGGAGTGATTAATACAGAGATGATATTAGTTATCATGTCCAAACCACAACATTCGGTCACGCGTTTTTCATCATCTACCAAGCCGACAGCTAACGTCTTTCTGTCACAGTCACATGGCTTTTGTCGACCGCATGTCAACACGGCTGCATCCTGTTGATGGGGGACAGTCATTGCTCCCCTTCCGGCTCCTCTGGAGCGGAACGAAGAAGGAAAAGAGACCTACGGCATGAGGCTGAGGCTGGGGTCAACGCGCAGAGCCTCCCTTGTGCGCATATTGCTGGAGTTTATGAGTCCTTCCTCGCCCGTGGTGTTGAGTCTGGCTTTGTAAAAGCCCTTCTTCTGGAAAAAGATACAACGATTGTGTCAATTGCGGGAGAGGAAGGATCCAAAAATGAACTGAACAGACAATTTGTAGCTCCTTTAAAAACGTGACAGTACCGTGCTGGCCTCAACAATAGTGAGGATGTCTCCTTTCTGGTAAGCCAGTTCTCCGGGTTTTTGTTTCTTTTGGTCCCCCTTGGCCACACACTGTGTGCCGGCGGCCCAGTTCATCTTCTGGAGCAGAAGAACATTAATTGCATTATAATCGTCTGACTTTTAACTTTACGTACTGGCTGGCCGTTTTAAAACAACATATTAAAATCCCAAATGTTTCATATTCATTTTACGAGACCATTACTATCAATAAGTTGCATTTAAATAATAACAGCATGATTATTTTTAAGTTTGATCTTAAAAAATCTATTAATTCAAAGACAAAGACAAAAACCTGAGGGTAATCCTGAGGTTTAATGTCTTTATTTACCTATAATCACTGCTGGTTATGTATCTTTCTAGCAATCATCTTAGGAAACTATTAGTAATTGAATACCCTCCAATATAATGTTAATCAAAACACCTTAGGGTGCCTATAATTTTATCCTTAAATTCAGTAATGGTGCTTATGTGGTATACTCGCATACAGAGAGTATGCTGCATGTTTAACCAATGATATCTGCACATGGCATAGACATTAAAATACAATGTGCACTGTGTTAAATAGCCCAATCACTTATGCATTGACATTACACAGCAATCACACACTTATAAAATGTCAGATGTATTTCTTTTTTCTGTGGTTGGATACCTCTTTTCAACATGCAGTTGACTGATGTGTGCGCCGCGCGCGCACACACACACACACACACACACACACACACACACACATACAGTCTTACCTTTGCCGTCAGCTGCGCAGGAGTGTTGAATAATTCTCTGCTGAACACCTGTCGAGGAGAACGTGACGTCACAGTTAAATCGTGCTGCAAATAGAGATTTTAAGCGTAACCCGTTTCCAAATGACGCGGATCCGAGCGCGCAGAGGCGCAGATGTCCGCGGGACTATTGTCATGTCTCGCCTCCTCGCTCGCGCCGCATTCAAAAAAGGTCGTTCAGTCCGGATACTTGACGGCATGAATGTTTCAGTACCTGCGGCTCCGCGGGAAGATGTTAGGAGTCACCTCCTCAGCACATCTGGGTCCGCGAACGCGACTTTAAAATCCCGCCGTTGACGTTGTTGTGTGTGCTCGTGCAGCGGCGGGCAGGGAGGAGGTCTGCGCGCGGTGCAGCGAGCGCTGACATCACTGCTTCGGACCACTTCCTCCGTGTTTATATTTCGGGAAACGTGGTTCATATTTCATGAGAAGACACAACACGTGACACGGTTTAGAAAGAAAAAAAAAAGAAGAAAAAAAAGCTCGTCTCACAAATATAGAAAACGTTCAATTGGTTTGAAAAAACAGCCAGGACACGCAATGGCTTAAAACTGGTTTAATATCTCTCGTTTATTTTAGGCAACACTACAAAGACATTCAAATAATAAAAGGACAGAAACGTTCACTTTCTGTACACAAAATATTATTTCCGTCTGAAATAAAATAAGCAATACTTATATGATACTCTTGATAAAGTCAAATTAAAAAGGGCACATTTATTCGCTCACGTCAATTTTTAAGCCAAAGAGTTGTACAGCTGTCCCTTCTCTGGCCAACATCTTTGCAAAACTATATCAACACGATATCAACTTGACAAAAAAACAAACACATAAATGTTCCCCTTTCTCTGTAATTCACAACGCGATGCAGGCACAAGGAAGAAAGTCAAAGGACTACTTGATCATTACAGTAGATATTCAGTCTTATTTCTCCGATTAAAGCGTCTCTCTCCTGCTAATCGTACTCTGGAAGAAAAAAGATTACTAGGCGTATTGTTCAAATGATAAAATTGCTGCATTCATTGACATTGTCATTATTTAAGTGCTTGATTTTCCTCAGCATGCCAGACTGTGCAACATAAGAGCTCTCTCTCTTGAAAAACACAAAAAGCAGAACTTCGGTTACCTTGTAGCTTCTTGCAAAAACCCTTAATGGCGACATACTTTCCAGGCAGTAAAAGTGATTTTTTAGTGTAGCCTTTTTACCCGACATTAAACGTGAGCTCAACAGCGTCACAGTATTGTATTACTGTGTCATCTTAGGCACATCACAGTACTGTATTCATGTAGATCTGAAACATGTCTTCTGGCACTTTTCCCACCGCTCCAAAGCTTATAAACTTAAACCTCCATCTCTTATTTTTTTGTTGAACACGGATCTAAAAAACATTAAACAAATGTCATGCACCGACGTTCGTTCACAGTCCCGACTCAAGCTGGGAAGCAATATTACTGTTTTTGACGGTAGTGGTTATGAATAAATATTAGAGAGGTTCAGTAGTTAGTGTACAATTATAGTCATGTTTTTTGTTTTTTTTACTGAGTCCAATTTCCTCTACACACGTAAAAAGACACCAAATCTCCAGAAGAATTGCTATTCAAGAGAAGGATTCGTAGTACAGATTCTCAAGCTTCAGTCACCTCCTCAAACATTACTCTTAATTCAACAGCAGACATGTAGCGTGTACAGTCGGTTATATTCATATGTGTGCAGCTGCGTGTTAAGATTGTTTTCAAGATGAGAAAAGTTGAAACTCGTGACATTCTACCAGTCTCTAAACCGGCACATGCCTCCGCTCGGGTGGAAGCGGTTAAGCACTCTCGGCTTCTTCCTTCTTGTCTTTCTTGCCCTCCCCCTCCCCGTCGCCGGAGTCGCTGCCGTCACGTCTGCGCTTCCGGTTGCGGGCGCTGGCCTTGGACGCCGGCAGCGAGTCCATGCCCAGAACCTTGTGGATCTGACGGAAAGCCAGCAGCCGCAGAGCGTGCTGGAACCAGAGACAACAGGGAGAAGAAATGTAGATTCGCAGAGGTTCCTATTAGATGATTGTACTGGGATTTAGTAACTGACGGCACGGAGGACACAAGAGGAGAGGTTTCTGTCCTGAAAACAAAGTAACGTGCGTGGCTTTAATACTGCCTGGGTACCTGTGCGCTGGCAGTTATGTCCTCTCTGGCTTGAAGCGTCATGCTTCTCAAGGCATCTGTAGTCTCTTTCTCACACGGGTCCATCAAGCCTGGTCCTTCTGAATAAAGGGAATAAGTTAATAATAGAAGTTACAAAAAACAATCTACCTTTTCCCCAGCACACGGACATTCATCCTACCTGGTAGCAGGATGCCCGTGGAGATGCACTCCAGGACTCGGCGCATGGCCTCTCCCGGGCTCAGCGGGGCCGCAGCACTGCTGATCACCTTCTCCACCAACAGCTCCATCGCCTGAAGGGAGCGAGGAAAGGAGGCATGCAGACACACTGAATGGAAGTAGACAATCCAGACAGCGGATTAAAGCGCCCCTTTTTAGGTACTTCAACTGTCTCAACGCCTGGTCGAGACATTTGATTGGTAATCTCCTCACGCAGGTCACTTGTACAGCATTGATGAATGCTTGTGCGTATATATATATAATATTTCTTTTTATATTGCTCTCTCGTAGGCAACATCAGACGAGACGAAGAGACAAACGAAGAGGTCGGAAAAGCTCGACGGAGCGTAGAGCAACGCTCATGCTTGCAGAAATGACACTTTATATTATAAGAGAAGTTAAAACACAACAGAAAGTGAAGGCCTCTTACCCAGCAGGGCATCTTTCCCCATGTAGGAACCCGCTGACATAAATCTCTCAGCACCCGAATGATGATCACACATGATTGCAGCCCGTTGGCACGAGCCTTTAGAAATAAGAAGGAAAACGGCCATTTACTTTTCGATAGATGTACAAGGACCAGTTTTACGTTTTACTTTATTTGTGTATTTGAAAAACGAAAGGAAATGCCAAAACATTCATATTTATATATACAATGGCAGGCATGCCCTTTATATCATATTTGTGGTCATTTATTTTTTAGGCTGATAATAAATAATCTTGAGTGCTACGTTGGTCACACAGCACAAATAATCGCAGTTTCTTTTCAGACTAAAAGAAGTGAGTTTCCTCAGTTTCCTCCACTCATGCAAATTATTTTGATTGAATATCTCATCACAAATTAAACCTTTTTAGGACACGTCGACAGGCCTCTGATGCGTTTACCTGGAACCATTTGGCGTGACGGAGAGCAGCCAGGTACTCCAGACATTTCCTCTTGTTCAGGAGGTCAGTCGGGTCCTTTTCAGCCACGCCTGGTAAAGACAACATGCACTTACAGTCAAACTAAAGCAAACCCCAAATGACGTGTTGATGTACAGCAGCCGATGGCGGGTGAGATTAGAAACACGCTTGGACGTTCACGTAGATCTCAAGTGTCCAGACATGTCCTTGAGTCCCTAAATACTTAAAAGGTTTGTTTCAGTTTGTGTTGTGAAAAGACAATGAGGGGATAGAAGATACGGGCGAAAGTCAAAAAAGAGAAAGAAGGCAGTCTACAGTGTTTCTGTGTTATGTAGATATATTCTAAGGAGTGAAGGTTTTAGAGAGGCATGCGAAAAAGAAAGAAATCCAAGATATTCAGAGAGATGTTTTTTAGTTTAAGATGATTAAAACATACCACACCTATTTATTTCATAGTAACTGCATCTTTCTCCTAGAAAGGTACTATCGACCTTATTAATGCTGTCTAGGTGTATCTGTGGCAGGACAGTGACGCACCGCCTCACTGGACCCTAAATAGGAAGTTATCGTTAATCGTTTTCCTGCTGTGACAAATCAAAGAGAAGACAGCACGGAGAAGACGCATCAACAGCGTTTTTATCATAAGACGATAGTTTCCGTCTTACTCACATATGTCTTCCTCTTACGTCAATGGAGTCTTATCACTCTCATGGTCCTATTTTGACCCCCCCCCCCCGTACTTGTGGGCAGGATGAGCGGTTTGCAGATGAACGGATGGATGGTATCATTTAAGCTGTCCACGTTGCAGAATTTGTTCATAATCAAATCCTTGAGTTGTACATTTCCCCTTTTTTGACCAAAATATATTTTCTATAGCTTTGATGAATGTTTTTAATTGCCCCTACTTTGCATTGATAGCATATGTCTGTATTACTACAGGTATGTTTAAATATTTTAACAGTATTAACAACATAGTATGTGAAAAAGCCCAAGTTTAACTTTATTACTAGAGCAAAAAAACAGGTGTGTGTTGGATTCAGAGGTTAATGAAATAGTTTGAAGTTAACCTTTAACGACAATTTGTTGACATTAACCTGAGTTACTGATGACTGCGATGCGGTAATGTTTCACAGCAGCCTCGGGGCTTTCCACTCTGTGTTAAATTAACTGTAGCAACAAAAATACATCACCAAAAAAAGTTATTTTTTCTTTTTTTGAAGTCTACACTTCCATACCACTTAGAACCAAAGACCCATATTCATCATGCCTCTTAGAAAGGGGGGGGGGTTGATTTAGTATCATTGAGCCCCTCTGATGATCGCAAACAAGAAGGGTTTCCTCCTCTAAAAAGCTTAATGAACATGGGCAACGTTGTTCCTTCAATGTTTCTATTCTTAGTGGTATGTGAACAAGTGCGGTCTTCAGGTCAGCCATTGGCTTGCCCAGGTCTGCTGATACAGGAGTAGGTGCACTGATCAACAAACCCAAACAAAATTAAAATAAAATAAAATAAAAACGGCCACAGAAAACATTTTTCCAAACGTGAAAGAAACACATTATTTGCGCAGGCGGAGGAGTGTTTGCAACACAATGATCTTATTATCTTCACTGTTGAATGACGCAATGACAATGTGTACTAACGTCACCTTAGTATCTCAACACCGATCATTGTGAGGCGGTAAAACGACACTCCAACACCTCGTCATTGATAATGCCACAGTATGATACAGGGATGAGAGACGAGGGAATGGGAAGTCGCTGGACCTCAAAATTCCCCAAACAACTACCGTGACCAAAATGCAGCAAGAAGCGCAACGCTTATCAAGTTTAAGAATGAGGATATTTGTGAAAACAGTGTCACCATTTGAAGCATTTTCATCCTGAGGCATTATCTGCACAATTCAGTCTCTCGTTAAAATGTCCCAAAGGTCTCATCTGGGCGTGTGTTACGAGATCAAACACACAACCCAGTGGCACAGAAAGGTCGGAGAGCCCGGCTTTTGATTCCCATGTTGGGGGAAAAGAAATAAAGAAACTGGGGACTTTAGTAACTGCAAAAAATGGGGGAAATGAAAAAAGTGGGACAAATGAATGTGTGTTATTATTTATTTAAGGGGTAAAAGAGGAAAAAATAATAATACGCGGGCTTGGTTAAAAGTCCCACGTGTCATTTTATATAATTTAGGAGCTTTTCAGCCTAAACATTTAGGCTACTTATGGGTGGAAGGGTGGAGCAAGGGGTGTCTATATTTATATATATATGTATATATATAAGTGTGTTACACACATCGCTTACGGTCGTGGTACTGAAAGCTTTGGCTTCTCTAACCTTTCTCAGCCGTTTTTCCTCCTGCCTGCTTGTCCTTCTCAGTAGCAGGGTCCTCCCTCATCAGCGGCGAGGTGAGAGAAATGGTCACCTGCATTTTGGGCTCCTTGCTTGAAAATATCACGATGTTCGCCTCCTCGGGGTGAGCCTGCACCTCATACTGATCTTCAGAAAATGTCTGCCGGTTAAAAGGACACTTGGGATTACTCACTACAGAGGAGGAGGGGTGCAGGGGCAGAGAATCGCCTCGACCGGCGAGGTCACAGGGCAAATACTGTTAGATATTGAAGCCCGGGGCTGTGCAATTGTTTTTTTTCTCAGGTAGTAGACTTGTTTTTTAAAAAGGGTCTGTGATAATATCACAAATATATTTTTAGATTTTTTTTTTGAGAAGAAAAAGCCCCATCTCACTCTGTAGGATTCAGGTGTCATAACCAGGCAGTGAATCTAAAGATCAGTCAAAAGCACCTTTAATGAAACACTCATTACAGCTAAAGCAGGAGGGAGGAACAGTGTGGAATTACAATACATCACAACCCTGTTGTCTTTGCCATTAATACACTTTTGTGGAGCTTAAATGGCCAGTAAATAAAAAATAAAAAAAGGTTCTCTTGAGGCTGCGAGCAGTTCGATCATTTGTGTACACGTAAACATCTCTCGCGAAGCTGGAAACAGTATTTCTCAGCAGAATTCATCTGATGACAAAAAGAAACAATTGATAAACACCATTAACTTTACCAAGTGGCAGCTCTCAACCACCCAAATGTGTCCTGCACATTTTACAGAGAGCTTACATGACCTTTATTGATGAACTGTTAAGATGTTAATCATAATGCTTAAGAATGGAGGACAGGCGTCTGCGTTTGTTTCCAACTGCGGTGGACAGCTGTCCACGTTCACCAATGGTCAACAAGCTGCTCGAGCACACGAGACAAACCAGTGGAGGATGAAGCAATTTCGCTGTGTAAGTTTGGATTTTGGACACGTGGGAGTACCACAAGTACTCCATCACGATGCATCATTTCACTTCTCGTTCCTATTCTATTATTACACAACAGTTAAACCTTTGAGTCTCTCACCAGCCCTCTCTTGGGACACGAGTCACGAGGAAGTGGATTTAAAAAATCTGAATGAATTTTAAACAAACTAATGATAAACCTGTATAAGAAGATTTTCTTTTAGATTTAAATTTAATCTGTATGACGTAACATACACATGTGTGCACCCAGATGTATGTTACAAAAAACAGAAAAAAATATTCAATAGAAAACTTGAAATGTAAGCTTGTGTTGTGATCTCCAAGTTTACCACAATTCTTTCCTCCCTCAACCGACGTCCTAAATGAACCCGCTCACGTTTTCTTACCTCTAGTTCTTTGGGCAAATGCTTGGCGATATTCTTCAGTAAAGAGATGGTGGGTTTCTTAGCAGTCAGTAGGATGAGCTCAACATTTCTGTCTCCGCGTAGCAGCAGGCCTTTGGCCAGGATACCCACCCTCATCACACCTTTTAGCAGCCGCCCGGAACTCTCAGCGCTGTCAAGAGAACAAACAATTCAGCCAAAGGGATTTGTGGCAGTTTGACAGATCAGACATTTCATTTAAGGGGGGGGGGATTCTGTAGGTCTAATGCATGCCTGTGTATTGTGAATGCCATGTGATACATAGAATAGTGTTTTATTTATAAATTATAAAAAGGCAGGAAGGTTACAACTCATGAATTCTCTACCAGACAAGCAAACAGGTGCAATAGCCTTGGCTTAGACCGCGCTGAGGCTCACTTCTCATTATTAAAATAACATATTTCAAGGACTACCTTTCAGGATACTGAAATCTAAAACTCAATATGTGATGCCACAATCAGCGCTAACAACCAAAAAAGCAATGTTGTTTTCCCTCACCCATCACTGCCCGTCAAATCCAACATATTCAGGGTCACATTTGCTCTCTACACACTTCGAAGCCTCCAACTTTTCGTAAAAACAACAACTTTTTGTAAAAAAAAAAAAGTTTTTCTTGTGGCAAAACATGTTTGTCTGAAACTACTAATGTATTGTGATTGACTAGGTGATATATTTAAACAAAAAAAATTATGAAATGATGCCTTTTACATATATAAAGATATTAAGATATAAAAAAATAACTAGTCTTGTAAATCAACAAAATCATTTGTTAATTCAATCTAAATTAGAGCAGTACCTCAGGTCAGACGACCCCAGCTCAGCGGTTGAGGGCAGTTTGCAAAGGTACCTTAATCCTTATTTTCACCCGTATGCCTTATTTGCCAGAGATCATTTTTTTTACCTTTTTTCATCTTCTCCCTCATCAGCAGCGGTTTCAACAGCCGGAGTCTCCTTCTCCAGCAGGAAGTCTGACACCAGCTTTAGGGCTCTCTCAGAATGCGAGACAATCCTCTGAACCGCCTGCAGCTCTTCCTCCACCGGGTAAATGGTCGAGTGTTTCGCCATGATGTGGCGGTCGTCGGGAGAGTCTGGCCGACGCACACACGTCTGGCGAGGGAGGAGGAAATTTAGAGATTGATCATACAAGTTTGACTGAATAGTTTGCTTGTTTATTTTCATATAACACACACAAAAAAAAGCTAATAACTGCCTTTGCGGCGCTCACCAGTAGAGGTGGGACTGGCATGCCAGGGCGGCTCATGAGGGGCGGAGGAGCCATCCTGCGTCTTTGCTCCCCCCAGTACATCTGCTCCTCCTCCATCCTCCTCCAGTACATGTCCTCCTCATATCGTCTGCAGGAGAAGGGAAAGTCTTCAATGGCATTCATCGAAAGTCATTGAAGGGATTGTAATGGCTGCCATTACCGGTACATTTGAACAAGCGTTCATTCTTATGTACATGATTATGTGTTAATTGAAGGTAATCTAAAGTTAAATGGGAATTTCCTCTTGTAACAACAATTCTGGCATGCAAAACCTTTCATTTTGCATTAAGCTACAATCGGACAGTTTTCAAAATGAAAATTATTAATTGAATAACATGAGACGGTCTGGCTGTTAAGAGAGAATGTATTTTACTTTTCATGCAACAAAGCTGATGTGATTGACAAGAAAACAGGAAGACAAACAAAATGAGCCAAGAAATTCCTTTTTCTCCCCTTGAGTTTGTGGTCAACACTCAGCTGTTCAGCTTTACGGCTTTCGCTTTGCTGATATTACCTGTATGAATGCATCTTTCCCATCTTTTCTTTTTTTTCGTCTATTCCGCGCCAACATTTTCCAAATTAATGTCAGAGGTGGAAGAAATTAAGGTTACTAACTTTGGCCACGAGTCTGACCTCATCTCCATGTGCCAGCGCTGCTCATCGTCTCTCTGTCTCTTCAGCACCGCTTTCTGCTTCTGCTTCTTCAGCTTGCTCTCCTGCAGCTTCCTGGCCCGGTTACTGGGCTTGATCTCCACAGGAAGCTCTGGGTTGACTTTCTTCTAGGGACAGAATTTTTAAAGGGAATGGAGCAAGAATGTAATGAATGTCTGTATACATGGGACTCAGATTAGCTCAGATTAAATGTAAAATAATATTTCATTTTCCTTCACCAAGCTGACATGATAGAACTAATGTCTTACGTGTGCAACAAAATGTGAATTTCTGACTTTACCGATCACGCGAAATAACCAAGACAAAGAAAATCTGCTTAAACTACGCAGCGTGTCTGTACGGCCCTTTGAACTCACTCCTGGTCCGATATGATATGAATATTAAAACCCTGTTTTGTCGCCGTTCAACCAAAAGAAAGGAGGAAATGGATCGGAATTTTTGGGAACATAATCTGCTGTGAACAGAACCCTGCTCAGTGTGTATCTGTAGAACCAGTCAGACAGGAATCGACTCTGTGATGCTCAGACTCTCTCACCTTGTACTGGAGTCGGTGCCTTCTGCCTTTCAGGTGCATGTCTTTGGCGTTGGGGTCGTTGAAACTGCACTCACACAGTTTACAGTGGAATCGAATCACCTTTCCGTCATCGTTACGGACCTGAAACAGTTCAAGTACGTACACATCATGCAGATGATGTTTTACTGTCATAAGAAAGAGACACGACATATTGACTTTTGAAATATGAGAAAACCTTATTCAAATAATACAAAAAGAAAGCATGTGAATTTCTCATGTTTTTATGCAAAAACTTTTATGCAAGAACTGAAATTTAGTTTAAAAAAAAGAAAATAAAACCAATTTTTACAGTAAGTAGAATAGGTTAAAGATTACAAGAAAGTATTAATTTTAAGATCAAGCTCAAACTATCTCTAACTCAAATGTACAAAGCTAAACTGTTCATTAAAATATGTCAAACGTTTCTTTTTCTCCACTGCGCATATCAACCAACATACGACTCTCTGATATACTGAAAGGCTGTCAGATATTTTGTTCTTGTTTTTCCTGCTCACCTCCTCGACGTAGTCGTGTCCCACTGGCTGAATGTCTCCTTGGCCTCCAGCTCTGTCACAGTCCTCATCGTCACTCTGAGGGTCCATTCTCTGAACCGGATGCTGTATGGGTTCCTCCGCCTTGGGAGCCGCCGCCACCACCGCGGCTGCTGGAGCGCTGACTGGCTTATGGGCTGTGGGGCAAATGTTACAAATAACAGAGTTAATAAAAATGACTGAACACCTGCTTTTTGTGTCTAATTTCTATCGCCCGTTCTATTCATGAGCTGCATAGTCAGAAAACCCACCACGTGACATGCTGCCATTTCACAACACTATAAGAAAAAGGTAAGAAGTGATGCAGCCTGTAGATGTAAAAATGTACACTTGGCTAAATGTCTACTGTGCAGCTGTATTATGGAGGTAGATATTAACATCAGATTGGAAGTTATTCATTAATAAGTGAGTCAGATCTAATGTGCTGATAATCAACTCTGAGCAAACTTACAAACAACAGTTATTTTGGAGGGAGCTGGTTTCTTGACTGGTGCCGTTTTAGCGGTGACGTTTACGGCCACCTGTTTGTGTGTCACAATAGGAGTTGAAGTGGTTGAGGCAGAAGCAGGAGTGGAAGTAGAGACGGTAGGTTTCCCAGCTGTTGATGTTGTGACGACTGGGGCCGAATTCACCAACACTGGCTCAGTGGAAGGTATAGGTTTACCCAACTTGGTGTGAAGTTTCACCACCTTTCCAAAAATGACAAAAGGGACAGTACTTATCCCCATCCCGGATCCCTGAGGTGGGTTTTGCTCCAAGAGAACGTCACAGTCACATTGCGTCAATATCTACTTCTGACTGTTTAAGACAAATGTACCACAGCTGTGCTAACCTTCTGGTGTTTGGCCCCACGGATATGTGCGGCGTAGGCGTCCACGCCGGTGCAGGCGACGTCACATAGCTCACAGCGCAACTGAGTCTGGACCCCCCTTGGCCCGTTGTTGGCCCCGGACTGACCCCCGGATTTCAGGGCTGCCTCTTTTTTCTTATGTTTCTGGCCCTCTAGATGCTCCCGGTACGTCTGGTGCAGTGAATCAAAAACAGGTAGCTTACATATATACATAAAGAACCCTTGATAAACTCAGTACAACACCACAAAATGGGAGAACTGCTGATACTTAATGATGTTAACGTTAACCAGCTTTGAAACATTTTCTATAACGCTCATTATAATCTCCCACCTGAGGGCCTGCACAGCTGATCTTGCAAATGTCACAGTAATGGAGCTGGGGCTGCTTCGGAGGCCCTTTGGGTCTTTGCAGCTTGCTCTGGTGAAACAGGGGCTTCTTGTAGGCGTTTACAGTCGGCGCCGTCACCATGTTGCTGCCCGAGTTGCTCCAGGAAGAGCTCGTCAGCTGCTTAGGTGGTGGCTGGATGGGGGGCTGGGTCTGTTGCAGCTGCTGCTGAGGAGGAGGAGGAGGCTGCGGCTGGGTGAGAGTCTGCTGGGCCGGCTGGTAATAGGAGGGGGTGGGAGTGGAGGTGTAGCCGGTTGAGTCATAACTGGAGTAGCTAATGCCTGAGGGCGAGAGAGCGGAAGGTAGACAGTGAGGACAGAGAGTTTTTGGAGAGAAGTATTGAATATGTGGGTCACGTATCGGTCAGCGGCCAAGCAAGCCATTAGTGGCACTGCAATAGCACCAATATTCAGACCCCAAAGTCCCTAAGTTGTTCTTAAAAAATGTGAAAACATCTCATAGGAAACTTATAAACTTATAGGAAGCTTATTAGCAAGGTATAATCACCACTACTTTAGGAGCAGTGGAAGCCATATCTCTGAACCAATTGTCGAACTGATGTTTATATATTTTCTTTTATTATCAAGCCTTTTGGAGGTGCAAATTTCTGTGGAATGAATGAAGTGATCTCTTATCTTATACCTCGTGGCATCTTACCCGAGTAGGTAGTGGCCGCAACAGCGGAGCCGAAGGAGGAGCCGAGGGTGTAGGATGAAATGGGTGTTGGTGGCTGCTGCACACTGGTGGACACGGGGTAGATGTTGTAGCTGGTGGACACAGACGGGGCCAGAGGCTTCAGGGCCGTTACTTGCCTCTGGGGAGGAGGAGGCTGGCTGTACACAGTGGAGGGTGCTGGACTGTAAGCGCTCTTTACCCCTACTAATACAGGAAGGGGGGGTGGGCAGAGGGGAGAAAAGTGGGGTAGAGGTCGAGAGGAAGTGTATTAGTGAGAAATGCGCGTAGCAAAAGAAATTGGAGACACACACAAGTCAGGCAGTGCTCTGGGACCACCTGTCAGGTAAGTTTTTTTGCAGTAAAGAAAGGTCGTCATCCTCATTTACCGGCAAATTAACGGTGTATCATTTCAATGTCATATCATCTTCCAAAGGCTTCAACTTTCTTCACATATGCAGTAGAACATAAGCTTTAAACAAGACAGGCTGACAGTGATTGAAAACATTGAGGGAACATGAAAAAAAAAAAAAAAAATGAACGGACTCACCTGTTTGGTAGTAATTGTCTGTGTGTGTCCTCTGAGCTGGAGCTATACTCGTCTGGTAGTACTGTTTGTTGTCATAGGTGGTCACTGCTGCAGGACGCCCGTAGCTGTAGCTGTCCTGCTGGGGTTTGCAAGAAAGCGTTGAATCAAATTGGACAGCAGCGAGATTTAAAAAAATAACAGATTTAATATTACTGCATTAAAGCCCCTGTGTGTCAAATTGACACTTTCTGAGACTGCGATAATGACGACGTACCGTTTCCGGGTATACTTGGTACGTCTGTGGGGTGGTGGTGGGCTGCGGGGGCGCCGGGGGGTCTGGCTGCCTGTATGCGTAGTCAGGGGGCGCCTGGTGGCTCTGATAGGTGGGGTAAGGAGCAGTGACCACGGGCCTGGCTGCCTGGACCGGAGCAGCAGTATAGGACGCAGTCACTGCGTGAGCCACGGCTGGAGCCTGCTGCACGCTGTAACTGGCTGTAGAGGGATGGGAATAGGCCGGGGGAGGCTGGGCACTGAAGGAGAGGAGAGGTAAGGAAACTTTACTCATGCAAGAGTGTGTATTTGCGTTTAAGTAGAGCTGGAGTCGATCCACGATGGGAGTGCAAGAATGTTTATCCTTCCCTAACAAACCGTTAAAAGGCTGAACAAAGGCTTTGGGGTTCAACTACACAGCAATTTAAGTGGTGGACAGACCAACTCACTAACTAACCAGCAGCCAAATATAAGTCATTTCCATGTACAACTATTTGAAATATTGAATTTGAATGGGTAAATCATGTAAGAACTGCAATTTTTTTTCACATTTATGGCCAAATGATGCACTAAATAAAGGAGACAAACATCCATCAAGATTCACTAGTCATGGAGCTCAGAATTGCGATCACTAACAACATTACATGATTGAATGAGCAGCCCCGCATTGACCTCAGATAAACTTTCATTGGCACACAGAGACAACTCCCCCAGCAGCCTTATTGTTGTTCTCGTGGTTTGGGGAGAACAGTTACTGGCAACAGCATCAGCAACTGATGATACCAGCATTTTATCAAGGTTTCAGTGACTCCTAGAGGTCATGAAAGCGAAGACTCAAAACGCTGTGGGAGTCATCCTAACACGATACATACTGCCAAAAATATAACACGGAAGACTTTCTAAAACAGTGAAAAATGTAAAAACCATGTTTATTGTGTTGACTAGCCTGTGCATTGTTCGTTGTGCATCTCAGTAGCTCCTTTATAAATTGCCTGCAATTGAATTATCTCAATGTGGTCAACAATTTCCGCCACTTACTAATTGGATTACATGCAATTTTGTGAATCAGATATTTCACATGAATAATTATAGTGAAAAGCCCAGGCATATCTTTGATGTGTTCTACAGATACACAACACACACAAACAACAAAAACTTACTGCTATACACACCAGAATAAAATGCAGCAAGAATCCTGAACAGTTAGTAACAGAACAAATTAGTAAATGCATGCACGGTTTTTATGATGGGTTTCTGGTTAGATGCTCTTGTCAAATTTGAAACATGTATGTGTCTTTAAAAAGTGGTTTTTAACAAGTGGCAAAATAAGGCTATAAAATGTCATAACGCCATCCGGTCTTTGTGGTGAATACACTTATCAGCCCTAATCCCGACACTGATCAGTAACCGTACAGTGAATACAACCAGGTGGCTTGTGTCCTTAAAGAGGAATGTTAGACTAAACATGCTCGTTCGTACAACCGGGAGAGCATTTAGGATGGCTGGAGGATCACTGCAGGATAAGTCTTGATACTGCACAGTCTTTATCCCCAAGGTAGAAGGAATGGAGGCTTAGGGTGTGAATACACTAATATAACATGTTTATAGAAAAATAATCCAGCAGCACTGTACAGAGATCAGTCTATGTTTGACAAGTTTCCTAGAATAATGGTGAACAATTAAATAAATCAAAACACGTCACAGGAAACCCTGCTGCAGTGAATGATGATTACACGCCATCCTAATTACATCTGCACCTCTATCAAGATAACAGGTAACGAGTATACCTGTCAATCCAAGATGCCGAACTGCAAATATGCTACCAAGCATCTTACAGGTGATCAGTATACATGTTCTACCTTAACACAGGACACGTGACCTATTTATAACGTCCCTTTGTAGCGTCACGTCACAACAAGTTCAAGTACAGGGTTTGTTATCCAGGGGACCTTCTGTGCTGCCTGACCCAGGGTTCGTTAATCCCCAAACACCAGCCCAAATAACTGACGCTTGCTATAAACTGACGTGTAGTGTCAAGTTGAAGCATTGCTCGTGGTACAATGTCAGTTCACTGAAGTCAAGCAGCGTGTCGGTGGCCTGCAAAAAAAAAAACTCAGCCAGCCAACGATGGCTAACCGAACTAGCGGGTCAAGCGGAGCTAGCTAGCCGTGCGGTCCGTCACATCAATGCCGACCAACGACCGTTAAAAACCGGCGGCGGATGAATGCGACGCGAAGGACACGCTGACATCAGCCTGCGTCTTTGGGATTACCTGTACTGCGGACCGGCAGCATGCGTGAACCCGAAATAATTGCTTGCAGCCATCTTGGCAGCTCCCGTACAGTAAGGTTACAGTTTTTTGGCAGCCAGCAGTAAAATCGTGAGAGCGACGCTGTCAAGATAGTTCCCCCCCTCTCCTGCAGCCATCGGTAACGGCGCCGTGTTTCACCGGAACTGCGTGAGGAAACGATAAAAACAAATCCTACAGACGCTGTGACATAATAATAACAACAACTCAGCGAGAAAGGTTGGGTAAATGTATACTTTCAGCACAAGTATAAGTATAAGGACAAATAACAGGATGATTATTATTTGTTCTGGCATAACTACTCCTAAAAAAACAATCTAATCAAGTTGTTAAGCCTGGTGTACAAACTAAAGACTGCCATGCTAAATTGCTTAGATATTTATCCTTTACTGTCTTCTAAACATTAAATGTATGAACCCTACAATAAAAACGGGGAGAACGCGATGCGGAAGTAGCGCAGACGAACCATCTCGTTCTGCTGCATCTGCTGAATGCTGCGTGTGCCTGTCAGTCATGCTGACAGGCAGAAACACCAACGATAAAGAACTAATATATATATATATATATATATATATATATATATATATATATATATATATATATATAAACCTAACCTAATAGGCACTGAGTTTGTCGGGAAAACAATTCCTGAACAATTATCTTCCAGCTAATTAAGACGGTCGTCTTTAAAAAAAAGTAATTAAGACGACCTTTTTTTAAACGCCTCATGAACGACACAAAAAACTGAGGACAGATATGGCCTGAATCTGAAGAGGGATACACTTGTCAGAATAAATACAATTAAAATAAATAAAACACAAATATATATATGCCGTGATTTTTAGCACACCCAATCAACAAAATGTCCTGTATAGAGAAACCAGCAACACACTTTGCAGGCAAACTGGCAAGAGTGATATGATTGGTTGGGTGCAAGTGAGGTAAGGGACTGAATAATTTATGTGTGGGGAGAGTTGGGGTGTATGAAGGAGAGTGGGGCAAGGAGACAGAGAAGGAGGAGAGAAGCTATGGATGGAGAGGGGGGGAGATGCTGTTGCCAGGGAACAGCAGCCACATATAGGACCAATGAAAATAACAGGGGGATTATATGATGGGCTAAAGGGGCACAGGGACCGGTGCTCATTTTTTCCTCCCGGAGAGGGTTTGCATTGATATTTGGTAGTGGGAAAATGTATTTGGACTCACAAGTAGGGAAAAGAAGGTAGGGAGATCATGATGCCAGAGCAGATGCATTCTGCTTAAAGGAATTTTGTGTCTCGGCGGTGTGGACGTGTGTGAGCTGAGAAGGCAGGCTGTCGGCTCGCTCTTCACGGCCAGTCTTTCCCCAACAAAGGTGGCCAGAGGCGGAGGAGAAGCGGGGGAGTTCGCCACAGAGGTGCCCCCTGTCTTCAAACACCTGCTGCTGGCTTAGTGGCTGACAGCGAGGACACTAGGACTGTGTCTGTGCAAAAGTGTGTGTTAGTGCGCTTGTGAATGTGAGTGTAAGACGGGGAGCGTGAGAAGAGCGATTCGGCATGACCTCAGCTTCTCCGTCGATGAGGAGAATCAGGACCTTCTCCCCTTGAATCTTTGCATCTGTGACTGAGGAGGAAGGAGGACACACCGACCGCTGAGAGGTTTTGAGGGGATCTCGCACCGCTCATGTGAGTATATGAATTTGCGCCTTTGCATTTCTATTCTGCTCGCTGCACGAATCCGACGCCTTACACTGACTGCATGCATATTGTGTCCAGTAACACATGAAATCCATGAGGGTATTTTCCATTGTGATTGATACATTTGGGATGGCCCATAAAGGCTGTGCATGGGGGCTCCTTATTCTGTCATGTTTTGCACATTTGTTGGTAATTAATTTAGTATAAAAGTCTTTTTTTTTGTTGCACAAAGATTTAACATGTACAGCATACTGCAACAATACAGGTCTTTTAAGGTCACAGGAAATTGTATCGTTACAGGATTTAAAATGACTCTTGGAATATTTACCACTTATAATTGCATGCCTTATTGCCTTTGATAAACAATGATAAATGATGTGTCCTGTTCTTTCTTAACCGTTTTTCAATGACGTGTGGTCACATTGGATTTCATTCGACAGCGACAAAAGTGCGATGTGTTTGTAGATTTTGCTTCATGGTGCAATGTAGTTTAGCTTTGCTTTATTCCTCATCTGCAATGTGAGGTCTGTAAAAATGTGTTATTTCCTGAGACATGGCAGTCTTCCAATTAAAAGTGTAGCTGCCAAAACCACTCCACTCCTTTTAGTAGATTTCATCAAAGCAAGATCATGCACTGCTGAGAACGATGTCAGGATTGAATGGGGTTTGTTATATTTTATTTTTCCACAAAAATGTGTTTCTTGCACTCTCTTAACACACTCTGAACTGCATTAATGTCACTCGGACAAGCACTTATAATGACTGAAGACTTTCCTACGTTTGTAAGAATAACAACACAAACCCAGCAATCTGCTGGCACTCAGAACCCGCTCAGACATTGTGGATTTCATACTTGAGAGGAGCACTACAAAGAGAACTGGACTTACAGTCCAATTAAATATCCACAGTGCTCCTCTCATGTGGTTCCCCAGCCGTAACTGACCCGTGCTTCTGTTATTAATGTGTCACTGATGTGTTGTAATAATGCATCTGGATTCCAGCATTAAATCCTATGATTAAAAACACTGATTATACAGTCAGTGTGTAATTATTACAGATGCATTCACCAGTATGTGAACTCTTTAAGCTCTCAAGCGCTGATATTAGATCTTAAGAGAAGTTTATTTCTGTTAATACTATTGGCGACATAAAGTCTGAGCGTAAAAAGGCAGCAGTCACATCAACGCAGCAGGATTACGGAGCTGTGAGGGAGGATTAAATGTGCGCGTCGTCCCGCTCAGTGGCCTCTTGAATTCCCCCCCAGAAGAAATTTTCTACGTGATATTTGACTTTGAGGAGAGCTGAGCTCAAAGTGGGCTCTGTTCGAGTCAGTCACATGCCTCTCTCACGTGCTCCTCCGGGGTCGGGGATTAAAAGAACCCCCGTCTGACTGAAGATTGGTTACAGCAACAATGCTGACTTTTCCCTTTGTCATCTGAGTCAGACACGTGTTCCTGCAGTGCAGCCATGAAGCTGGCTGTCTAGTAAGTACAGTTTCTCTTGTTATTGCAAAGGGAGTTTGCTCATGAACAGTTTTCCTCACACCTCCGGGCCCCTGCTCGTCTGTTCCCAGGGGAATGGGCACTGCAGAAGCAACTCTACGAATGGAGAACTTGGAGGTGAAAGACGAGTGGCAAGATGAAGACTTCCCCAGGTGGGATCCTTTTAACTCCTATGTTTCATCGAATGATGTTGAAAGTGGAAAAACAGGCAAGCAAAGGAGCTTACGGCATCTCTCGGAGCTGTGTGTGTGCCTTTAACTATACGGTCTTGTCTTGTGCACGTGTGTGTGTTGATGAATATGCAGCACATTTTAATTCATGGATGGGAAAGTAATTATTTAAGATTAAGTTTGCAGTTCATTATGGATTACGTCACATCACTCCCAGTATTGTTCCTCTGGATTAGAGGCAGTGCTGTTCCTGTTAATCTGAAGATGTGTAATAGTAACTCTTTTTTTTGTGCAAGGTTTGAGCCCATTGTATGACATGCTCACAGTAAGACAGAGAAACAGAGAGAAATATAAATCATGTAAAAAAACAACAGTTTTAAAAGGATTTAGAGAGTGTGGGGATGCAGAGATCAATGGGCATAAAAAGAGCAGGGAGAATGTGTGATGACAGTCAGTATGGGCTCCCTCCTCCCTTCTCCTCCCTCCCTCCTCCTCCCTCCCTCCTCCTCCTCTCCTCCGTCAGAAGGGGGATGCAGGAAGCGAGGGAGCAGGTGCAGCTCTGTCTGTATGGTCTTGTGCTACGTCATTTGACGCAAGAGCACTGATCAACAACACAGTGTCCCCAGGAAAATGGTGGCAGGTTTCGGTTCAAGCCAGACAGACACGGAGGAATAGCCAGCAGCTAATTTCTTACCAAGCATCCTCTGAGGGATTCTCTGATCCACATTGTGTGTTATATTGAGAAAACAGAGCATAATTAAGCAAACTAAATCTAAAGGTGCGTCGGCTTAAGACGCTATTTGATTGAGCCTTGGCAACAGCAGCCCGGTGCTATTCCCAGAAGGTAAGCAGCATCGATTCGTCCTATTATCCTTGTTTGTAGCTGAAGGACAATGCAGCTGTGAACTGGAACGAAAGAGATTATCTAGCTTTTGTTAAAAAAAGAAATCCCCATAAATTGGTTCATAGAATTGGCTTCATTTCTGACAATGGGAACATCGACCAGTGATCACTGCAGGGGTCTGTGAGGGAAAAGGGTCGAACCGTTCATCAGTGCCTGTTCCCTTGGGCTAAAGCCAGTGCTGATGGATCCTCCCTGCTAAACTTTCACTGCGTCGTAACTCCACGCATCTCTCGTATTGGAATCACTTTGTTGCCAAACCCAGTTTCCGGGTCCCTGATTGGTTGTTGTTGCTCATTTGCAAAAAAACACAATGACTGTCCTGATGCATAGTTCTGCTTACGCAGAGAAAAAAGCACACAGATGGAAAGGTGCTGCACAGACACATGCATGGTAAATTACCATCGCTATCAACTTCTGCTTGCTGCTGTCTTTAGTGCTTAGGCCGATCGGTGACAACACCCACGCCCTTACTGTGCCACTGAACACCGTCCTAATGGGAGTGGCACCATCTATTGTGGGGCCATAGTTTCAGACTGCTGAACGCCAGAGATACATTTACTATATTTAAAAGTTGTGTTCGCTTATTTAATAAAGACCCAGTGAGTCATGGTTGTTCTGCTGAACCTTTGTATGGTATGTTTTATTATACTCAATAAGCTCAATGCTAGTTGTTTACTTGTGCACGCTTCTCTCTAGACCACTACCAGAATACGGAGACATGGATCCCTCTTGTGGTCTCACAGATGACAGAGCCTGTAAGTAACACCTGGGCTCACAGATTGATCAATAATGGAAATAATAATATAATGACTCTGAAATTTGACATCCCCAAACACTTTCCCATCCGTCTCCCTCCTCCTCCGCTCGCTGCAGCTCCCCCTAACTCGCTGAATGTGAGCCCATCTGGAGGACGAGGGGCCGGCGGCGGCATGTCCTCGTCCCACCGCAAACGACGTACGTTGGTTGCCCCGGAGATGAACCTCTCACTGGACCAAAGCGAGGGCTCTTTGCTGTCAGATGACTTCCTGGATACACCGGATGACCTGGACATCAACGTTGATGACATCGATACGCCTGACGAGACCGACTCGCTGGAGTTCATCACCAACGGCAACGAGCTGGAGTGGGAAGGTAAAAGTGCTTCAAAATACACCGTTGGGGTTATACGTTAGAATATAATGTATGATGCATCCATCCTGCTAATTAACCCAGTAGTATATACGTCTAAAATTGGCCAGACAATAAAAAATGATAACCCTAAGATGCTCTTCGGTTTATTTTTCAGTCAAAGAAATATAATATTACATCTCTAAAACTAAATGAATGTAAGATGACCCATCTCAGCATAATGAGTACTTTTATTTGGGATAATTGCCACTTGTACATTTTACGTTTACATTTTTAATTCAGGACCTTCAATGGAGTATTTTTAGACATTGATTTTCTAATATTACTTCAGTGAAGAATCTTCTTCCGTGTACACAACTTAGCTCAGATATCTTAAACAAAAACTAGTTCTAAACCAAAGTTTTCATCCTGAACCCACTTTCATCTTCAAACAGTAAGTCCAAAAGTTTTATTCAAACAAAAACTGCACTAATTTAAGATTAGCTGACGCAGATATTTTAGGACCGCATCTGGCTCTGTGTCCGTACAGATGACACGGCGGTGGCGTCGGCCAAAGCAGGTCCCGCTGGCGCTTCGGGAAACGTGGATGAGGAGGGGAATGTGAACAACGGACGCCTGTGGAGGACGGTGATCATCGGAGAACAGGAGCATCGCATTGACATGCAGGTCATCAGGCCCTACCTGCGGGTCATTACACATGGAGGTAAATAAAGGATTTCATCAGAATCTATAGAATATGTTGTACTTTCAGTCGTTTACATTTAACTCACATGCGCAGAAGCATTAGTCTCCGATGACTGAAACTCTATCCCATCAGGTTATTATGGCGAGGGGCTTAATGCCATCATTGTTTTCTCGGCCTGTTACCTGCCCGACAGCAGCTGTGCAGACTACCACTACATCATGGAGAACCTCTTCCTGTGAGGGACCTTTACAGTTTTCAAGAACATGCTTTGATTGATTCTATTTTAATTCTTCAATCTGTGTGTCTGTAATCTCAGAACCCATATATATATCTCAGATATTTTCCTGACACTGACACAAAGCCTTCCCTCTCCTCCAGGTACGTGGTGAGCAGTCTGGAGATGCTGGTGGCTGAAGATTACCTGATCATCTACATGAACGGAGCCACTCCTCGGAATAAAATGCCGGGGATCAGCTGGCTCAAGAAATGTTACCAAATGATCGACAGAAGGTGCTAAAAGAAGAAACTACTCATATATTATGTTTGTGGTAGACTTTTCTATAAAAACACATCTTCATTTCTATTTACCATCAATATACATAAGTGCATGACATTGGCACTGAATAATTGGAGCTTAAATGGAAGATTCTGAGGAGGAATATTTCTGTTTCAAAGACTAACTGAACTGTATCAACCGAACTTATTCTTTGTGTTGTGACGGCAGATTGAGGAAGAACCTGAAATCTTTGGTCATTGCTCATCCGACATGGTTCATACGCACCGTCCTGGCCATATCCAGGCCTTTTATCAGGTAATACACACACACACACACACACAACTGAACAATTATGTCTGAAAGAGGGAAATCCACACAACTCGGTGCACAAGTTCAAATGCTTTTGATCATGAGGTAACCGAGACATCAGCGATGCAGCGAAGTGTAACGGTGTACATGTGTTTTTTTTCTCTCTGCAGTGTGAAGTTCATGAATAAGATCCAGTACGTCCACAGCCTGGATGAACTGGCAGAGATCGTCCCCATGGAGCATGTCCATGTCCCCGAGTGTGTGGTGCAGTAAGTATCTGTGGCCACTAGGTGGAGAAAACGAGCCGTAGCAGGGAGGAGAACAGGAGGAATAAGATTAGTGCTTGAACTCTTTAAAATGACTTTACCCAAAGATCTAACAGTGTTACTTATTTTCAGATTCGATGAGGAGAAGATTAAAGCAAGGACGGAAAGGTAAAATACACTCGATCACATCAGCCTACATCATACATTGCTCAGACAGAATTGCACTTAAATTAAAGCACTTAAGCAGATGAATTGGCTGCAGAAGAAATGCCTTTAGATTCACAACCGAATGGGCACCAGCCCAGGTGCCTACAATAATTCTCTCTCTCTCTCTCTCTCTCTCTCTCTCTCTCTCTCTCTCTCTCTCTCTCTCTCTCTCTCTCTCTCTCTCTCTCTCTCTCTCTCTCCCTCTCTCTGTGTAGGATGGAGCAGGAACACAGACAACAGGAAAAGCAGCAGCCGGTCCCACAGGAGCCAATTAAAAAATCTGAAAGGTATATCGGTCGCCCCTGGATTTTAAACTCATATTTTCCCATCGGACGTTTAAAAAGTTTGGTCAGTCACTCTGTTTTGGGGTTGATGTCATCCACACAACTTTCTGACTGTTTTTTCCCACTTATTTTTTAGGGTGAAGTCGATGATTGTAGATAAAGAGTGATGAAAGGACAACTTTGCAGGTGAAGGTAAATAACTGTTAATAACAACAGTATATATTTTAGGAGCCCCGATGTTGCATTTAGCAAAGAAACAGTGTGCAACAATGGGGTGAATTATCTTTTCCAATTCACAATATGAATATCACACAATAATATAGTTGATAATAGCTATCTGTAGTTTGTGATGTGTTGCTATTCTTTACATGCATGTTTGTTTGCTATACAGGATGGTTTTTCAGGTATTTTTAAGTTGCTTCTCTGGAGAGCCGTTTTCTAAGAGTTAGTCTTCATATTGCTGTTCAAGGTTCCATTCAAACACAAACAAAATGTTGTGTACCTGCCTTCCATTCAACTTGTTCAAGACGTTCAACACACGGTCCAGAGCCAAGAGCGTGTGACGTGCTTTTCCCTTAAATCCATAAAAAAACAAACGATGAAAGATACAAAGCTGATTAAAAAATAAAGCAGGTAATAGCAAATTAGTTACAATGAGACTGGAGCCATGGACTTTGGTTAATTTCTATTTGGCAATAACAACAGATTGACACTAACAACTGTTGAAGTGGATAAATAGCAACAAGTGATTGATTGAAAAAATATATATATATATATATTTTAATCCAATAAGTAATACTTTCTTGAGAAGGCTACATTTGAAGAGTTTTTGTACAAAAGGCAAATTATACCTTGGAAGGATGAGAAACATACTAAGTACATAAGCACTAGTTTTAATTCAACGATAATATGTGAGCAGCAGACATGTTTTTATCGTCATCGTAAGCGTTTCCTTCTCTTCACTCAGTGTGACAGACTGAACTTTGGATTTATTCCGGTATGAAGCAGCTGTTCCAACAAGTCTACCTACGCTTCCTGGTTCCACCAACATCCAGCTGCAGATTTGTGCCCTGAAGATGGAGAACGCTTTTCCTCATTCACCCTCCTGTGGAAACTCCTCCTTACTCTCCTCAGCAGGCTTTCATAGTGCACCTCGGGAATGTTCAAAGGAAGTCGCTGCAGGAAGTGTTTTATAATGGAAACTATTGCGTCGGCTCACCTGCTGCGTGGTTGGACCTGCTTGTCTAGCCCAAATTGTAATATTACATCATCGCGATGCTGTGGAGGACCAGGTCAATGACACAGACTCACACGCAACACAAACTTAGACTAAAGAATGACAATTGACTTCAAAATCTGTTGATAATGAAATAAATACACTAAATTGAATGGAAAAAAAGACAAGAGGTGCATAACAGAAACATAAATTATGTAGCAGATCAAACATTTACATTCATGCTAGTTTGTGTGAATATAATGTCTGTTAGACGTAAATAACAATGGATCAGATGCCTTCATCTTAATTGTCTGCCTCGTAGCAGCTGTAACATCAGGCATTCTCAAGCTCTCCCTTTTGATGTAGCGATATTTTGAAAATGTCCAAATGTGCGAACGTCTGTACTGTAACTTTTGTTCATTGTGTGCCTCACTGTGTAGAAATACAAGAACATGGTCATTATTTGCATTTGTGGCCTGGAAACCCCATCTGACAACATCTTTAAGAAACATATATGTGCTGTTAAATACAATGCTTGTTTATTTTGTGTAACATGGTTTTGACCACATAAATAGATGTCATACAACATTAAACATATGTGCTTTATATCAACACTTAGACTGTAATCATATTGTATGACATGTATAAGAAGAGTTGACTTTCAACCCACCATAGACAAAACATCTGCAATAATTTTGTATGAAAGTGGCAATAATCGAGACACAATACACAAACATTGTATATAGCATTCAAAAAAAAATTTGCCTAAATTATGAAACATATGCATGACCACTAACTAACTCAAAGAAGCATAAAATGGCCTGGTGAGATTTTCTTTCTCTTTTTTTCAGAATCACACATTTTTTGTAGCTTATGTGAAGATTTAGTTTGTGATTTTGAAGGTTTTATTGATTTCAGCCCAAATCCCCTCATGTTTTGATGTGGTTGTGTCTGATGAACATTTGGGACGATGTCAGCACATTCAACTGAGGGTTTGACGTTAGTCAAATACACTAATGCATTGGACGCTTTGGGTGGTTTCCTCTTGTGTCTTCCATCCATTAAACTTTTTGTAGCAGTAGGCCAGAGGAGTAAGAAACTTTATTTTTGTAAAGAACTGCATTAATTGTAATGTCTGCCGACCTTTTTTGCACTATTGGATTTTGCTTGTGTTTAATTGGAGATTTTTGGTTCTCCTAAAGCATTTGTTATGTTGTCATGTAGCATAGCTGATTGCTGCAGTTTTTCTGCTGTTGTGAAAGAATGACCATTTTTATTCTTCTCTGTTTAAGAAAAATAGTCTCATGAAATGTCTTCTGTTAAAGTGCCATCTCAATTCATTTTTTTGCCTTTTCAATTATTTTTAGTCCTGTTTGGCTGTTTTCTAACCAGTAAACAGAACATGAGCAGTTCCATGAAATATTGGTCATGCCTGGTGGAACATTCTTTGTGTTCAAGCATTGTTTGCACTGAGTGCCTACTTTATTTACCAAATGATTTTAAGGAATCCAGAAAAGGTGACAGCATGTAGAGTGTAGCCTTTCCATCTTCAGTTTTATTGTAAGTTTACAGGTTAATTTTATCAAATTTCAGTATATTCAGTTTTATAAGTAATGCAGAGATTTTTTCCTCCAAAATCTAAATGTTCATTTTGACTAAAAGCACATTTATATTATTACAACGACTTTGCTTCCCATTAGTCTGCTGATAAATGGAATAAACTGTTCCTCCCAAGAAATGTTTTTCACAATGTTTTTCATTTTTCTCATGGGGAAGCTCATCAATACGCTTCAGACACCTAGATGCTGGATGCTGACCCCTGACCCTTAAGAGACCATTCACATTGCGCATACGCACAAGTGATTATCACACTGGGGAAAGGCATGGATGCACATAGCAGTAGGATTTATAATTTACACCATATAACCCACAATTAATATTTTGTTGCTGGCATGCTCTGGCTGACGTCTGAACCCATGATATTTGTCCCAAATTCTTTAATGTTGCTTTGAATTTTGGGACCTGTTTTTCTGCCTTGCAGAGAGAGAAACATTTGTGATGTGGTTATATCGGCCTCTCTAATTTCATCCTGTGAATACACGTGGGATTTGAAAAGTTAAAAAAATGTTAAAAAGTTTAAAAAGTGGAACAAAAGAGCTGTTATATTACAGCACAGTGTCGGTCGTAGGTGAAAGGACCAGCCGCTCATCATCACTGTTTTGGACGCGAGCAGGTGCTTAGAAATATGTAAATATATGACAGTTTGGGGGGCTGCGATTGGCTGGCAGCTGGAGCAATGTGCGCACTGATTGGCTGCTGCGAGAAGGACTTAACACCGACCACGAGGACGCCCTGTGCTTGCGTGCGTGGTGACGTAGGAGGAAGCAGGCTGGATTAAAGCCCAGTGCCTCGCGTGATCACTAAATGGAGCAGCAGAGACGAACACAGCTATCGCTACGAGTTAAATTTACGACTTTTTGAGCCGGTCGACTCGTTGTTTTTCATTCTTCACTTATTGTGAAAGTGCTTTTGACTGTTTGTTCAGCGGGCGTTTAGCAGGACTGCCGAGAAGAGACGGAGAGATGAAGTCCTACATCATCGGAATTGGCGGGTGAGTTTAATATTTCTATGAAATAACGTCTTGAGATTCAGTAACATTGCGCTCGTAGTGTTAATGTGCGTTTATATCCACCGTTAACGTTACTTCTATCTTAGTAACCCAAAGTTATTCCTTAACTGATATTTGTTTGTAGGCTGACTGTTCTGTTATGGTTCGTCGAGCTATCTGCCGTTATACGTGCACCGGTGCTTCACATAAATTCGTTCTCTTCGTAAGTGACTCACGTTGGCTTCCGGTTGATGGCGGTCGTCCTTTTTTTTTGGGAAACTCGTTTAAACATCGTCTTCCCGCACAAGTTTCTCACCAGCGTTCTGGTCATTGGTTTGTTGTTAAGATCAAGCGGGACATTTGAAATTCACCGCGAGGATCGTTCCAAAGTGGAGGGAGACTCCACATAACGACCATGTCCACGTCATGTCCAGCATTAATATACAAACCGTTCTGTGAGGAAAGTCTGTTTTTATTTAGACTGCGCATGTGCTTTTTACTCGGCACCATTTGTTTGTTTTTATATATTTTTGTTTCTGCATACCAAATAAACTAAACCTACCATGTAAGCAAATTACACTCTGTGTCTTTGTGTGCAACACGTTCATTTGTCATCTCTTCATTTTTTGAAATCATCATTTTTGTCCACAGGGTCACTAATGGCGGCAAAACCACCCTGACCAATAAGTTGATCAAGACTCTGCCCAACTGCTGTGTTGTGCACCAAGACGACTTTTTCAAGGTGAGTTTTAGCAAACGGATAAATGTTGTTGTTTTCAGCCAAATGTGTCCTCATTTAACTCTGCATGGAAGGTGTAGTGACTGACTCACTGCTTCAGTCATGAGTTTGCTATCTTGTGTCCTTTTGAATTTTCGATTTGAAGGCATTTTATATAATCGTACAGCCTTCAATCGACAAATGTTACTCTAACATGACTTGATGTAGCTACTTTCTAATTTTCTTTTATATAGTCTTGGCTTTAATGTTTCCGTTAAATCATTACAGCTGTGTCATTTTATCAGTTAGTTTTTGGTTTTTATATTCTTTGGCGATAGTTCTCTGGCATGCGAGTAGACTCTGCAACTTGTGTTCAGCGCTGTGAGGTTGCAGCAATGTTTTATTGGTGAATGTTATTTCAGAAACCCGATCAGATCGAAGTCGGGGAGGACGGCTTTAGACAATGGGATGGTAAGCCTTCACGGAAGACTGCACGTGACTTATTGTTTACACTTTAATGTCGTATACCTCTTCCCTCCAACATTACATGCACACAACATTCAGCTTTAGGAAACGTGTTTCCTCATTCTTGCACCCTTGACTAATGTCAAATTTTAATTCATCTATCCTGTCCATCGTCACCCTCTTCTATCAACCCGTTGTCTGTAGTCATCACAGCTATGGATATGGAGGCCATGACCAACACAGTCAAAGGCTGGATTGAGAACCCGGTGAAGTTTGCTCGTTCCCACGGAGTCCCTCTGTCTCCTGCCTCCGACGTGGCCAACGCAGACGAGCGGACCCACATTCTGATCGTGGAGGGCTTCCTGCTCTTCAACTACCCGTAAGTAGATGTTTATCACCGTTTATCTGTGTGAAATTTCGATTGACCTATAAACCACTTCTTAAAAGTACTTGTTTTTCAGTTGTTCTGCATAGATTATAATTGATGCTTTTAGTTTTTATATTCACAATGTAAAATGTATTGTGGACAAATTATGTTTTTTTTTTTTTTTTAATCATTTTTTAAATATGTTAATCATATTAAATCATTTTAAATGAAGGGCAACCGCAAATTCTGAGATGCACGACGACAAAGATTGCATATCTGGTCAGTTCTGCATTGTCACATGTTGATTTTGCGTACTAGATATTGGCACGCGTACACGGACCCCCTTGGGCAGGTCCTGCAGTTAAAGATAAGGGTTTCGGTGGACGCGAGCAGGTGTCCTTAAGAAACTCTGGTCGTCACTGTGCGCTAGAAATGAATATCAAACATGCTGCAGGGAGATAGATAAGAGACAGTATGCGCAGTTGCATGATTGTCCTTTTCACTTGAATGTGACTTTGTTGGCGTGCCCTCTAGGCCTCTGCAGGATGTTTTCGACAAGAGCTATTTCATCACGATTCCCTACGAGGAGTGCAAGAGAAGGAGATGGTGAGTGTACACACAGATAATAGTTTACAGTTACTGCATTTCCATGTGTACAATCTCACATCTACTCTTTTCTAGTCATTGACATTGTTTTCCCCTTGATAGTCCTTTAGAGGAAAGTGCATGTACGCTAACGGTTTGGTATTGCTTTCAGCACAAGGGAGTACACTGTCCCCGACCCCCCCGGCCTGTTTGATGGCCATGTGTGGCCGATGTACCTGAAGCACAGGAGAGGGGTGGAGAGCAGCGGCTTGAATATCCGTATGTTCCATGTGGAAATGATTTACACTTTCAGCAGTTTGCTTTGTACGCTTTTTCAAAACGATTAACTGGTCGTCTTTTGAACCGGCGCAGAGTGCCTGGATGGTTTGAAGTCCAAAGAGGAGATCTACAACCAGGTGTACGAGGACATTCAGAACAATCTGCTCAATCGTTTATAGGTAAGAAGAGCGATGACTTTTGAAGGAAAGCGGGGGGTGTAAAATGTATCTGAACTGGTGCAAATAAAGGATGTTAAATGTGTACAACCTTTTAACTATTATCTTCTGGCTTTCTTGCAGCAGGAACACTCCTCTAATCCCTGTACAGAGCTTGTAAATACTCCCGTGGATTCTTCCTTTTTACATTTTGACATTTTTCTAATGGTCTTCATTGTTTGTAAATGTAACAGTGCAAAGTTAACTTATATTTTTTTTTATCATTCTCAAATGGTTGTTTTAATCATTCTTTTTGTTTTTTGTGATTATTTACCAAGAATATTACTATTTTAAACTACTAACTGGACTATCTGTCAAACTCTAACAAATAAATGAATTACTTGCTGTTGCTTTACAGCAGTTTCAAGAACCTCTATTTTCTTGTCTTAACAAAATTTTATCCATCTAAACGAATTCAATTTAGCGATTTGCATTAGTTTTTTCTTCTGTTTTTATAATTTAAAATGGACAGTCTGCAGTTTAATAAAAAAATGTCACCATTTGATGCACTGGACCAGATTATAGCTTTAGCCAATTTGCATCCAAACCGTACATTGGGAAATAAAAAGATACAAGTCGTGAAAAGCTACCGAGCAGCACAGTAAAAGTAAACCGTAATTCCCTCAATGAATTGTGCCCAGCGGCTTTTAACAGATTTTCTTTATTTTTTTAACTATTTAAAAAGTGCTGGTGCTGCTCTTCGTGTCGGGCCCGGTGATCCACTGACTCTTTGCTTCTTTAGAGAAAGATGATTTCCCAAATGCAGTGCGGTGAGATGGAATGGAAGTTAGCCCATTTATTAATTTCAAAACTACATATTGTAGAAACAAACTATTAGTAGTTTGCACAGTTTCATCGTGTGTGTGTGTGTGTGTGTGTGTGTGTGTGTGTTAGTTTGCATTTAAGTATTACGATAAAATTCTTTATTTAGAGACTCATCTGTACAGTCTCCTTCTATTGAAGTCGACATTCTTAAATTACACTGTAAATTTTAACCTTTTTTTTTATATCCTTTTAATGACTGACTTATGTTTCAATCATCACGTGTTCTTAACTATTTGTAAATCTCCTTGCTTTTATGTTTGGATGTTTTTAAGGGTTTTATCTGACGCACTTTGAATGGCCTTGTTGAAATGTGCTATACAAATAAAATTGCCTTGCCTTGTGTATTAAAACAGCAAGCACCCTTTCCAGCCACAGTGACATCAGCTGCAGCTACTTGTGATCTCTCATGCGGTTGTCTGGTGGAAATGGAGTGACAAGGGGATTGTTGTGACACACTAGCAGGTGCACGTCGAGTGAAGAACACCGGCCTGAACTGGTGCTAAAAATGACATCAGAATGTCTAATGACTGTGAAAACATGCACACATGCAGGTCTCTTCATCGAAGACAAACAGAACGGAGGAAACGGGAAAGGCGACGACGTAGGCAGAAGACGCCTGCTTGTGACAACAAAAATGGCCTCCTAGGCATTAAAAAGCCCACTGGAAGGTCTGCACTTACCATATCAGCCACACCGATGTTCATGGTTTGTTACCCATTGTTCTTATTAAGTATATTGTTACTTTCCATAACGTATGTGCGAGTAGCCTACCTGACTGACAATCGCGGTTATTTGTGAAATGTGACTTTTTCTCAACATGTTTCCCAGCTTATTCTGATCACTTGATGAAACAGTTTTTTTTCAACGTGTCTCAGTCACTTGAACTACTTGACATCCTAATGAAAAAACACGAGGGACATTCGTTTTTCTTGAAGCAGCTTGTGTGTCTGTCAATCAACAAGAGGAATGAGGACAGAGTCTCACGTGTCCTTTTTCTTTTTATTCTTTCTTATAAAAAACAGTTTCTCAACCCAAAACCTGTGTGAGTTCATATATATGTGTGTATATATATATATAGGTACTCCCTTTGCCTCAGGTGTCCCCCCCCACCTCCCCCCCAACTAATTTCCTTAACCCTAATCCTACTACTAGTACTTCAACTGATATCAATACTAAAAAGACTGCTACTACTAAAAATGCCATTAGTACCAGTTTTAGTGACCGTGAAACTGATATTACTCTTACAAAAAGTACTGTTATTTTTATACTGCTTTTAATACTTCAACTACTAATTACTACTAGTAGTAGTACTATCAATACTAGTATTTATACTGCTATTGATACTACTACTAATGTTACTACAAATACTATGACTACAGTATTAGTGCTACAGCTGATAAGCTTTTAGCTTTCAGCATTCCAACGCATTTTCTAGTTGCTTTAAACGCGCCGTCATGTCCACAGTTGAACCTGGTGGTATTGAAATAGTTAAACCGGGACTTTTGTGTAGCTCCTCGTGTGTAGTGCGTGTAGCTGCGTGACGGAGTGTATACAAAACACCACCCCATCGCCCAGGTCCAACTCCGATGTTCGCCTTTAATGTCTCAGTGTTGGACCTCTTCACACAGAGACACCTTCGCGTTGAGCCATGGAGAAGTTCGCGCTCGGACTCATTGGCCTACTGGGTGTGTTGGTGTGCTTTGGAACCGGTCAGCACCATTTACGCGCACGCGTCGGACCGTGGAGACACCGGATTCAGTGGGAGAATAACGGCCAGGTGTATAGTCTGCTGAGCACGGGGACTCAATATCGATCGCCTGCGCAGAGCAGAGGACGCACTCACCTCGTATTGACAACTAAAAAAGGGTTTAACCGACTCCACCCTGCTGTTGCACTCAGGAGATCCACCAGAACCAGGCACGGAAACCCCGAGGAAGCAGTAGGGGGTCGCATTCAACAAAACGACCTCCATCAAATGGATGCGTCGGTTCTCGGCGTTGATGCGGGTCACTATCTGCTCGCCTCGGGGCGACCGGGGACACTCAGCAGGTCCCCATCGAGCCCGGCGACCACCGGAGAGGGTGTAGTTGTCCCCTCACAACAGGCACCGTCCAACGGCGGCGCCGCCTCTTTCACCTCCAGCCAGGAGTTCTCCGGCAGCGGGGTCCCGCGAGGGGCCCCGAGTCCACCGGCAGAGGGCCCACAACGAGCCACGGCGCCGCCGGGACGGTCCCCGGACTTTACGCGCAGCCGAGCCGAAGGGAGAACGTCTGAGAGCTCAGAATCATCTGTCGGGTCATCCGCCGCGGCCGGGCGGGTCCTGCCGCCTGAGGGCAGAGAGAGCGCACGTCGAATCCCGCCGCAGACACGCGCGAGGGACGCGCACGGCGCGCAAAGAGCGCACTCACTGACCGGAATGCCGCCGGAGACAGACGTTTATCCCACCGCGCCGTCCAATAACGCCGTGGAAATATTCTTCCATCGCCCGGGGCCGGACACAACAAGGACTGCGGACACGGGGGACCCCCGGGATCCGCACAGTATTCATCACAGGAACTCTGTCTTCTATGATGTCTACCAACCAGACCGCAGAAACAGGTTCCATGTTCGCCCTCCACCAGGACCGGGCTACGGCACCGGGTTCTTCCACAACGGTGAGGGGGAGAAATTTAAACTATATTTATTTATTGATGACAACCTATAATTCAATTGGGAAACTTGTGAAGCAGTGATCCTTCCAATGATCTTTATCAAATGTAAGTCTTTTTAAATGTAGTTTTGATAGGAGTGAGAGTCAATGCACCCTACGACTAAATGGATGTCTCCACTAGAGCCTCTGAGCAAATAAAATTAAATGAATGAAGGGAAATGGCTGATTTATAGATGTCAGCATGGTGCAGAGTATAAATTATCAAAGTAAATCATCCAAAGTTTCACTTAATCTACTGAAATATTTCATATCAAATGTACTCTGGTTAGCAAAACAACAAGTTGTTTAATTTACTATATTTCTGATGTGTTTAAGTGACGGATTTTCCACTTGTAAATATACAGGTGAGATGTTCGGACGAATTCAAATCCCCACAACCGTTTCTGCTGATTATGCCATCAATAATTCACATGTTTTCTCTCCCTATTTCCTTGAAGAATATTTAGGTTTCCCAGAAAAGAGAAGTTTAAAGTCCTGCTTGAAATTCCTAAATAAACGTTGCATTCTTTTGAATCAGTGCTTTGTCGTGTTTTTTTGCAGGTCTACCCGACTTGGTTCCTGACCCGTACTACATCCAAGCTGCCTCCTACATCCAGAGAGTACAGATGTACGCACTGCGCTGCGCAGCTGAAGAAAACTGTCTCTCCAGGTGCACTTATTTATTTCAATCAAGATCAAAGGAAATCAGACAAGTGCTTTTTTTATTTCCCTTTATCCTTAACATATTGTTACACTGGGTGATAAAATCCCAATCGGCACTTCTAAAGAAATAGTGATAATCATTGAGGCATCCTCTCGCTCTCGGTTCCCACAATATGTGTATTGGCCTGTGTCCCATTTGGGAGCTAAAGCTGAGTGACGCAGCGGCTGGACACACACCTGGCAGCCGCCCGAGATTCCCTCCTCTGATCTGAGAACCCTTTTGCCAAGTAGAAGAAGCTCTGAAGTGAAATGCAAAGGATTCCTGAGGTGAACGCAAAAAAACTACTGAGGCAAGACGAGAAACCCGCCCTGTCACTTACAGACTACTGCTCCATTGTGTAGAATAGAGAAGAAGCTCAGTGTGCAGTCAAGTGTGTGCATGGAGGAAAATGTGATATGAAGACACCAAAAATGCAAAAAACTGCAATGCAAGTCCACCACGGAGGTGTCATTTCCTCCGATAGTGAAGATACTGGAGTTTAACTGCATTTAAAGATTTCCCTGCTTCCTTTTCTTTCAGGTCTGCGAGTCATCCCAGCGTGAAAGACCTCGACTACAGAGTCCTGCTGCGGTTCCCACAGCGAGTGAAGAACCAAGGAACAGCAGACTTCCTGCCAGTGAAGCCCAGACACGAGTGGGAATGGCACAGCTGTCACCAGTGAGCTCCGTGGTGTTCAATCAAATTATAAAGTGCATTACTGAAGGTGTATTCAAAATCAAACACGTGCACACGACGTTGAGAAGTATTAATATTACAGCATAACAAAATCACAAAATCACAAACTGCTTCTGATGAAACAATGCTCCGTTTGATCATCAGCCACCTTCAGCAGTGGTGCTGGCTGAAGGTTACAGTTTGGTTCCTCTCCCCAGGCACTACCACAGTATGGAGGCCTTCAGTAACTACGACCTGTTGGACGTCTCCACCGGACGGAAGGTGGCCGAGGGACACAAGGCCAGTTTCTGTCTGGAGGACACGTCCTGCGACACCGGGGTGCGACGGCGCTTCGCCTGCACTTCTCACACACAGGTTCGGCCTCCCGGGCCCACGACGTACTCTTTCACTTTCCCATCGATCCATTTATTTAATTCATTAGATGCTGATTTGTTACTCTCTCAGGGGCTGGGTCCCGGTTGCTACGACACGTATCACGCCAACATCGACTGCCAGTGGATCGACATCACCGACGTAGCGCCAGGGAACTACGTACTCAAGGTGGGAGTTCATGAACCACCGGACATTGACCTTCACTGGAGTCCACGAGGACGTCTGTGTCTCATCTACGCCGTTTCTACTGCTTCTCTCAGGTGACGGTGAATCCGTCGCGAATGGTTGAGGAGTCGGACTTCTCCAACAACGAGGTGCGCTGCGACATCACGTACACGGGAAGCTACGTCCGGGCAAGAAACTGCAGGATCACCGTGTAAGTCAGTCTGCTGTTCTCGCTCCCAAAGGCAGAGATGAAAAGTCACCGTCCCTGATGTGTCTCTTCTTTGTTCCACAGAAGCGGACCAGACTGAAGACGAGCCGACAGAAAGATAGCACTCGATACCTTCTTGAGCGTTGCTCTTAATGTGCAGTTTGTGGACTTTTCGATGCAGCATTTCTACTTTTTGTGTTTTATAATCTGTTCTTATTTATGTGATACGTTACACTGTGACTACAGCCAGACTGCTGTGTGTTAACTTATGTTTTAAGCAATGCAAGACTTTACTGTTGGCTGATTGTGTGCAAAAACAACCCCGAAGGAAAGTCTGTGTCTCACAAATATAAACAAGCTATTCAAGCTGTGTAAATTAATTTGGCTGTGCATGCTGTGCGAATTGTGTGGAATGTTCTTCTCCCCTGAAACTCATTAGCAATTTGTCAGAGAAGAAATATCCTTATAATATTGACTATGCATGGGGACGAAAGACTCATAGTCTAATAGTCACTGTTGATGGAATCATTTGAGCAAATATTTGACAACATGAAGTCATCGCACTGACCACTTACCATCACGGCAGTTGACGCCAGCTGAGGGCCATTCGAATGAGGAGTGGTACATTTCCTGAGTGCTTTTGGAATAACACACCTCGGGGAAATACCAGAAAGGGTTCCACTTTACAAAAAAAGACACAGCAGCTTCACACCACATCCCTGCTGCTGCGTGTTTGTCGTGTTGTGTTACAGTAGATGAGTGATTGAGAAAACATTTATTCGACTGGCATTGACTGTGTGTGAAGGCGCCTGTGAACGCGCTGTTTACACTTTGTCACCACATTTACTCGGGATCCGGTCTGGCTGGGTCCCCTGCTGTGCAGCACAAATACATACTTTCATCATCTTTTAACATAAAAAAAAAAAATAGAGGAAAGCTGGAAGCTTTTGACTGCATCAACCTGTAAAGTATTATAAAGTCCTTGTACAGTGGCAGATATCAGAGACTTTTATGTGAAGCCTTATGTTGAAAGAAAGAAAACAGTTCCAGGATGTTCATGAGATGAATCTGCAAGCAGGTGGGTGCTTTTCTCAGCTTCTGTGGCTGTTCTGAGGGAGGAGGGACGGGGACGGGGGGACAGGGGGGGTCGGGGGGGGACTCACTGACTCAATTTCACAGTCTGTCTTACAGCAACATCAGGGCCACAGCGGGTCACCGATGTCTCTGGGCCCTCTGGGGGTCTCCATCTGTTAACCACACACACGGTATGAAGGCGCCAGCGAATCCAGAAGGAAGTTTCACATTAGAGTTTATTTATTGCTGGAACGCACTATTTCATGTATTCACATCCTTTACTTACTTTCAATTAAAGTACTGATACAACAATGTAAAAGTACACCTAAGGAACGTATTTCCATCCAAATGTACCTCAACCACAAATGTACCGGTTCTGCAGAATAATGCCTCCTGTCACAGATATATTATTATGTGTAACATAATCTAAGTATTATTTTACTGTATGGTGGTTTGGTTTTGCAGTGCCCAAACCACTGAGTATAACTATTTTTATATCTGTTGCTAAACAATGTAACAGAATAAAATGTACCCAATCTCTCTTGGTTCCTTTGGTCTCTTTGATAATAATTTCAGCTTTAGTTCTGCTTCGGCTCTGTGCATTGCACATTAACCCAACATCTCTCTCTAAAGCACAACCTACGCTACGGATTCCTCTGAGGATGACACACACCTGTCTGCGGACTGAGCTTCTACTCCAGTTACAATACAGTAACTGTATTTGTTGATGTTGCATTGTTGTTTGTGATCGAGGTGCATGGATGCAAAAGGCGGCGAGACAGAAGAAAGTACCAGAGATGAAGTCTCATTCATATCGGCTGCACATATCCACACCACACTAGGATTCAAACCTGTTTTATAAACTCCAGATTTCACTCACCCACCTTCCCAAATATGGCGTCTCCATGGAGCCCAAACCATCTTTGGCCAGAGAGCCGTCGGCGTGATCCCCTGATGTGCATGTGAGCGTGACGGAGGGTCAGGGCTCCTCCGCCGCTCCAGGTGCTGTTTGCTCAGGGCAGGTCGGTGTGCTGAGCACGCAGGGCCTGAAGGATGATGGGCCCGAGCTGACCGCCCCCCCCCCCCCCCCCCCCCTCGCTGGAGATGGCGAGGAGGAGAGACATTCCACAGATCTGCAGACGGCCAGGAAAAACCGCCAACTGCTCACACCAGCAGCACCACGGCTGAAGCATTCTCATCGCGGGCTGAAACTTTGTGAGGCTCCGCCAAGAGGCCCGACTGTCTGAGAGTCCCGGTCAATAAGCGTCAGAGCCTGCAGGGCGAGACCCCGGTGACACTTTGCACCAGTGCTGGTTCCCTGTAAAGAAACAATCAATACCGAGACCCCCGTCAACCTCCATGCTGCTGATTTCTCTATTCTATTTGTTACGGGTTAAGAGTTAAACTCGGATATATGGAAACACATCATGGCTGGATAGTAACCGGGCACACGGAGCACGGGCCCAAAGTGTCGGCAGCCCACCCAGCCTTACTTTTTTCAGACCCGTGGCTTTCAGCGGAGCTTGTTCTCATGCTATGATGTCGACTGATTGACCTGCTGAAGTGTCCGTGGGTTTGAGGAGATTAATGTGACATTTATCAACGCCGTGCCAGTTTCCATATGAATCGTCCTTCTTCAGAATTAATTTAACCCATTCAGACAACTATGAACTGTCAGCTCCATTGAAGGACAAATAATTAGACATAAAACATTCCAACAACTGATTAATCATCCGATCGTGGAGATAATCAACAAAGGTGATTCAGCGCTGTAAGAGATAAATGAACTCTGGTGTATACAAACCCTCATGCACATAATCACTGACATATTGAAGTGTAGACTTTTAATACTTCCTAACATTGGTATAGTCTGGAGTCTGCAGAATGAGCCTGCATCATTAGAGAAATAACTCGACGCCGACCTCCAGTACTAATGTTCCGTGCTTGTGTCTGGACTTCTGGTCTGCGTATTTACCTTTGTAGATGATTGTTTGTTCATAGCAAAGAGTCACAGGGGAAACGTCTCCTCGCCAGACCGTCTGACATCCTGAAAGAAGGAAGACAATGTTTACCTGGGCAGGACAAGGACTGCGTAAGTCCCCCCATTTACACATCATTAACCCTCCCTATTTGAATTAGAAGAATGTGCCTCACGACAGCTGTACTTTTCCCCCCGGAGCTGCCGTGTAAATATCCACACACTCGACGGGCTGTCCCAGTAGATGAGTGTTATTAATCCTGTTATTATATTATTTTTGGGATTGGACAGGGAGGCAGACCGGATGGGGCTACGAACAGGAGGAGCTGAGAGGTAAGGGGAGGAGGAGGAGGAGGGTGAAGAGGGGCGTACAGGTCATTCAGCTGAAACGCTCCTGTTTTCGGTCTGAATTTGCTTCTAAATGATCGTATTTTTTCATGGGTTTTTGCACATGAGCGTCAAACAACGTCAAGGTGTCTCGTAACAGACATCTGTTCAACTGTCACGACAGGACGCCTTTTGGCTCCAGAGACGTACGTATGAGAACACACAGACATGTAGGAACAGACATGAGACTGTTTTTGTCTACTGTTACACAAAATACTGCGAAAAGGAGAGGAAGGAATGTAGACGTACAGCATTTGTTAGCGAGAGTTTTTTATAGACGGTTTTTAACAGTATGTCACTTGTACATAACATTAAAAAAAATATTTGGTGCAGAAGACCAGACAGTAAAGCCTACTTATCGTTTATAGCCTACATTATTTTACTGTTCATCGTTTTTCCAAACAGGCTGTACGTACTGCACATAAACTTAATTTATTTATAGATGTGCACTCTTTATATTCCTGTGGTCCTTAAACTCAATGCACTATTCATACAAAACATAACAAACCAAGCCATAAACCATAAGAAATTATTAGTAACGATTTTACCTGTATTGGAGTCATTTGATTCCTTGGATAAATAAAGTCTGTTATTATCTCCACAACACATTTTAATAAATTATGTTGATTGTTATATTGCGGATTAAAGGAGGTATGATTAGTTGCGATAAGATTGAATTGGACAAGACCAACCTTTTAGGCTAGAAAAGTCAGTAACATGTCAATGCAACTCATACGTTTATAAGGATGAGATGTGTGCTCTGTCCTCTCCCTTTTGCACCTGCACATGAAATCCTGGGCTGCAGCCAGGCAGTAAAAAAAGAGACTACTGTATGCTTTATGTAAGCAAACATAGGTATGTTTTCAATCTCTTAGGCATATGACAAAGCATACGGTTTGACATCAAATGGCGTAAAACTGTAGTTTATATGGTTATTTAAAGTTGATATGAATTCACACTTTGTTATCATCGGTGAATGGAGTGAATCCCCAGTTGTCATTGGAGATGGATCATTAGAAGTTAGTTTGGGTTGGGGTAGATTCTTAAAATTGCTATGTTAAGTTATGGACACTTGAATGCTGTTGGTTGAAAAAGGGCGACATCGTGCGGCGATGAGAGGTAGCGTTAAATCCAATGATTTATGTACTCATACTTTTGTTTGTCAATATTGCAATAGATTGATCTCTAAATTGCAATAACCTGTATTGTATAATTTGACTACTATACTGTCGAGACATTTATCTTTTTCACATTTGTTTTGCCTCCTTGAGGTGATCGATGGCATCTGACGCTTGATGTGACGACATCAACACTCGACGGGAATACCGGTTTCTCTGGTACCATTCACAGCGACACACACACACACACACAGACATCTGAGGAGGAAGAGATGGCCACCCAAAATAACTTGAACAGTGCTGCGACTTTGTCGTTTCTGCTCATATTCGGGTGGGTTGCAGGGTTCGTCCCGGTAGAAGCTTCTCCTGAGGGGACGAAGACGGTGGAGTTCAACGTTAAACCGGGAGGAGTGGTGCACACTTTCACCGAGGCGATTGTAAGCGACTCTCTTTTGTATTTCCCTGCATTTTACACGTCCAGCTGATGTTTAAAGTGATTTAACATACCAGCCGGACACAAAGACACAGTTCCGCTCGAATCCAAGCGCGCAAGTTGTAATGTAGACGCATCCATCGAGTGTGATATGGAGATTAGCTTCTCATTGAAGCTTATTGAATGTTAAGAAACGCAAGGGGATAAAATGATGACATGGTTTAATACACCAGCCACTACAATATGTGTGTGAATTAAAAGTGTGTTTCTTTGCTTCACACATATATGTTGGTATCATTTTAGAATGACAGGGGGGGCGCGTACTGCGTGATGACGACACAGCCTGTGAGCAGCTGACACGTCGCTGACTCGGTGCCACAATGGCTCCATTCATTGGTCGACAGTTTTAGTGACGTTGAACTACGTTCTTGTGTAGCTTGAAACTCAACTCAAAGTGTATTTATTTATTTATATAGTGACTTTTGCATATACTATAAATGCAGGGGGTGAAAATAAATGAATAACTAATAATAGCTAGAAAAGAAAAACGATAGCCAAATCTTAAAATGAATAAATGAAACCATCCCAAAAATAATGCAACAACAAATGATCTAAGCTTAAAAAACAAAACTAGAACATTACCTTAGTTAAAAGTCAGATGAAAAAAAGAGAGTCTTGTCCTTATATCCAGAGGTTATGTGTTATGCCGTTTAGGGGCTAAAAACCGATCACTCCCACTGGTCCTTTTATTGGAATCACAGGGAACATTTAAAAAGAAAGCGATAAAGGACCTTTGTGATGCTGCTGTAACCTGAAATTAAACCACACGTCTGATATAAGTGGGAACAGGGTCATTAAAATCTATTCTAAACTATACATAAAACATAAAACCAGTGGAGTAGGGTTATGGGATGAATTTACATGTTTTACTGTTTTAGCTTTAGTACATTAGTAGTTTTATTATGGACGTTTTAAGTAATCACTTACTTTACTTAAAGTAAC